>NC_137608.1:33759913-34224913 GCF_963280865.1 Gymnoscopelus braueri
CTCGACGACGACCACGTAGACACGCGAGCCGACCACAACCTGATCATCAACGAGGCGCGTCTGTCCGACTCCGGCAACTACACCTGCCTGGCCAGCAACATCGTGGCCAAGAGACGCAGTGCCACCGCCACTGTGATAGTCTTCGGTACGCAACCACCCCCCCCCACCCCTCCCCCCTCCCTCCCTTTCCAGTTGTTATGTCTGTATATAACTAATCTGAGTTCCCAGAAGTTTTCGCCTGCTCTGGCGAGGAACTTCTGGGCCAGAGCCCTGGTATTCGTGGGCGGGATGTAGCTTACGCTCAGAATCTGAGCGGACACGCCTCTTACCGGTCTGACTCGTCTAAAAAGTCTGACGAGAGGCAAACAGCAGTACACAACAATGGCGGCCGCAATTTCTCAAGGGGAAATTGCTTCCCGTCGATCCTATTTAGATGTAGCACCCACTGCATGTGGATCCCGCCCCCTTTTCTTCATTGGCTGTTGATTTGAATCACAACGCAGTGGCCGCGCCCCTGCTGTCCAAGCTCCGAAGCAATGCCTCCCAGACTAGTATATAACCAGTGGTGGAAAAAGTACTCACATTTTCTACTTAAGTAAAAGTATCAATACTGCAATGTAGAAATATTCTGTTACAAGTAAAAAAGGCCTGTGTTTAAAATGTTACTTGAGTAAAAGTACAAAAGTATTGGCATCAAAATATACTTAAAGTACCAAAAGTAAAAGTGTTTGAAAATGTTTGAAAATAGCAGGAAAATGTTTGAAAATAGACGATCTACAAGCTCACAACGCGTCGCGATGCGACGCGTTGTGAGCTTGTAGATCGGCTATTTTCAAATAGCCTATTTATAAAACAGGGCTAATGTGGTTAATGTATGTTATATAATATAATAATTTATATCTGCAAAGTAACTAGTAACAAAAGTTTTCAATAATTTTAGTGGAGTAAAAGTACAATATTTGCCTCCGAGATGTTTTTCTCAGATATTATGATTTTTTTTAAAGTAATTAATTAATCAAACGACCATAAAGCAACATTAACAACACACTCCACCATCCTTCAGTGGTGGAAAACTTACTCAAATGCTTTACTTAAGTAAAAGTATCAATGCTGCATCAATCAATCCTTAGGACATGATCTGACAGTATAGCCTATATATGCCTCCTACAGACTACGGTACTTAAAGTAATACTAGTTAACGTTTTCAACAAAACTAAAGTTAAATTGTATATCTTTTGTGAGTGGCAAAAGTTTCACAACACCCACTCCATGAATTTCACCCCCGGAAGCCTTTTATTTATATATTTTGTATTGAACGCTGTCGGGGGGGACTTTCCCGGGAAAATGACGTCATCTGGCCAGAAAACTGAACTACCGCAACGGTTTCCTGTTTGGCCAGGAACTACCGCACTAATAACAAAAAGGAACCTCACGCTGATTTTAAGAGAATGTAGGATTGGAAGATCGAAAAAGAACAGAAAAATAAAGCACAGCTCATGGTAACTAATGCTCCACTGGCTAAGAGAAACGATCCGCAGATAGTATAAAACAATTAAAAGATCGCTTTTTGAAACGCTTCCGGTGAAAACAAATGGAATTCTGGGTAATCGAGGACTACGGAAATTGTATGCAGTGACGGTAGTGACCAGCAGAGGTTGCTAAAAATCGTTATTTGTGAATCTGCATTGTACAACTTTAACAGGTTACACTTGGACCATTGTTATGCAGGAGACGGCAGCTTTAGCTTTGTAAACGGTGCGAATGGGGCAGCCCATGTATCACTGCAGTAACTGTATCTATTGTTGTCGGAGCAGAATAGTTTTTTTCTGGCGATATCTTGCCCTGGCAGTTTGAGCAGCTAGACAGGGCAGGCCGGGGTCTTTACCGACCGGGCCATGGTGGCCCCAGTGTGGCCCCTCACGACGCTTCGCCGCTGTTCCAACCCACAGACTCCATGTTGGTGGGCATAAACTTTACCACTGCTTCCACCCGAGCGCCCTACACAGTAGTTCTTGGTGCATAAAGATAGAAATGGTGGACTGTGTGCTCCCACTGTAATTTGTGAAATGTGGCAGGAAAACGGCAGTACTATTTTGCTGTCAACGTCCCACTGGCTGCTTGTCTTTATTTAATAAGGCTCTCCCTGCCCTTAAAGCCACTACATTTGCCTACAATACGCAGCAGTGGACGGCTACCATGTTTACAGTGTACTTCAGGTCAATTTGTTTTCAGTTACCCATGCACCCACACAAGTGATTAACTCTTACCCTGCCAGAGTTTTTTCAGAACAGTCTGTAGCCTCTGCCAGGGTTTTGACCGATTTTGGTACCTTTTCGCATAGCCACAAAATATTTTTCTCAAGTATGATTGATCCCCAGAAAATTTCTAATCACAGATGAGATTCAGGTGTGGTTTCACAAATGTCAACGAGGTCAATTTGACCTTGTTGTCATGTGTTGTTTGATGTTTGAAAATAGCTCAAAACCAGTGGTTTCAAACCAAAAAACATTGTGAATTGTTTGTCCGTTTCAATTTTAACATTGAAGTGGATGGAGCAGCAAATCTTTGGAAATTGTTATCTCCTTATTCGTTTGGAATATCGAAAAGGTGTCAATACTAAATAATTAGAGAATCTTTTTAGAAAAAAAATTTTTTTGAAAAAAGTTTTTTTTTTATTTTTTTTTCAAGACGTTTTTATACGTCTTTGGCAGGCAACAGCTAATTTCTCAAAGACGTTTATAAACGTCTTTGGCAGTTATAGAGTTAAGAGACCCATCTTGGCATTTTTTCTGGCGAAAAGAAAGATGTTCCCCCGTTATTTGGACGAATGTATTATTCAAACAATTGAATTTTACAGCCTCTCATTTAAAATCAATGTGTGCTTTATGAAAGGGAATAAGCCAATGTATCTTAATCGCATTTAAAAGGAGTGTTGCTTATTAAATATTTATTCGCGAGCGGGGCCCTTGCAGCCAAACACAGGTTCGCAAAGCTTTGATAACGCGCTGCTGAAGCATTTAGCCTTCCTTCACAGACTAAAACCTGTTACTAAATCAGAGCACTAAAGTGGTCGACTACTGAGCAAACTTATTTCCAACACCTCAACCTGTCTGGTGTTATGAGTCACCGACGACGGCCTGCGGGAAACGGTCCAGGCAATTTCTTTTAACCCATTAAGACCGGGAACGCATCCGTGTCATTTTTAAGATTTCTTTGTGGCTATTCAAAAAATAGCAGATATACAAGCTCATAGCGCGGCACCGAGTGCCGCGCTATGAGCTTGTAGATCTGCTATTTTTTGAAAAATCGTGAAAATGTGTGCGAATCTTTGAATATCTTTTTTTCTGTAGCGCACATTTTTAACTTCTGGGGGGTCCCTGGTACAAAATATTTTGAGATGGGGGTCCGCGGCCAAAATTCATATAATTTTGGGGGTCCTTGACATGAAAAAGTTTGAGAACCACTGATTATAGCAACATATTTTTAAAAAAAAACAGGATTTAGAAGACATTTGTAGAATCCCCCCAGAAACAAAGATTTGAGTTAAAAATGTTTGCTTTAAAAATATATATATATTCAAAGATTTGCTAAAATTTTCACGATTTGTCGAAAATAGCAGATCTACAAGCTCATAGCGCGGCACTCGGTGCCGCGCTATGAGCTTGTATATCTGCTATTTTTGAATAGCCAAAGAAATCTAAAAAATAAACAGATTCTTACCCGGTCTTAATGGGTTAATGACTGGTTTCTTTGCTTTCCTCATGCTTTTTCATGGCTGTGTATTCATTCAAAAGCTGTTGACTGTGAAGTCAGCAATTAGCTATTATGGGAGGAGGGTGTGTATACAGGCAGCATGCTGAATGTGCTGAGTTTGCCCCGGACGTTTTGCATTCTTTCCTCGCAGAGAGCCTTCAGGCAGGCATAATAATCATCAGGAACTTCAGCTCCTGTTAGGATATTAAACTCTGCTGATTATCTGAAAGGAAACAATGTTATTATGTCCTCTTTCTCCCCCACGTCTCCATCTCGTTGTTTTAGGGCAGCAACTATCGATCATTCCCTCGGCTATTATTCTATCGATTACATTTTTGAGTAATCAAATAATTTTTCTTTGTTTTGTTTTTTCAAATTTAGCCAATACTTTTTTTTACCCCCTTTTCTCCCCAATTTAGTTGTAACGCCAATTAATTCCAATTATATACTAGAGGTTCCTACGTCGCACTGCCTATCCGACAGATATGCCCATATATGGAGATCGCTGTATCTGTCAGTCCTTGTCCCTTTTATGCCCATATGGAGATCCCTGTGCTTATGCCATGATGACACATTGAGGTTAGACAACACACTCCATATTTGGGCGTAGCTGCATTGGGAACTCCTGGTGTCATGGAAGTCATTGTGACATGAGTGTGACATCAGAGGTCCACCCGCCGGCCTACCGGCTGTCCGGTCTTCGACACATGACGAAACATATTTGGGCGTAGCTGCATTGGGAACTCCTTATATGGTTATGGCTGAGTCATGGTGACATGAGCGTGACGTTAGAGGTCCACTTGCCTCCCTTAAGACAATTTGAATATAGGATATAAGAAAATATTTAAATAAAATTATATATATATATGTATATGTATATGTGTATGTGTATGTGTATGTATATGTATATGTATATGTATATGTATATGTATATGTATATGTATATGTATATGTATATGTGTGTGTATATATATGAAAAATTAAAAAAAAAAAATATATATATATATATATATATATATATATATGTATATATATGTATATATGTATATATATATATATATATATATATATATATATATATATATATATATATATATATATATATATATAACTTACTACACCTTTAACTGTTGCACACCTACTTCCGTTATCTTTTTCTCATCTCTTCTTCATTCAATCTCTCTTTTACCCCCTTTCCCTGTCTGTAACCCCCCCCCCCCCTGTTTCTCTCTCTCTGCCTCCTCCAGTGAATGGAGGATGGTCTCTGTGGACAGAGTGGTCATCCTGCAACGTGCCGTGTGGGCGGGGCGTCCAGAAGCGCTCTCGGACCTGTACCAACCCTGCGCCTCTCAATGGAGGACTGTTCTGTGAGGGCATGTCTGTTCAGAAGATCACCTGCAACGCCCTTTGCCCAAGTCAGTGCCTCTTTATACATACACTCTACAGCAGTGCTTCTCAAACATTTTCATGTCAACGACCCACAAATTGATTCTGTATATATATTTGGCCACGGACCCCCCCATCTGAAAATGTTTTGTGCTAGGGACACCCTAGAAGAGAAGATTTGTGTTAAAAAATGCAAATATTATTTAAACTCTTCCAAAGATCTGACCTAAAACATGGCTGTTCTCAAAATATAATTGGACTTAAATAAATGGATCTCCTACTAACTTGCTCCCAGAGGTGCAAACAACGCACTCCCTCTGCGAGCTCCACTGAAGGAGCCCTGTGTGAGTGAGTGGCATCCTCTTCTATTGCTTTTAGTGTTGTTGTTGATAATGTATTGGAGTGGAACCAAAGAATGAACCTTCGAAATGCACTAACAAAACAACTCTTTGAAATGATACCAATAAAAGTACTCTTACAGTACATTGCAACCTTAAACATATTACTAGGTAATAGCCTAGGTAATTTCAGAAATAGAAACAGCCAATCTAAAAGCTAACAGCCAATCTACAACCTCACAACGTGTTGCATCACGCTGCGTTGTGAGCTTGTAGATCTGCTAATTTCAGTATTTTTGCCACTCACAAAAAAAAGATCATGACACATTTTCACCTATAATCACATGCCCCAAATAGGGACGTCAGGTTGAACGTGGATAATAAATATATTGTTGTCTATAACAGTGGTTCTCAACCAGTGGTCCGGGGACCACCAGTGGTCCTTGGGGGGGTACCAGGGGGACCCTAGCGAAATTAGTGATTTTTAACCACTTAGCTTTGGCTATTCAAAAATAGCAGATATACAAGCTCACAGCGCGGCACCGAGTGCCGCGCTATGAGCTTGTAGATCTGCTGTTTTTGAAAAATCTTGAAAATGTGTGCATATCTTGAATATATATATTTTTTAAAGCTAACATTTTTTACTCAAATCTTTGCTTCTGGGGGTCCCTGGCACAAAACGTTTTTCAGATGGGGGTCCGTGGCCAAATGTATATTAATTTAGGGGTCCTTGGCATGAAAAAGGTTGGAAACCACTGGTCTATTAACTCATTCCCTGCCAAGAACGACTAAAACGACTTTTAATTTTTTCTTATTTATTTATTTAATTTTTAACCCAAAGACCAAGGAGATATGATTTGTTGAAGATCTAGACTCCCATCCACTTCCTTGTTAACTTAAAACTTAAACATTTTGTATCTCGGCTCCTGAGTACTTTTTTTTTTTAATTAAAAATCTCTGGCAGTGGGCAAACACAAAAAAATAAAGTTCTGGCAGTGAATGAGTTAACAATATCATGTGTGTCACATCATGTCATGTCAGTTGATGGATCGGTGTGGATTGAGATGCACTATCATTGCCCATTGTAGCCATGATATAAAAACAGATTAATCTGCAAAAGAAATACATTCAGAGGTGGAGAAAATATGCATGAAAGAAGTGAGTTTGAGGATAACTGCGAACACTAGGAATGGAATTGCCATATACACTGGGACCCCAAACGATGCCCCTGCTAGAGAGGCGTGGCATTCAAATGATACTTGACTCATCGGTTGGATGACAGTTTAGTGATTTTTTTTTTTGTGGTGCTGGAAAAACCCTATAGACCTTGAAAGTGCTTGAATTTAAAAGCTGTTTAACTCTTTAAGACCTAGATTTCTTTGGCTATTCAAAAATAGCAGATATACAAGCTCATAGCGCGGCACCGAGTGCCGCGCTATGAGCTTGTAGATCTGCTATTTTTGAAAAATCATTCAAAGTTGTGCAAACATTAGCTTTTTTTTTTGCTTTTTTTGGCAGACATTTGTAACTCAAATCTTGGCTTCTGGGGGTTCCTGGAACTAAATATTTTACAAATGTTCGCCTTAAAAAATATGTAATCCAAGATTCTGCCACGAATTTTCACATTTTTTCAAAAAAATAGCAGAGATCTGCTATTTTTGAATAGCCAAAGAAATCTAAAAAATGACACACAGATGCGTTCCCGGTCTTAATGGGTTAAAGCCTGTGACGGCCACCATGGGGGAGCTAGGTGATGGCCACCAGGAGGCGAGGATCTATTTTCTTTCATATATAACATCCTTCGCAGGTTCTCTTTTTTAATCACATGCTCCGCGGAGCAGCATGTCAACCACAGCAGCATAGCAACTATTTCCTGTGTCTGTGTTTCTCCACCCCGATAACATTTCTCTGCCTATAAACGGAAGTTAGCAGCAGTTACAGCGAGTGTGGACTGTCAGGTCTGTATGTGTTTGTTTTGACAATCGTGAGGACGATTCATTCTGGAGAGAATCAGAGACGACATCAGAGAGGCCTCTATTGGAACAGGGAAACGATCACACAGAAAGCTCAACAGGCGTTGAACTCATTCGTGAATCGTGACCACCATGGTCAACTCGGAAGCGCTTCGACATTCATACAAAAGATGTCATTTGCATTTAAATTAGATGAGAAACCGCGAACAAACGTGGGAAGTGTGTAGTAGGTATAGGGCCCGCTAAACCACCCCCCCCCACCCCCGACAAAAGCAACAAAAGAAAATTACCTTTCGGGCTCTTGCTCGCAAAAAAAAAAGGATTACATGGCCATCGCGAAACGCTGCCAAAAAGTCTCCAGGCGCCATATGGTCCCACAATATTTGTCGAGCTAAGCATGATGAGCGCCTCCTTGATCGGATGACACACGCGGCAGAAGAAACCTGGCCATTAACCCTTTAAGACCTGAGGCGATTCTTAAAAATGTTTTCTAAATCCTAACAGTTTTTTGAAAAAAATCTGGAAAATATTTTTTCACGATTTTTCAAAAATAGCAGATCTACAAGCTCGTAGCGCGGCACTCGGTGCCGCGCTATGAGCTTGTATATCTGCTATTTTTGAATAGCCTAAAGAAATCTAAAAGTGACACAGATGCGTTCCAGGTATCAATGGGTTAACATGCATACCAGGCTGACTCGGCTTCATTGCCCTGCATCAGATCCCATTATATATGAACACGCCTGAAGGTTAATATGGGGAAAATGTCGTCTCAAGCTGCACCACCACCCCACATGCTGTGTTCTGTGTGTGTGTGCGCGAGCGTGTGGCCTGTATGCATTATCTCTACATACTGTGATGTGTCTGTTTTTCCTTTTTTATTTACTGTATGTCATAATACACAAAGTTCACCATACAATACACGATATTGAACTCACGATATCGATACGATATTATTTAAAACGAATCAGATTATCATCAACCTTGCCTATCATCTTCAGTTTAATGCTATCTGTGTTAATAACGCATAATAAACTTTATTTATAGCACTTGCAGCACTTTTAAAAAGTTGCAAATTGCTTCACACAAAAATAAATAAAACTAGAAAAATGTGCTCCTCGGAGCACGGCAATTGAGGCATTTTGTTCAAATCGGGCCACTCTGTCAAACTTTGGAAGCAAATCTTACCCAATCAGGATGGAATATGAAAATTCTGACAGATCCGACTTGATCACATGATGATGAAATCTGTAGGAGTATTATAAATTGATTTTTTTTTGGCAAAAAATGGCCTCCTGGTGGCGCTATAACAGGCCGTGAAATATTATGCTCTGGCCTCCAGGGAGTTGGGTGCACAGTTTCACGCTGTACACAGATGGACACACACACACACACACACACACACACACACACACACACACACACACACACACACACACACACACACACACACACACACACACGGATAGAGGGAGAGGGGGTGAATACCGGTACATAGTTCGGCCACGCCTTCGGCCTGGCGGAGACAATGATGTGATGGAAGACATGATAATGATTACTGTGATTAATGGTAAAGCTTCATATTACACACACCATTACAGTAAGAACTCTTTTCTTTCCCTTTTAGATTTAGTTAGTTATATTCAACTATAGTAATAACCCTGGTGTCTCTCTCCCTCGTGCGTTCCAGTTGACGGAGGCTGGGAGGAGTGGAGTGAGTGGACGGTGTGCAGTACCCAGTGTGAGAGGCAGCGCAGGAGGGAATGCAACTCTCCAGTGCCCAGATACAGAGGCAGGATGTGTGACGGCGGTGGTGAGGCCTCAGAGAACTGCACCAATGGACTGTGTACCCAGAGTAAGTCCTTTCTGACACGCATTATTAGACCAGTGGTTCTTAAAACATTTTTGTTTCAGGACCAAAACTGGATTTGGCCGCCGACCCCCATCCGAATAGATTTGGTGCGCGGGACCCCCATAATAAAAAAAAGTATTCTTAAGAAAAAGTTTTCAAGAATTTTCAAAATGTTGGAATGCACTCAAGGACCCCTGGGGGTCCTCAGTTCCCAATTTGAGGACCAGTGCATTAGAAAATCTCGAAAGCATTCGCGGCCGTGTGCATTTTCAGGGCATGCTTGTTTTAACCCATTAAGACCTGAGGCCATTCTTTAAAAAAATCTAAATCATAACAGTTTTTGGAAAAAAAAATTTAAAAAAATGTTTTCAAGATTTTTCATTTGTACAAGCTCATAGCGCGGCACTCGGTGCCGCGCTATGAGCTTGTATATCTGCTATTTTTGAATAGCCAAAAGACACAGATGCGTTCCAGGTATCAATGGGTTCCGGCTTGGATCAAAGGAACCAACTTTTAAGTTCCTATTAATCAGTATCACACAAAAAAATACATTTTCTTTTAACATTAAAAACACACACAATATCCTCACAGCTCACCAGTAATCCCCCGGCCCACAGGTAAAGGAATCAGTCTGACATTGGCTCCAGCGTAGGCGATTAACAAGGGGTAGGGGATTAGAATTTCCCTAAACCAATCCTAAGGGATCCCCACCCCTACCTCCTACTCTCATTGGACAATACATTTTGTACCGAATAAATCATAGGTTCACATTTACAACACCCCAGAGCAAGAGGCAGTCCACTCAGAGAGTGGGCGGGGTCTATGGTTAGAACCACGTCCTCTATAGCAGTGGTTCTCAAACCTTTTCATGTCAAGGACCCCCAAATTGACACTTATTAGCCCGCGGACCCCCATTTGAAAAGATAAGCCAGGGACCCCCATAAAAGAGAAGATTTTTACGGCTCTAGCAGTGATTCTCAACCATTTTAATTTCAAGGACCCCCAGTTTTGGCATGCATTAGGCTACGGAGTCGGACCCCCATTTCATGGCATTTATATCTCTGGGACCCCAATTTATATTGTAAAATCAATGTTAATCTAACTCTGAGAGTGTACAAATGGAACCAAATGGACCCGTTAGGGTCCATTTGGTTCCATTTGTACACTCTCAGAGTTACAGACCCATAAGGGTCCATTTGGTTCCTGTCCATCATTCAGCTGGGGACCCCCTGGAACTCCCTCAAGTACCCCTGGGGGTCCCCAGACCCCACTTTGAGAACCAATGCTCTATAACAACTTAACCCATTTAGACCTGAAGCCGATTCTAAAAACGCCTTCTAAAACCTAACCATAGTTTTCTGAAAACGTTCAAATTCTTACTAAAAATAAAAAATAAAAAATGATGTTACTATATTATAGCAACAACTAATGAGACACAGAGGTGGCATCCGGATTGAAAGGTATAACAACGTATAGGTAGCAACAGGTCTCAATGAGCCCTTGCACGCATAAAAAAAAAAAAAAACGATGACAAAAAAAATCAAATGAACACCAAATAACCTCTTCTACATCTACCCTGAAGTTGACGTCCGAAGAGTGCAGACGGTGTGTCATTCTTTCAGTCGAAGCCAGTTTGATTCCTGCAGATTTTTCGGATGCATAAAAAACTGATTGATCAATAAAAATCGCAAGGGGCCTGTACGGTACACTGTAAAATCCTGACTTTAACTCTAAGAGTTTGCAAACTACGGGGTCCATTTGGTTGCATTTGTACATTAATTGAGTTACAAATGGATAAATTAACACTGAGGATTTGACTGTGTCATTTATACTTTGTTGGACACAGCTGTGTCAATCACTGAATTAGGGGTGTGCCGATATATCGTCCCGCGATATATCGCGATAGTTTATTTTTTTTACACAATAATAAATATCAGACATGCAAACAGCCCCGAGGTGAAAAGGGTGACAACATGATGTATTTTTTCGGGTCAGGTGTCACACTATTGCCCTATTTGGATTCAAAACGGCTATTGTAGCTGAAAAGCTACAAGTTTGCATGTCTGCATAATGCAAAACAGAAGTATTTCTTTGCATTTGCTTCCCCCCCCCATATATTTTCATAATAAAAAAGTGCCATATATCGTATCGTATCGATGTCGTGAGCCCAATATCGTATCGTTTCATGAAATTGTGTATCGGCACACCCCTAGAGATGTGTCAACGAAGTGTAAAGTAGACTTGACTGTACTTACACTCACACACTTTAATTAACTTGGTTATGACACTTTTACGTGGCTCCTTTTATTTCCTCTAAAGCACTTCATAAACATATATATTTTTTAAGAACTACAGTACACAAACCAAGTTGCAGTAGTATCTTTATTAGGGATGGCATAGTCTCTCAAGCCAGACAACTATTCCACAATCTCTTGAAAACTAGTCTGTAACTATACGCCTCCTGAAGGCATCTGTTCATCATTTCCGTTCATGAAAATAATAATCTTTCATATATTTTTTAACTCACTTCTCATTTTGAGCACTTCTGTTGCACAGACTGTTCAGGCGAAAGCATTTGACAATTGTGTGAGTTAACAGGGCTGACTTGATTGACTAGAGATGGCATGACATGATGGCATTTATGAGCTAATGCCAATAACTGATTCTGATCATCTACAATCTTTGCTTGCTGTCAAGCTCAGTGTTACCTGTGTGATGAGAATGAGCACACGTTTAATTACACAAGTAATCCAACATTTATTTACTGCAACATTGCTAGTGGTGGAAAGTAACAAAGTACATTTACTGTACAAGTACAAGTATTTGAGGTACATTTACTTTACTTGAGTATTATTAGTATATATTTTTTTTAATACTTTATACTTCTACTCCACTACATCTCTGAGACAAATATTGTACTTCTTATTCCAATTATTTGTCAGGTTTAGTTATAGCCTGGAAACCAGACGAATCTGCCAGTGCAAAAAAGAAAGAAAAAAAAACAGCCCTCTTGCTTGGTTGTGATTGGATTTCCCTGCCCCCGAAGTTTTGGAGCACCAATCAGGGCCCAGTATGCAAATGTTGGACAGGTTTATCACCAGAGGCATTTTCTTTAATTTGCCCATTGGAAATCCCGGTTTTGCAAAGACACCCGTCGAGTGCCATAACCGGGAATCTCAATGAGGCTATTTTTTTCCATTTCTTTTCCACAAGGGGCGGGCTAGCGCAACTTTAGAATCACCCACGGTGCCTCTTAAATGGAAGGGACAGATCGATCACCGTGCCAAAAAAAACTCCCTTCCGTCCGCTCCCATTCTATCTCCTTGATAAAAAACCTCCGGATCTCCTTAACTTTTTAGTGGAGAAAAAGGAGCCATTTTCGATGCGAGATCACTCCGCAAATGGCGAGATTCGCGTGAGAGATGTTATTGTTCCAGGCGTTAGCCTGGACCATCCACCGTCGTACACGCTATCCATTGTTTACATCCGGGTGCTCGTCGTCGATTCTACAGCTCTAAAAAGCGCAGCGTAAACGCTAGGAATGCCAGCACTAGATGTACCCTGTTTTAATAAACCTCTGGCACCGAATGAGTTAAGCCCTATTTTATACCGTGGCTCTGGTATTCAAAAAAGTTTGACAGATTTTTAAGACATTTTGTACTTTCACTTTGATACTGTAAGTATATTTTGATGCCAATGCTTTTGTATTTTTACTCAATTCATTTTGAATACAGGACTTTTACTTGTATGTTTATATTGATAAAATAAAAGAAGCTGAGTACTTCTTCCTACACAGGAAAAATGGTAAAGGAGTCAGAAAGGGTTTCAGAGCAATGGATCCCATGTTAACACATTTACAGTAATATACTGTAAAACTAGCAACTGTAATTCACCCTAGTTTCTGTAATAAACACAACAGCTTGGGACAGCTGGGATTTGTGTCCTCCTGAGAACAGCCTAAACCAATCCTAAACATCTACACAGTGGGAACACATTTTTCATGAATTTCAAATTTCTGGGCTCACAGGAATATTCAGAGCTCATTATGGGGCTGGCCTGCCAAAAACAAGTTGTGTCACATGCAGGAATCAAAATATTATCTATCTGGATTATCTGTGCTTTATAAACGATCACTCCATAGCTGATAGTTTAACCCTTTAAGACCGGGAACGCATCTGTGTCATTTTTAGATTTTGAGCTAAAAAGCATTATTATACAGTTTGGCTATTCAAAAATCGCAGATATACAAGCTCATAGCTACGAGCTTGTAGATCTGCTATTTTTGAAAAATCGTGAAAATGTGTGCAAATCTTTGAATATATATATTTTTAAAGCGAACATTTTTAACTCAAATCTTTGCTTCTGGGGGGTCCCTGGAACAAAATATTTTGAGATCATTTTGGGGGTCCTTGACATGAAAATGTTTGAGAACCACTGATATAGAAACATACGTTTTTCAGAAAACTGTTGGGATTTAGAAGAAATTAGCTAAGAATCGCCCTCAGGTCTTAATGGGTTAAATAAATACTGCAAAATGTGAAGAATGAGTGCATAATTGAATTCAACATGGCAAGCAACCGTCCAGAGCACAATGCACCATGGAACTTAGAGGCTTGGCATCATCACCATCATCTTTATCAGAATCATCATTTCCCTCTCATTGTCATGAGCTACTACGTATATACTACACAGAATTGCGCTTATCATACCATGGTGATTCATCATACAGTACATAGCAATGTTTGAACACTGCGGATGTGTTTGACAAAGACCCAATGTGAAATTATGTATGCCCGCTCCCCATACATGCAAATGCTAATGCTAACCGCTGTGTTCTGCTGACATAACGAATGTCATATTAAGACACATCACATTGTACGGTAAGAGTAAACGGGAAAATTCGGGGATGTTTCACCCATGATTACGTTTTGAATTAAACGCGCATTGTGTATGTCACACACAATGCAATAACTTTCAAACTTGGGCAGGACATATAAATGCTTTGCGCCCGTTTTCAATGAAGGACCAGATTCTTTTCTGCATTAATCTGGTACAGTATTTCCACATGTATAGCCTATAATTAGAAGCTTTTGATGGCGGAGGGGAAAAGAAGTTGGGCAACGTATTCCCCCTTAAATGTTTCCCATCTTTGTCTCATGTGGAAGGAGATGATGCAAAAGGCAAACATCTAATCTTATCCTATAATCCTATCCTTTACCCTGGGTCACTGGGCCAGTGTGTACTGTTCCTTCATATCTAGTGATATGATGATGGCAATGTTGCCACTATGCAGTGTTGATTTCGTCGACTAAAACTATGACAAAACATTTTAGTCTACTACCTTTTTTCACTGACGAAAACTAGATGAAAACTAAATAAAAACCCAGCAGAGGAGCATCTCTCTCCACAGTGACGTTGGATCTGAAAACAGAACTGGGTCACTTCACACATACAGGCATGGACTTTACTCACCTCTGTCTCTCTTCTCATTGTCTCATTCTGTCTCTCTGTCTTTGCAGATCGAAAGCTGCTACATGATGTTAAACCTCAAAGTGAGTCTTTCCACTGTGGATTTCTTTCATCTCCCAACCCCGTCCCTTATAAAGTTAGCGCCCTGATCTTTCTCTTTTTGCGCGGTGGCGAGAAACGAAGGAGGAGAAGCCAGGCGTTTTCTTTGCCTTATAGTACATCGTTTTAACTGGCTTTACTAAACGGCAAACTGTAAATTTAGACAGTCATCTGAGAAACTCATTTTTTTTAAAACCCCAGCAAGTAATCATTACACGTTCCTGCCATAACTTGGTGCCCGCCATTTATGACAAGCGTGACATCACAGCTGCGCTTCTCGCTTCTGCTCTGAAGCCTGGGAGACAGATCGGTTGTGACAAGTGAACATGTGCTATATTGTGGAGGATTAATGGAGTGTAATCATTGCAAATGAGCTAATTTGACCAATTTGCAGCGCTGTCCTCGCATTCCCATGGCGGTTTTCAATCACTCCCACTGGCCCCCGTCTGCAGCACCGCGCCTTTCTAAAAATGATTGTCAGGTGCTACCGCTGTAGCTTTGCACACACACACAGCCCCAACTCTAACATCCTGCTTTTTACCTAATGAGCCTTCATTAGCCTGTCACGTTTAGCAAAATGCACGCCTGGTGCCTTGAGTCTGCTGCGGTATGCAGGGTCCAGTGATTCAACTAGGGGCGTTTGAATGGGGGGATTCTGGGCATCTGGTGAGTGATCACACTGCCAAGGTTACTTCTAATTAATTAGCCTCGGATCGTTCGCGGTGACCACTGGTGACCACTGGCTTCCAAAGCATGTGCTCCAATTGCCTTCTCAGTGAGACATCCATCAAGGGGCTATTGGACATAGACCAGTGGGTCTGCAAAAAGAAAAGTCTCCTTACCCTTCCATGTTATTGGCTTTTTTAGTGGCGGACGGCGGTGTATAACCGTTTAGGGGTAATAATTTTTACAAGTTCTTTTAGTCACATCTGCAGCGGCGTTATGTATCATAAAGAGACATACGACAGCTGGCCCACTCCATCTTCCCCTAATTCCACCTCTTCATTTCATTTTTGAACATTTTCACGCCACAGCCAAAAGTAATCCTTCATATAACCGGGGTCTGGTGTCCTTGCACCATCTTCATAATAGCACAATTATCTCCATCGCGGCGCTTTCATCTCCTATAGCCCAGTAGCCTCTGTGCACGTTTTCTCAAGGAAAAGGGGCCAAGGCAACATGTTAATGTGCAAACATTTTAAAAAAAAAGACATTGATACTTATACTGTGCATGTTTTCAGCTCAAACTGCCCCCATCAGGAGGGTATCATTGTACAGTAAATATGAAAAAGAAACTAATTAACCCTTTAAGACCCGGAACGCATCTGTGTCACTTTTTCATTTGAGCTAAAAAAAAAGCATTATGGCTATTCAAAAATTCTGCTCTCTGCTATTCAAAAAAGGCTGCTATCTGCTATTCAAAAATAGCAGATATACAAGCTCGTAGCGCGGCACCGAGTGCCGCGCTACGAGCTTGTAGATCTGCTATTTTTTTTAAACCGTGAAAATGTGTGCAAATCTTTGAATATATATTGTTTTAAAGCGAACATTTTTAACTCAAATCTTTGCTTCTGGGGGGTCCCTGGAACAAAATATTTTGAGATGGGGGGGGGGGTCCGCGGCCAAAATACATATCCTTTTTGGGGGTCCTTGACATGAAAACATTTGAGCACCACTGATATAGAAACATACGTTTTTCAGAAAACTGTTTGGCTTCAGGTCTTAACAGGAAGTCTCTGTAAACAGCACATTGAATCGGCCTCCTATCTCTGTGTGTGTTTTCCTTGTCACTCCAGGCATGGACGGCTCCGGTAACGACGTGGCCCTCTACTCGGGGCTCGGCGCGGGCGTGGTGGCCGTCGGCATCCTCGTGGTGGCCGTCATGCTGTACCGGAAGAACCAGAGCGAGTACGGCGTGGACGTCATCGACTCGTCGGCGCTCACCGGGGGGTTCCAGTCGTTCAACTTCAAGACCACCCGTCAAGGTGAGCGAGCGAGCGAGAGAGAGAGAAAGCCGGTGGTCGCTGTTATACTGTGTAGCCGCAAGGGCTCGCGGGGGGAGGGGGCAGTGTTGCCAGATTCTGTGAGAGAAACAAGCAACCGGGGTCTAGGAAAACCAGCCCAAAAGAAGCGACTATGGGCCAACATGAGTACTTTAACATGTACATCAGCTATTCGAAAATAGCCGATCTACAAGTTCACAACGCGTCGCGATGCGACGCGTTGTGAGCTTGTAGATCGGCTATTTTCAAATAAAATCTTGCGGGGAAATTATAATAAGCAGATCTGGCAACCCTGGGGAGTGGGGGGCAGTGGTGGAAAAAGTACTCAAATTCTTTACTTAAGTAAAAGTACCAATACTGCAATATAAAAATACTCTGTTACAAGTAAAAGTCCAGAATAAAAAATGTACTTGAGTAAAAGTACAAAAGTATTGGCATCAAAATGTACTTAAAGTACCAAAAGTAAAAGTACTAAAATATTTGAAAATAGCAGATCTACAAGCTCACAACGCGTCGCGATGCGACGCGTTGTGAGCTTGCAGATCGGCTATTTTCAAATAGCCTAGGTATAAAATAAGGCTAAAGTGGTTAATGTATGTTTTTTATAATATCATAATTTATATCTGAAAAGTAACTAGTAACTAAAGTTTTCAAATAATTGTAGTGGAGTAAAAGTACAATATTTGCCTTTGAGATGTAGTGGAGTAGAAGTAAAAGTATTGGAAATTGGAAATACTCAAGTAAAGTACAAATACCTCAAAAATGTACTTAAGTACAGTACTTAAGTAAATGTACTTAGTTACTTTCCACCACTGGTGGGGGGGGGGCGTACGCAGCGGGGTGGAGGACGACGACATGTGCACAAGGCCGAGTCGAGCAGGCTCGGCGGCGTTATGTCCATTGTCGAGGACCCCCCCTCCTCCTCGCTCGCACAGTCAAGGCCACCTTTCCCCCGCCCCCCCCCCCCCGCCTATATGATTGATGCTGTTTGTCTGTACGGAGCAGCAACACAACACACAGTGCATACCCCCCCCCCCCCCCGCCCCTCCCCATCTGCTTGCAGGATTTACACCCCTCCCATAATCAGTGAGAGGGACCTGTCCTTCTATTTTGACAGACCTGCTCCTCTGTTATTGTGAAGAGGGAGATCATCAATCTCTGGGCACTCACTCACTCACTCACCCCCCTCCCTTCCCACCCCCACCCCCCTCCCCCCCCCCCCACCCATTTGACTGTCAGGCACAACCAATCTCTTCTAAGGTTTCAGATTGCCCCGGCCACAACCAAAAGCCATCGCTGATGGATAAATGTGAGGCGCATGGAACAGTGAACATCAATTCCATTTTTTTTTTTTTTTGTTGTGCGCAGCAATAACTTCTGTTTGGTGGCGGCGGGTTGTCCGGCCGGCGGGGGTGGGATGGGGGGTGGCGGGGGGGTGGGGGGGGGGACAGAGGAAGAGGAGGGAGAGAGGTTGGCTGTCCCGTCCCAGGGCTAGCCTTGCTACAGGGCATTCATATTGCTGTCTCTGACACTTCTGGGTTAGTGCAAGTGATAGCCATCGTGGCGGTGTGGGGCGATCCATCCACGGGCCGAATCCTTTGACAGGCCAGCCTTTTGTGAAACGTGCACGCAGGCACACACACACACACACACACACACACACACACACACACACACACACACACACACACACACACACACACACACACACACACACACACCTTCACTGACAGACTCATGCACACACACACACACACACAAACATACATGCTGCCCGAGTCCTCCTCGTGCACTGAGCCCCGCAACTGCATCCACAGTTGTCTCCCCAGTGTGGCCTGGTTGCAGTCGTCCGTGAGCCCCAGCCCTTGGCAGCAGCCATGCGATTTTGGGGGGGGGGGGGCGGTCGGGTGGGTGTCTGCTGAGGGTGAGCGAGGGGGAAAGGATGAGCCAGAGCTACGTCCGGCAGATCATCAATCCTGTTTTAAATAGGCCAGCTTCTCTCTCCCCCCACAGCCCGCCTGCTGTGCCCTTCCACGCCGCGGCCACAATTGCTCCTTTTCCCTTCCCCAGTTCCCTCTCCATCAGCCGGGGCCAAAGGAGCCTCTGAAATATAGACCCAACATCCTGTGGTGTTCTCATCCTCTTAACACCAGTTTGTTTCTACAGTAGAGGCCCTATAATACCATTATACACTGACCTGTTTTTGTTCCGTGCAGCTGATTCCATTTTGTTATCATGCGCTTTGTAAACAAACGGCAAGAAGGGAGAGATGCATTCTCTCCAGGGAGAAAACCCCCCCCCACCTGTTTAAAGTGTACATAATTGCCAATCAGTAGCTCTCCAGTCTCCACGCCTAATAATCTCCTTGGGAAGAAAAGGAGAAAAAAAAAGCCTCGCCAGTGTTCAAAGATGCTTCTTTTAACACTTTCAGCCCGTCTCCTCTTGCTTGCCCGCCCGGAGTAGTAACGCCATGAAGGCAAGAGGATGAGCGAATGAGCGTTTGGCCCTGACCCTGTCTCGCCACATTACCTCGGCTTCTGAGTGATTTTTAATCAGAAGCCCAATTCCAAACCCATCCCTCAAGGTATTCAACCTGAAGACCATTTCATTAACTTCTCCCCATCCCTGCCACTGCTGCCTTTCCATTTCAACGCGGCAACCATTCTTAACCCTTTAAGACCGGGAACGCATCGGTGTCATTTTTTTAGATTTCTTTGGGCTATTCAAAAATAGCAGATATACAAGCTCATAGATGAGCTTCTAGATGCTGCTATTTATTTATTTTAATCGTGAAAATGTGTGCAAATCTTTGAATCGATATATTTTTAAAGTGAACATTTGTAACTCAAATCTTTGCTTCTGGGGATTCTACAAATGTCTTCTAAATCCCAACAGTTAAAACAGAAAAATCTCAAACCCCAAAATGATGTAAATGTATTTGGTCACGGACCCCCATCTCAAAATATTTTGTTCCAGTGACCCCCCCCAGAAGCAAAGATTTGAGTTAAAAATGTTCCCTTTGCAAAATATATACATTCAAAGATTTGCACACATTTTCAAGATTTAAAAAAAAAATAGCAGATATACAAGCTCATAGCGCGGCACTCGGTGCCGCGCTATGAGCTTGTATATCTGCTATTTTTGAATAGCCCAACGAAATCTAAACATTGACACACAGATGCGTTCCCGGTCTTTAATGGGTTAAAGATGCACACTCAAGTAATAATCAGATTATTCCTCCTGCGGACCGGAGGGGAGGAGAAAGGGGGGGGGGATGGGTGAAAATATCAGCCACGACTGCATGGATGTCAACCCATAGGGCAGTGATGTCCACTATAGGTGTACCTGCAGGTGGAGTTCCCCAGGGATTTTACTCAGTACATAAACACATTTATCCATGTTTTAAATGGATTACTTTTATTCATACACTTAACCACTTAAAAACATTATTCTTTGTTGACCGCGGTCCCCCAGGGGTCTATACTTGGCCCCAGAATGCCAGAATAGGGATGCGAGGGTTCATGTGGTAAATACAAATCAGAGAGAAATAATGAGGTAATATCCTCGCAGTCGGGTGGAAACCTTTTATGTCCAAAAAACGTTCCTTTTTTATTATTATTTTAAAAACCTTTTAAAATAGTGAAAATAGCCGATCAACAATCCCACGATGCGTCACATTGCGACACGTTGTGAGCTTGTAGATCGGCTATATTCACTACTCTTGGGTGACACTCTTATGGTGAAGTAGGAGTCGGACATTCATTTCCAAAAAGAAAAGTTGAAATATGGAGATACAAGGTTTCTGCACTGACAGCAACGATATTACCACTACTGTGCAGAGAGACAAACGATAAAGAAAAGGGAAGAAAAACACACATTATTACACACGCTACGTACACACAAGAGACGCACACAAGCGGCCTGCCCCACCCCACTCAAAACGCTCGACATCACACACACGCTCTGTCCCGTTTTGTAATTAACGATTTCCCTAAAAATAAAACAACATTAGCCTCCCGCCTCGTGCCCCCCTCACCAGGCAACAGCTGGGGCGGCAAGGACTCTGTGACTCCGCCGTTATCTTGGCACACCGGTGGTTGCGCACGGTCTGGCGCGCGTGGCGGGGGCAGCAGGCCGTCGACTGGGGTGTCGGCGGAGGCTGCCAGATCGATGCGGAGGGCGGTAGTTTTGCCGCCCCCCTTGTCGGTTTGTTCCGTCTTGTTTGGGGTGAGTTGTCTAAAACGGTTCGCTGAAGGAGAACTAACACAACACCAACACTCCCAGCACGTCCCCCCCAACCAGTGGTGGAAAGTAACTAAGTACATTTACTTAAGTACTGTACTTAAGTACAATTTTGAGGTATTTGTACTTTACTTGAGTATTTCCAATTTTCAGTACTTTTACTTCTACTCCACTACATCTCAGAGGCAAATATTGTACTTTTTACTCTACTACAATTATTTGAAAACTTTAGTTACTAGTTACTATTCAGATATAAACTATGATATAATGAAACATACATTAACCACTTTAGCCCTATTTGAAAATAGCAGATCTACAAGCTCACAACGCGTCGCACCGCGACGCGTTGTGAGCTTGTAGATCTGCTATTTTCAAATATTTAGTACTTTTACTTTTGGTACTTTAAGTACATTTTGATGCCAATACTTTTGTACTTTTACTCGAGTATTTTTTTTTATTCTGGACTTTTACTTGTAACAGAGTATTTTTATATTGCAGTATTGGTACTTTTACTTAAGTAAAGAATTTGAGTACTTTTTCCACCACTGCACTCCCAGCACGTCCCCCCCAACCCTGTGTTGTTGTGGCTTCCACTTTGGGATTCTGCCGAAGGACTCGCTCCTGTTCATTTACAGGGCAGTCACCTCCGCCCCGTGTGCCCCCCCCGAGCACCACCACCACCAACCACCCCGTCACCCCACCCCCACCTCCTGTCCTTCAGCGGGAAAAAAAACGACTTTGCATGTATAGCAGGGGAGAGACGCCATCCAGCAGATGGATTATGGAGATCAAGCTGGTTAACCCGTTCAATCCAGGGAACGCATCTGTGTCGTTTTAGAGTTCTTTGGGCTCTATTCAAAAATAGCAGATCTACAACAAGCTCATAGCACGGCCACGAGTGCCGAGCTTATAGATAGATGTTTGAAAAAAACGTGAAAATCTGTGCAAATATTCAATACATTTGTACATTTGTCAAATATTTTTGTTCCAGGGACCCACAGAAGCAAAGATTTGAGTTACAAATGTTTGCTTATAAATATATATATTCAAAGATTCGCACAAGATATATATAAAAAAAAAGCAGATGTACAAGCTTGTGAGCTTGTAGATGCTTTTTTTAATAGCCCCAAAGAAGTCTAAAAAAATGACACAGATGCGTTCCAGGTCTTAATGGGTTAATTAAATTCAACATGCTGACTGTGGCTCCAAGCCCTGGACCTCCTGTCCAGGTTGTGCCCCTTCCCTCTCCATCCTCCCTCGCCACTGGTCACTTTGCCAAGACGTGCTGTTTTAGTTGCAGTTGAAGGTTGGTCACCGGTGTGTGAACCTCTGATGTCGAGCATCCAGTGTGATGGAGGTGCTGTGCTGGGTGAATTACTTGGATGTGTTGCCGATGATGAATTATAACTTTGCCGGTCAGCGAAACGAATGAAATTCCGGTGCCAGGGATGCTTTTGGGGAGGTTGGTTGGGGTTGACGCATGGGATATTGCACTGTTCAGCGTGTAATCAGAGTTTGATATGATCTTAAATTCTTAACCCTAACCCTTACCCATTTTTTTTATTAAATTGTTAAATTGTGATATTTTTGTCAAACATGAATATCAAACGTATCAGGCAATCTTCATCTCCCAAAAGGAAATGCATGTATTTAATTCAGTCTGACCAGAAATGGGGATGAATAATCAAAATGAATGACCACCAGAGGGAGGGTTATCATGAACACGGGCATGGATTCGCGACGCTTTGTGAGCTTGTAGATCTGTTATTTCCACTACTACCATAACCCCAGGACTAGCTGCACTACACTGGTTGCCAGTCACTTTTAAAGTTCTTAACAGCCTTAACACATTAACCGCCAAGACCGTAGTCCTACGGGCCGTTAAATCCAACTGTTAAGCGCCGAGACCGTAGCCCTACGGGCTGCGGTCTTTTCGCGCATGCGCGGTCCGGGTGCACTTTCGGATTTTTTTTTATCCACTTCCGTTTCCGGTTTGATGACAGGAAATAGAATTATTTGGGATCCGGTTTTGACGATCACGCCCGCTCCCATTCTACAGACGAAACTGAAACTCAATTCTCTTCCTGTAGTTTTTTCTCCTCGCATTTCACTGTTTAACGTAATCCGCTCTAACTCAAACATGGATGCCCCGTTTGACACGTGGTTTTCACTGGGAGATACAGGGAGATCTCGCGGATGTAAACAGACCGTGTAGCGCTCAATCTTAAGGATTTTAACAAGATCTATGGCGACATGAAAAAAACAAAAAAACAACAAAAACACCTTGGCACTGGTGAGTACATTATGAGATTAGCCCTTGGCGGTGGATGTGTTAATAGCCCAAAGAAATCTAAAATGCACCTGAATATCTAGCTGAGCTGCTGGAACCCTATGTGCCCGCCGTGTCCGTAGCCTGAGGTCCTCTGATTCGGCTCGAGTTGTTCCTAAGTTTAGGCTGGTGACCAAGGGTGAACGAGCCTTTGCCATCAGAGCCCCCAGACTCTCAGATGTTATGTTGTTTAAGCACTTTGTAACTTTGTTTAACCCATTAATACCTGGAACGCATCTGTGTCACTTTAGATTTCTTTGGCTATTCAAAAATAGCAGATCTACAAGCTCATAGCGCGGCACCGAGTGCCGCGCTACGAGCTTGCAGATCTGCTATTTTTGAAAAATCGCGAAAAAATATTTTTACATTTTTTTTCAAAAAACTGTTAGGATTTAGATTTTTTTTAAAGAATCGCCTCAGGTCTTAATGGGTTAAAAAGGTGCTATATAAATAAAGTTTATTTACGAAACATAACATAAAAGATAAAAAGTTTAAATATGGAGATACAAGGTTTCAGAGTTATGGATCCAGAGTTGTTAGTGGGGTGCTTGCATACCAGGATGACAGTGTGGCTGTTATCCTCTCTCCCGTCTCCACAGGCAACCCGCTTCTCCTCAACTCCGCGATCCAGCCTTCAGACCTAACAGTGGGCCGGACGTACACCACGCCCCTCTGCTTCCAGGACACCTTTGACCCCCTGCCAGACATCAAGGTCAAAGTCGAGAGCTCCTTCATGGTTTCGCTGGGCGTGGCCGAGCGGGGGGCGGAGTTCCACGCCAAGGCCCCGCCCTCACTGCCAGAGACGTTCCCGCGGGGGCTGAGCCGAGACTGTTGCAGCGCCGCCACCACTGTGGACCGCCGCAAGAAGGGCCTGCTGACCCCCAACGGGCCCTTCAGCACCCCCGCCACCAAAGAACAGCTGAGGACCACGGGCAAGTTCGGACACCCCGGGGGGCGGCTGGTGGTGCCCAACACAGGTGAAGCTCGTAAAGCACCTATTATTAGCAGAATGACACAACATTACACAATACAATATAGAATAAACACATCCTGAAATCCAGAGTGTTGATTTAATCCATTAAATGTTTTTGATTTCTTTGGCTAGAAAGTCTTAAGTATTAATTAGAAATTATAAAAATGTATATTCAAAGATTTGCACACATTTTCAAGATTTGTTTTTAAAAAATTGCAGATCTACAAGCTCATAGCACTCGGTGCCGCACTATGAGCTTGTATATCTGCGAATTATTTTTAAGAAATGGTGAAAATGTGTGCAAATCTTTGAATATATACTGTACATTTTTAACTCAAATCTTTGGAACCTGGAACAAAATCTTTTGAGATGGGCGGGTCCGCGGCCAAATACATATCATTTTGGGTGGTCCTTGACATGAAAAAAGTTTGAGAACCACTGATTATAGCAACATAAGTTAAAGAAAACAAAAACTTTTAGGATTTAGAAGATATTTGTAGAATCCCCAGAAACAAAGATTTGAGTTAAAAGTGTTCGCTTAAAAAAACATAACATTAAAAAAAGAAAGAAAATTGCAGATCTACAAGCTCATATATGAGCTTGTAGATCTGCTATTTTTGAATAGCCAAAGAATTCTTAAAATGACACGGATGCGTTCCCGGTCTTAACTCTTTGACTGCGGACGACGCGATAACGCGTCAAGTGCTACTTTGTCCAGTTGGCCGTCGACGCGCTCGACGCGCTGGACGCGCTGGACGCGCGTTCATTGTTTAATCTCTGATTGCGCTATGCTGCTTAATATTCAATGTTATTCTCGAGTTCCACTTACTTCACGGACATCTGCATCCGGTTTCATGACCTGGATTCCGTTTCCGGTTTTTGATTCTTTTCCCCAGTCATTTTCGTCCAAAATAGGTAAATAAACGGTCTTTCACACGGTATGACGGACAAACGGACAGTTTCTCTTCTATAATCTATGGTCTGGGTGACGATCAGTCATCGCCGTCGTGTATCACGACGGCATTTTGGCGATCAAAACAATCTGGGACGACGTCACTTCCGTTTTCATGTTTTTCTCTGTCTAATCTATCAAGAAGGCTGAGAGAGACCCAACAACCTGATCTAGCTGTCATGTGCTGCACTCTAGTGGCGGATTTGTGCTGGGTCTTTACATTATGTCCCCTTAAATTATTTTCATGAGAAAAATTCAAAATATAAAAATAAAAAAACACGAAAATTGCTGGCACTGGGGGAGTACTTTATGAAAATACTCTGGCAGTCAAAGAGTTAATGGGGTTAACTAGTGTAAGGGCCCATGTTTACACGTTCAGTTTAACGATTATTTAACAAAACAGGATTTTCCTTCTATGTTGTCTAGAACTGGATAATTGATTGAGGTCATGTGATCAGTGACATACGCAGGGTGTACTTTTGGCTGAGGGGGCGGAGCCAAAAGTACACCCTGCGTGTGTCACTGATCACATGACCTCAATCAATTATCCTTTTCTAGGCAACACAGAAGGGGGGGACTTTTTTCTTATTTCCACACAACAGCTCTAAGGTGTATTAAAGACATTTCAGACAGTTCAATGTTGAAAATGAGTGGTCTTCCCCTTTAACTGCTCCCAATGAGCAGGATGGTGCCTTGTGTGTGTGAATGTAATTCATATTGTAAAGTGCTTTGGATAAAGCACCATTTACCATTTTACCATTTAACAATGAAGCACACATTTCGCATATTATATTGCAAAATATGCGCATTGCAACGCATAATATGCATAATAATACGCCGCAACTTTCCGCATATTTCGCATATTTCGCAACTTCCCACAGTTTCAACGCATAAAATCACATAAGAACCCCGAATATTTCATCGCAAAATCAAGTTTTTTAGCCTGCATAATCAAGGATTTTTGCCCGCATAATCAAGGATTTTTGCCACACTTTTCTTGAGGGTCTAATTAGAGATTTGTGTTACAAGATGCCTGTTGAGTTCCATTTGACATAGAAGTACCCTGCAGTGACTGTGGTACTAATGAAGAACAGCTGCAGGAAGGATGCAGAATGAGAGGAATTATTTAACCACAACCGTAGATGAAAGTCTGAACTGTAGAGAAAACCCAAGGTTAGCAGCACACAAATGTGTGTGAAACTTTGGGAATGCCTAATTAAAGCAGAACTCAATTATGAGGTCACATTTCCGACTATATCCACCGCCGTCTAAAGTTCATTAAAGTTGCAGCAAGGCTGCCGCAAACATCTAATGGCTAATGAAGCTCTATCTATCTTTATAATCTGCTGTAAAAACTGTTGCTAGGATCCATCAGTGCCGTTCCCAATGCAGGTTATAGCTGATTGTTATTCCTCTGCAACCTCGGCGTCTCTCTCTCAGGCAAACAGAGGTCACATTCTTATCATGGCCGCCAACACAAACGCACCAACTGGGATGAGGGCCTGTTGTGAGAGAGTGCCGCTGCCTGTTGTTGGAAGGTCAACAGCCGATGCGAACTAATGTTGCACTTGCATACCCCCTTCTACTGGGGTCCTGTGTATGTGTGTGTGTGTGTGGGGTACCAAGGGCCCTTGGCTTGCCTCAAGAGGGTGCAGGGTAATCAGTCGGTTTTGTCTCCCTGGTTGAGAGGTGTGAGTGCTGAAGTCGCTCAAGTGCAGCACTCACGTGCAGCACTCACACACAGCATCCACACTGGCCACTAATCATTAAGCTTTTGAACTGGCGACTGTTCACAGCACTGCACAGTGGCCCTCATAGCGGTGTTTAATCAAAACAGTTGAATGGAATTTTCCTTAGAAAGAAATCCATGGAGTTGTAACAGTGCAAACCTATTTGTATTTGAATACGTAGCTGCAAGCAAAGACGAGGGAGTTCCAAGCATCTGTAATGCTTATTTAATTAACCCATTAAGACCGGGAACGCATCTGTGTGTCATTTTTAGATGTCTTTGGCTATTCTTTGGCTATTCGAAAATAGCAGATCTACAAGCTCATAGCTAGCTATGAGCTTGTAGATCTGCTATTTTTGAAAGAAAACGTGAAAATGTGCGCAAATCTTTAAATATACATATGTTTTTAAAGCGAACATTTGTAAAAATATGTTGTTCCAGGGACCCCCTCCCCAGAAGCAAAGATTTGAGTTGCAAATGTTCGCTTTAAAATATATATATATTAATAGATTTGCACACATTGTCACGATTTCTTTTCAAAAATAGCAGATCTACAAGCTCGTAGCGCGGCACTCGGTGCCGCGCTATGAGCTTGTAGATCTGCTATTTTTGAATAGCCCAAAGAACTCTAAAAATGACACACAGATGCGTTCCCGGTCTTAATGGGTTAACAAGAAGTAAGATTCTTGGTTTTCTCCAAAACTATTCATCCTGGTCATCACTATGCCGATGCTCTGTGGAGGCATTAAATCTACTTTCAGAAACATTTGATGAAGCTTATCACCTTCAGTGAAAACGTGTTTCACATTGCTGTGTTTGCCCAGCGGCTTTCTGATGAGATGTCGAGAAAGATTGTCGAAGATTTGTAGAGCAGAAGACCAGCGGAGCAAAGATGCAGATGACTTGAGAGATTAAAATGATGAAAGAGGTTTGGCTCAAGGCCAAGCTCTTTTTGAGAGATAATTGCGAAAATATAAACTTCATTATTACAGCACCACGTTGAGGTCCTTGAGGGTCATTCTATGTAGTGTGTTGAATTCGCAACTCACCTGGCAAATTTGGTGCGTCTAGGTCTCATGGTCTCAACACTTTTTTCGGTGAAAAATAATGAGAACAAAAACAATAGGGTTCTTGAAGCTTTGCTGCTTGGACCCATAATGATGGGCCTTTGGACTGACTGTGACTTTCAGCAAAACACAGGTTGTGGATGTGGATATTTCGCCACAATTTCCAGCATTTTACCCTTCTTTGATTGCGTCAGGTAGATGTAACAACAAAGCCATCACCACTAATGCACACACCAGACTGCAATGTGGAATATGTGCGTTTGTTTATTTTAAATAACCCTTTTCTAAAAAGACCTGGCCACAAACCTTGTTTATACTGTATCTGACATCTCCCTCTCTGCTTCTGTGAACATCCTTTGTAAAGCTTTAGCTGTGTGTGTGTGTGTGTGTGTGTGTGTGTGTGTGTGTGTGTGTGTGTGTGTGTGTGTGTGTGTGTGTGTGTGTGTGTGTGTGTGTGTGTGTGTGTGTGTGTGTGTGTGTGTGTGTGTGTGTGTGTGTGTGTGTGTGTGTGTGTGTGTGTGCGTGTGTGCGCGTGTGCTCGCGTATATTGTTAGTGATCGCTTCTTGAGTGGTATTGCATGAGCAAAAGTTTAGGGAACAACAAACATCAACAGCTCCCAGCTGGGAGATCAAAAAGCAGTGAAGAGAAGCGAATAGAAGAGATTGTGCTGGGGTTGTTTTTCTGATTCTTGTCTCTCAAAGGACTTTATTTTTTTTCTAAGGTAAAAAATACAAAGCACAGTTGGGATTTATAAAACTTGAATAGATTAATTGAATTCACCCCAGTTTTCAGCAGAATATCAAAAATGTATGTGTGCCATTATTCAAATTATGACTACCATGTTTGTTATTTGTTTTCTTTTTTATTATCGTTATTACACTTTTTGAAATGACGGTACGGTGGAAGGATACAGAGGATCAGGGAACTTTTTTTCATTATTTTTTATTTTTTTCTAAATAAGACCTTAGCTTGCCCTATGCTGTCAGCCTCTGGGAGTTGTTGCTACTGACATATTTGTTGTGTGTTTTTCCAGGGGTCAGCTTGCTGGTGCCCCATGGCGCGGTGGCAGAAGATATGTCCTGGGAGATGTACATGGTGATCAATCAGGGAGAGGAGAGGTGAGCTGAGAGTTTACCCCCAAGTATCATATAAGCCATCTATACCTGTCACTACTCACCTATCTTATCATCTGTCACCTTTGCCTCCTTTCTTGTTCCCCTTTCATCTGAAAGCCCTTTTGCTTATTCATGTGTTATTACTTTCATTAAAACTACACCGTCGAGTGTAGCAACAATTCTTGGTTCACTGTTCGGTTTTTGATTTGCTCGTAAGCATTGCTGAAACGGATTATACAGTTGCAAATGTAATATGCTGTGTTATTGGCGTCATAATTGCCATGGAATGAAATTCAAACAAGTTGATGTGCGTGCGTGCGTGCGTGCGTGCGTGCGTGCGTGCGTGCGTGCGTGCGTGCGTGCGTGCGTGCGTGCGTGCGTGCGTGCGTGCGTGCGTGCGTGCGTGCGTGCGTGCACGCAAAATAGCAGATCTACAAGCTCTACAAGCTTGTAGATCGACTATTTTAAAATAAAATCTCGTGGGGAAATTATAATAAGCATATCTGGCAACCCTGGTCATCTCCCACATATAAATTCCCATCCAGATCATGAGTGATCCAAGTTGAATTTATCTTTATTATCAACAGCTTGTCATGATATTATCAGCCATGATAAGATATAAGATATCTAACATCTGGGGCATAACTGTTGAAAGGTGCTCAAGGTCAAAGACAACAACAACAAAATGTGTGACGGATAAATGAATTGACCAACCACTGACCCCCATAGACCACCCACGGGCCAATCACAGACTTCTGTTACAATCCAGCCAATCAGAGGCTTGCCTGAGATTTTTGTCTTGTAAAACCATGCAAACACATGCTGACTTGTGATTCAGCCCTTCTGTTGCTTTAAATAATATGGTGGATCTGACTTATAACCCATACTGACTATTTCTGAAGGAGAATCCTGTTCCAGTAGGCGTGCTGGGGTTTTAACTTTTTCTTAAAATAAGTGCTAAATACTCCAATCATTGCGACAGAGTGTTTGTTCAGTAACAGGGGTCTCTTACAGCTCTGTAGTAAACAGAAAATCAAAATACATTTTCAGTTTAGGATACCAATTTTATCCAAACAGGACAAAGAACTCGTACAGGATACAGGATAAATAAGTGAAATTGGAAGTGATGAAACAAAAACGATGAGCAGACAGAATTGGAACTGTAACTAGGGCCGCTTCTCCCTACACGCACTTTTTTTTTAAAAACCCAATCTGCCCAGAACTGCGAAAAAAACGGACCCAATCCGCCCAGAACCGCGAAAAAAACGGGCCCAATCCGCCCAGAACCGCCAAAAAAAAACGCGCGCGCGCATGCTTAGGGCCCCCGTGGAGTCTAAAGCGGCACTGACTGTAACACTGTACAACTGAATCTGATAAATGATATTTGTGGGGTTCTCTCTGGCCACGCTCTGGCCACAGTATTTCAGGGACGGTTTGAACAGACTTTCTGTGCTAGCTGAATTAAGTGAGCGGTGATGCTGCGGTCACATTAATTAGTGACAAAAGCTCCTAAACGACCAAGTGTGTTCAGCTACACTATTGCCCAGTCGCCGTTGAAGTGTTGCTCAAACTCTCAACACGCACATTGACGTCATCAAGCGTGTGTTCATGTATGGGATCGAAAAGCGAGAAGAATATGAAGGAAAATTTATATATAGGCTTGGGTTAAAAAGAACAGTTCCCTGTCATTGGAGCGCCGAAATAAGTTGAAGCCAGCTCAACTGTTTCTGTAGCTTTTTGTAGCTTGTCACGCAGCCAGGGCCGTTTTTAAGCACAGGCAATGTAGGCAAATGCCTATGTCCTGTCGGAGAGGGGGGGCCAAAAATGCACCCATGGAAAAAAATAATGAAAAAAAAAACTTTTTTTTTTTTTTTTTTTTGGAAAGACAATACTGAAAGACAAACTACAGTACAGAATTAACCGAATTAACCAAATTAATGTAACAAAAACACCCAAAGAAGTAATAAACCCGGTATAAAACCAAAAAAAATGCACGGGGGGGGGGGTCCGAAAATTGGCCTTTGCCTAGGGCCCATTCTGACATTAACACGGCCCTGCACGCAGCGACAGTTTGTGTCTCCATGTTGCCGGTTTCCATTGAAAATGGCCTGTAGCCTGTCACTTTGTCGCTACTAGGAAGGCAGCATAAGGTTTATTATGTATCCCTATGGAACCATTGATTTGAACATTGAATATTGAATTGAATTGAACATTTTTATTGCCGTTTTTAAAAGTGCAAAGTACACGAAATGACTTGAGTCAGTGAACAAAATGACTGATGATCTAATTCACTGAACAAATCATTCTGTGACTTTGTATCCCTGCGAACAAATGACTGAATATCATTCAGTGAACCAAATCTGATCTTGGAGTTTGTGTCTCTCTTAACCCTTTAAGACCGGGAACGCAGCATCTGTGTCATTTTTAGATTTCTTTGGGCTATTCAAAAATAGCAGATATACAAGCTCATAGCGCGGCACCGAGTGCTGCGCTATGAGCTTGTAGATCTGCTATTTTTTTTTTAAATCGTGAAAATGTGTGCAAATCTTTAGTTTGAATATATATATACTTTTTTAAAGCGACATTTTTAAACTTTTTTTTTTTTACTTATGTTGCTATATTATCAACTTTTTTCATGTCAAGGACCCCCTAAATAATATGTATTTGTCTGCGGACCCCCTCCCATCTAAAAATATTTTGTTCCAGGGACCCCCAGAAGCAAAGATTTGAGTTAAAAATTTATATAAACGATTTGCAAAAAAATTCACGATTTTACAAAAATAGCAGATCTACAAGCTCATAGCGTGGCACTCGGTGCCGTGCTATGAGCTTGTATATCTTCTTTTTGAATAGCCAAAGAAATCTAAAAATGACACACGGATGCGTTCCCTGTCTTAAAGGGTTAAATGACAGCAAGAACGAATGGCTTCGAGGGTGCAGCCGAATAGTCTTATTTTGCTCAGGATGGTTCCTAACAGTGTGCAATGACCCAGATGTACAGTATCTAAGAGGCAGACGTGATAAGAGCCGGTCAAATTCTCTAAATGCTAAGGGAAGGCGCTTCACTGCTTCCTTTCTTTATCTCCTTCAGCATAAGGTACACTGGACCATCCTTTATGAAAGGGAGATTTGCGTTCCCCACAATTCCTTGCTCCAGCCATTTGGAAAAGTCAAGACCAAAATCTAACAGAATCCTAGCCAACATGTCATGGTGTGTGTGTGTGTGTGTGTGTGTGTGTGTGTGTGTGTGTGTGTGTGTGTGTGTGTGTGTGTGTGTGTGTGTGTGTGTGTGTGTGTGTGTGTGTGTGTGTGTGTGTGTGTGTGTGTGTGTGTGTGTGTGTGTGTGACAGACCGAGAGACAGAGAGAGAGAGAGAGTGTGTTTGTGCTTGTACATGATAGACAGACAAGAATATTAAATATATACTTAACTGCAAATGTCATCTCAGCCTAGAGACAATTCGTTTATTTGTGGTCCATCATCAGAACATTATAGTTTAACCAGGCAGACCCACGTCAATAACATGTGCGGCTGTATAATTAAAGTAGCCTGCAGTTAGATTCTCTTAGTACTGCGGTTGTCTTTGTGAATTCTCCTTCACATCGTTCTTTGACCCCATGACATTCAGTGGTGGAAAGTAACTAAGTACATTTACTTAAGTACTGTACTTTTTGTGTACAATTTCCACTACATCTCAGAGGCAAATATTGTACTTTTACTCCACTGCAATTATTTGAAAACTTTAGTTAGTTACTTTTCATATATAAATTATGATATTAGGAAACATACATTAACCACTTCAGCCCTATTTTATACGTAGGCGCGTTGCGACACGTTGTGAGCTTTTAGATCTGCTATTTTAAAAACATTTTAGTACTTTTACTTTTGGTACTTTAAGTACATTTTGATGCCAATACTTTTGTACTTTTACTCAAGTAAATTTTGAATTCTGGACTTTTACTTGTAACAGAGTATTTCTATATTGCAGTATTGGTACTTTTACTTAAGTAAAGAATATGAGTACTTTTTCCACCACTGATGACATTGACGTTTAACATCGAGGAAAAGACAGGATTTTTTTTGGGTCGTTTTTTATTTGCATTCTCAGTGGATGAACTCTGATCCCGGGTGGAAATTACTTCTCCAACTGCCATTGGACTGCGTTGCAGTTGAGTGGAATTACACAGTCAGAGCTCCAGTCAAGCACAGAACGATCTGGTGAACGAATCATTTGAACACATTCTTTAGTGAACTGATTCTAAGGATTGGCTATCGTGTAATATTGCTTAAGTACATACTGTCCAGTACAACTATTCTATTCTTAAGTAAGTTCTGTGTAAATGTAAATGTAGCTTTTTGATCCTAAGGCGAGCCCAATAGAATTCTAAAGTAGAGGTTTCTGAATGACCCTTGCGACCATGATGTTCAAAATATTTGCAATACACACACACACACACACACACACACACACACACACACACACACACACACAGACTCACACACAGACACAATGTCATATATTCCAGTGACCCTCTCCGTGTACATCCTCTCAGCGGACCCCCTGCCCACGTACCTGTGTTTTTACCGCTGGGCTCTCTGACAGATGGGTCACAGCAGTGCACTCTCCTTCTCTCTACAGGAAGTCCTCTAGGCGTCATTCACAGGGTTTTTCATTTAAAACGCACACTATGAATACGCGAACGTAGAGACATGTCTTGCAGGTGGTAGTCGTCCAGGCCTTTGATCTGTGCTACGGAGAAAGTTAAGTTGGTGCTGAGCGCCCCAGGGTTTCTACAATATATCGCTTAATTTAGCCGTCAGGCTCAGAGGAGGCAAAGTCAAACCTCCCATTTCTCCCCTTCACCCCTCCGCTTCTCCAGGGGAGAGTCAATATGTGGTTATACACTCACCAGATGTTGTCAACAGTGTGTCAGTCTAGAGGAGCAAGTCACGGCCTCGGGTGGCTTGTTTAAGCAACGGTGGAGGCAGTGATGAATGCAGTGTTTTTCACTGATGGACAATCCGCAATGGCGGGGGGGGGGGAGCGAATAGCTAGATGTCTCCAGAGGCCTTTCATCTTGGTAGTATACGTATATTATGTATTCCCATCACGGTGCAGGCAATGACCCAGCAATGGACTGAGCCCCCCTCACCAGGGGGGTGGGGGAGGGGGGGGAGGGGGCTCTGGTCGTGCCTGCCCTACCCCGCGGAGAAACACCAGGCCGTCCAGCTTTCTCTGATGTGTCACGCCGCATTTGCTCGTCTCGGCTTGAACAAAGTCACAGAAGAAAGGCGAGACCTTCCCAAAAAAAAAAAATCACAAATGAGAGGTGGTGGAACATGACAGGGTTTTTGAGCGTTGGAGGACTCACATGTTGGTGAAATATTTAACTAAGGAACAGTGCCTGGGGGTAGAAATGGGATCCCGTCATTATGAGAGGTACTCGTTTTTGAGGACTTGAATGAGTGAAAATTGATTGTAGTTGAATGGCGTTAAATTTAATTAACTGTAGCGTTACTTTGAAACTACTGTGTTTGGAATATACATTCATGCACAAAGGAAATCCATCGCTCACATTATGTCAGATGTGTACTCTAGACTCTAGACAGCATATGTTGTTTTAGAAGTGTGAAAGTGATCTAAGCCATGAATTGACTTTCTAACAAGCAAGACAGCAAACAAGCAAGCTAACAAATGTATGTGTGTGCGTGCGTAACTGTTTGATTGCGTGCGTGTTCTTCTGGTGGAGGTAATGGTACTTGGTAACCCTTCTGCTGTCCTGAAGAGTCTGTATTTAAACTCTCCAGACTGCCTGGTTGCAGTGGTGTAAAGTAACTAAGTACATTTACTCAAGTACTGTACTTAAGTACACTTTTGAGGAATTTTTACTTTATTGGAGTATTTCCCATTTTCAACACTTTTACTTCTACTCCACTACATCTCAGAGGCAAATATTGTAGCCTACTTTTACTCCACTACAATTATTTGACAGCTTTAGTTACTTTGCAAATTTAGATTATTATCACAAAACATACTTGAACCATTTCAGCCCTATGTATATTTCGACCATTTGAAAATAGCAGATCTACAAGCTCACAATGCGTCGCATCGCGACGCATTGTGAGCTTGTAGATCGGCTATTTTCAAAAGATTTTTATGCATTTTGAACTTGGGACATTCTGCATAATGAGTACTTTCTACTTTTGGTTCTTTGAGTACATTTTGATACCAATACTTTTGTACTTTTACACATTTTGAATTCCGGACTTTTACTTGTAACAGAGTACTTCTACATTGAGGTATTGTTACTTTTACTTAAGTAAAACATTTGAGTACTTTTTCCATCACTGCCTGGTTGGACATCTGAAATCGAGAATCAGTCCTAATAAGATAATCTTGCTCCCACTCTTTCTCACCTTACTAGCCGACTTCCACTGCCGTGGTATGTAGCTGACAGTAGAATTGAAACAGCCTATCGGTGTGACATTGACTACTGTACGTGGCTGAGATGTGTCAGCCTTCGGGCCATGAGACATTAGCTATCCACAGGGCTCGAGCCTATCTGGTCTGTCATGTCTGGACAGGTCGCTTACGGCTGACAGGCAAGCATTTTGCTCTCAAAGTCATACCTGTATGTGACAATTTATAATCCCCCATCCAGCTGAAGCACACGTCTTTGTACAGTACTGTGGAACAAAGCCTGAGATGTCATGTGAACTCGGGGAAAGGACCGCGGCATGAATCTTTATTTCTGCTATCCACTTGGATCTAAATTGCATTGTCGACGTATACAGTAGTTGATGCTTTACTTTGATTCCCTGTTTTCTCTTTGTTTCATTATGTTGAAAGTGTTTCCACGTATATTGCAGTTCCACTGAATTCCGTAGAACTTGCAATTTAAAATACAGCTAAAATGTTGTATTATTGCTAGATGCTTTAGGAAATTACAAACAGGGACAACCTCATCAGAATCCCCATGGATAGTAAATTGAAAACGGAATTGGACTTGGTGTACTAGCATTTCATTCAACGTGGCCTGTGGTCTCAGGAGTTAAGCAAAGTGTTATCATTTTATATGGAGAGAAAGAGAGATACATGCAAAAAGCAGAGCGCTAGAACTTGCAGATTGACAAACATTAAACCATGAAGTCTCAATATTTGTAAACAAATAATTCTATATGGCCTCCAAAACCTCTTCCACTTCTGTCCATAGGGCCATAGTTCTGCTAAATACAAATCCAATGACCAAAACAAACTACCACACATTTTAAATGTGTTTTATGACTGTACAATTATAAACTGAAACCTGATTCAAGAAGCAACTTTATTGTCTCAGCACTGGTTTACGTGTTTAAAGAAGTGGGTGAAATATTATATTTTGCATAAGCTCCATCATTTTGTTATTTAGAAAAAGGAGACGAAACGAAAGCAGGGAGGACAGGGAGAGAGGAAACTCAAAAAAATAAAGATACATGTCATAAAGAACCTCCAAAAAATACTGTTTTTTAAAACTGTTACTTCAACATATTATTTTGGATATTTTTCATCATCGTTTCAATCTTGAAGAACATAGGCTACTGAGGAGAAAATCCATTTACATATTAAAGTACATTCAAAGACAACCCTAAACCTGTGTCTCAGACGAGGCAGTCTCTTGACGGGTGCTCCCTGGGTTTGTGGGAGTGTTGGTCTGAGGCAGCTCTTCAGTGAAGGCTTTCTCCAGCACCTTTAGGATAGAGCTGCGGAACACAGCCTTGAAATCCTGACCCATGAACACGTACAGCAGCGGGTTCAGGCAGCTGTTGAGATACGCCAGGCAGAAAGTTATGGGAAACCCGATGGTGACCACATGATACAGTGTTTCACTGTGTGTCACCAGGTAATTCACAAACTCAATCAGAGACATGATGTGATAGGGGGCCCAGCACAGGAAAAATGCGGTGATAACAGTTGCTATGATTTTGAAGGGGCGACCTGATTGGCCAGCCAGGGAGCGGTTATTCCTGAGCCGGTAGATGATGACAGAATAGCAGGAGACGATGACGGTGAAAGGGACCACGAACCCCATGAGGATGTGAGTGATGAGCATGACCCCATATCGAAAGTCCGACAACTGGCTCATTTCGGGCGTACTGTAGTTACCGTTGGGTGCAAAGTTGTCTACGCACCAGATGATGTCTTTTTCATGGTCGGCCTGTGTGTCAGTAAATATGAAGTATGAGGAGTTGAGAGCCAAAGCCAGCACCCAGACACCCAGACTCACCCACGATGCTTTTCTGACACTGCGGTGGTTCTGGGCCCACACTGGACACACCACACATACACATCTGTCAACGCTGATGACCATCAGGATGTAGACGCTGGCATACATGCTCATGTAGAAAATGGTAAAGCCCATTTTGCACATGAATTTGCCAGTGGCCGTCCAGGGCTATTCGTGTGATGTCCAGGGGCAGGAACGCGGTAACCAGGAAGTCGGCCGCAGCGAGGTTGAGATACCAAACAGTGTTGATGGTTTTCTTCATTTTGAAGCCCGTCGCCCAGATGACGACACCGTTCCCCAACATCCCGAGCACAAAAACCAGGCTGTAGAAGACGAGGGACACGATGTGGAGGGATTTTAGAAGTTCAGCATAATCATACTCCTCATACTCCTCATTCTTTATTGTGATAAGCAGCAGTTGTGATCATAATCTCCATCGTCCTAAAACCTAAAATAACAGAAAGGTTAATGCTTTGTTTTAACAGGCCATGTATTATTATACTGAAATGATTTGGTGCCAGGGACCCCATACCAGATTTATATTGTTAAAATGTTTCTCATATTCATTCATATTTAGTTACGTTAAAAGAAGTTTTAAAAAGCTCTATATTCTAGATAGCAATCATGTCTATATGATAAAGAAAGAAAAAGAAAAGATACCTGTGTTGAAGAGGCGTCCGTCAGTGAAGTGTCTTGTTCAAACTGTGGTCGGTGAACAGGACCAGCAGCAACCTGTAGCATCTATGTTGTGGTTTAAAAACAGCCTGTTTCCTTTGTGCAGAGAGACCAGAAATGGCAGCTTATATACTTCACTCAGTCCCTCATTCAGACCTGAGGCCAATTCTACAAATGCCTTCTAAATCAGAAATCAATATTTTTTTTCTCTGACATGTCAATGTTGTCAGTTTCTGGGAAGTTTCAGTTTGAGTTTTCAGTTGCAAGAAATTCCACAGAAGAAAAAAAAAATTGAATCTCAAGAAGGGGAAGTGTACCGGCTTGCCTGATGGAGTCATCATTATTAGGAAATGTGGCCATATAATTGCATGTGTCTGTGTAGTCCATGGACCACTGGTTGAGAAACAGTGGTATGTATCATGGAATGCATACAGTAGCAAGTGTTAGCAAAGCACTAATCTTAGCTCTAATCTCACCCAACACAACAGTGGTCCCCAGGTTGATTCTCAATCAGGGTGGTGGTCCCTACTACTGATGACATCCTTCAAATCCCTCCCAATCTTAAAGGCCTCATTTCAGGAATCTATTTCAGTATATCATCCCTCGGAGATGCTTCCCTCAATAAGTAGTGCCTGATTATTCCTAGAATGAGGCCCTGACGAGCGTTAATAAGACCACAGCATGTGCAAAACTAGGTGTAATTCAATTTTAAGTCTTGCATTGTAACCACCTCTCCAAGTCTAGGCTATAATTGTAGCAGATGTCATAGTGCTCCAGTAACCATAAAACATTATGTTCTGGTCTTTCCCTTCCTTATCTAAATGTTGGTCAGCTGTATCCTGGACCCTATCACAGGCACCCACACTATCTTTGAAGCAGCACCAACTGACCAACAGATTATTAATAAGCATAAATACATTGTTATTACATGATATTGAACCCATTAAGACCTGGAACGCATCTGTGTCACTTTTTCATTTGAGCTAAAAAGCATTATTTTACACTTTGGCTATTCAAAAATAGCAGATATACAAGCTCATAGCGCGGCACTGAGTGCCGCGCTACGAGCTTGTATATCTGCTATTTTTGAAAAATCGTGAAAATGTGTGCAAATCTTTGAATATATATTGTTTTAATCCCTCCCAGTCAACTCAGTGTTGAGGGATGACATGCAGTGACACACAACCATTTCATTTATTCCCTTTGAAACCTCACTAAGAAACCAATTCCAATGTCTTTTTATTTTTGTTTAATTACTTATTTATCTGTTCATTTTGTATTATTACTTTTCATTATTGTTATTTATTCAATCAAATTGGGACACATTAGAAGGGATCTAGTGGGATGGCATGATGTCTGAAAAACTATTTTCTCGCTACCTTATTGCTCTGCAATAAAAAAAATGAAAAGTTCAGAAACCACAAGGCAGCTGTGGGTAGAAGCGTGTGTCCGTGCGTGCGTGTGTCCGCGTGCGTGTGTGTGTGTCCGCGCGTGTGCGTACGCGTGTGTGTGCGCGCACATGTGGAGGGGGGGGGAGACAAGAAGCAAATAAAGGTGTGTCTAATGGAGCGTGTTAATGTGTGCGTTTATTAAGCTGGCTGTCTCCTCTCCTACCTCTACCGCCGGTCCCCGATCTGCCACTTTGCACAACGGCTCCTCCTCGGGTCCCTGAGGGGTGAGTCATCACTCACTTTAAATAATGCACCTCATCTAGGGGCCCAGCGGAGCCCCGGCTACAGAACCCCTTCATCCTGGTGACATGTGGAATTGAGAAAAGAGGGATAGAAACCTCGGGTGCTCCTTTTGAGAGGTGTGATGCTAGATTCCCCCCCCCCTCCCCCCCCTCTCTCTCTCTCTCTCTCTCTCTCTCTCTCTCTCCCTCCCTCCCCCTCTGGCTCTTTTAAGGCTCTTTATGCCTCTCTGTTTCACTTTGTCTGTCACTTTCTGTCTTCTTCTCCCTCGCTCTCCCTCTCTCTCTTTCTCTCAGCCTGTATTTCTACTGTTGATCCCTCTCTATTTTTATCTCCCATCGCTGTCTATCACTCTATTCTGTCTGTCTGTCTGTCTATCACTCTATTCTGTCTGTCTGTCTGTCTATCACTCTATTCTGTCTGTCTGTCTGTCTATCACTCTATTCTGTCTGTCTGTCTGTCTATCACTCTATTCTGTCTGTCTGTCTGTCTGTCTATCACTCTATTCTGTCTGTCTGTCTGTCTATCACTCTATTCTGTCTGTCTGTCTGTCTATCACTCTATTCTGTCTGTCTGTCTGTCTATCACTCTATTCTGTCTGTCTGTCTGTCTATCACTCTATTCTGTCTGTCTGTCTGTCTGTCTATCACTCTATTCTGTCTGTCTGTCTGTCTGTCTGTCTATCACTCTATTCTGTCTGTCTGTCTGTCTATCACTCTATTCTGTCTGTCTGTCTGTCTATCACTCTATTCTGTCTGTCTGTCTGTCTATCACTCTATTCTGTCTGTCTATCACTCTATTCTGTCTGTCTATCACTCTATTCTGTCTGTATCACTCTATTCTGTCTGTCTGTCTGTCTATCACTCTATTCTGTCTGTCTGTCTGTCTATCACTCTATTCTGTCTGTCTGTCTGTCTGTCTATCACTCTATTCTGTCTGTCTGTCTGTCTGTCTATCACTCTATTCTGTCTGTCTGTCTGTCTGTCTATCACTCTATTCTGTCTGTCTGTCTGTCTATCACTCTATTCTGTCTGTCTGTCTGTCTATCACTCTATTCTGTCTGTCTATCACTCTATTCTGTCTGTCTATCACTCTATTCTGTCTGTATCACTCTATTCTGTCTGTCTGTCTGTCTATCACTCTATTCTGTCTGTCTATCACTCTATTCTGTCTGTCTATCACTCTATTCTGTCTGTATCACTCTATTCTGTCTGTATCACTCTATTCTGTCTGTCTATCACTCTATTCTGTCTGTCTATCACTCTATTCTGTCTGTCTATCACTCTATTCTGTCTGTCTATCACTCTATTCTGTCTGTCTGTCTGTCTATCACTCTATTCTGTCTGTATGTCTGTCTGTCCGTCACTCTCTTCTGTCTGTCTGTCTGTCTGTCTGTCACTCTCTTTCTGTTTTACTCTGGCGTTCACTCTGTCACACGCTCTCTCTCTCTCAGTCGCACTCTCTTTCTTTCTCTCTCTCTCTCTCTCTCTCTCTCTCCTTCCCATCTTGCGGTACTAAAGGTAATCTGCTCCTTCAGCCACTCTTCACATTAAGCCATTTAGTCCGGGAAAGTCATTTTTAGATTTCTTTGGCTATTCAAAAATAGCAGATCTACAAGCTCGTAGTGCGGCACTCTGCGCTATTTTTTGAAAAATGTGTGCAAATCATTGAATATGTATATTTTTAAGCGGAACTAAATATTTTGAGATGGTGGGGTCCGCGGCCAAATACATAGAGAATCACTGATATTATAGCAACATACGTTGAAAAAAAAAAAAAACTATCAGGATTTAGACATTTGTAGAATGCCCAGAAGCAAAGTTTTGAGTTAAAAAAAAATATATATATATATATATATATTCAAAGATTTGCACACATTTTTCACGATTTTTCAAGTGCCGCGCTATGAGCTTGTAGATCTGCTATTTTTGAATAGCCCAAAGAAATCAAAAAAATGTCACACAGATGAGTTTCCCGGTCTTAATGGGTTAAATGTGTGATCAGGCGCTCGCTGAGCTCTCTCTCTCTCTCCAAGGGTCCACTCCAGAGCAGTGGTGTCGTGGTGGTGGGGGGGGGGCATTGTTGACATAGCGGCAAAGACTTACCATCTAGAATCAAGGACAGAGAGAGGCCAAGGTGACTTCATGATGCCAAAGCTACAGTAAAGCAGCAGCAGTAGTAACTAGTATAGAGGGATGAAGTACCCTCAGTGCCGCGGCGTTGAAGTGGTAATTGGAACGTCTGGAGAGCACCTGGAGAGTGGTGTAGTTACCATTAAGACATCACAGAGAGAGACGGGAGCACCACTTCAACACGGATAAGCATCTCTAATGGCTTGAGAATCTTATATAACGTGGTGTCGCTAAAGGGAAGGTAAAGGCGGGAAAACTTTTTTCTCCGAGTTCATCATTAAAAGGATGGCATGTTGTGCCCATAGTGGGCTTTAAGACGCTTTCCCACGGAGCGGCTGCAAACCCTCTGCCAGGCCTAGACTGAAATGATGCCCCAATTTGTCTACCTCTCAGCTTCTCCTACTGTCAATACGCGGGCGGAAATTTAACCCATTAACACATCCACCGCCAAGAACGTAGTCCTACGGTCCGTTAAATCCAACTGTTAAGCGCCGAAACCGTAGTCCTACGGTCCGGGTGTTTTTTCCTTTTTTTCGAATTTTTTTTTTTTTTCAATTTTTTACGGGGACCATTTTCAGTGTAACACCACCCGAAGTCGACCGGAAGTGCGATCGCGTTTTTTGTTTCCCGTCGGCCTCCATTATAAGTCGTACACAAAACCCCCTGTAAACCTATGTAGTTTTTCATCCTCGCATTTCCCATGTTAACTCTTTGACTGCGGACGACGCGATAACGCGTCAAGTGCTACTTTGTCCAGTTGGCCGTCGACGCGCTGGACGCGCTGGACGCGCTGGACGCGCTGGACGCGCGTTCATTGTTTAATCTCTGATTGCGCTATGCTGCTTAATATTCAATGTTATTCTCGAGTTCCACTTACTTCACGGACATCTGCATCCGGTTTCATGACCTGGATTCCGTTTCCGGTTTTTGATTCTTTTCCCCAGTCATTTTCGTCCAAAATAGGTAAATAAACGGTCTTTCACACGGTATGACGGACAAACGGACAGTTTCTCTTCTATAATCTATGGTCTGGGTGACGATCAGTCATCGCCGTCGTGTATCACGACGGCATTTTGGCGATCAAAACAATCTGGGACGACGTCACTTCCGTTTTCATGTTTTTCCCTGTCTAATCTATCAAGAAGGCTGAGAGAGACCCAACGACCTGATCAAGCAGTCATGTGCTGCACTCTAGTGGCGGATTTGTGCTGGGTCTTTACATTATGTCCCCTTAAATTATTTTCATGAGAAAAATTCAAAATATAAAAATAAAAAAACACGAAAATTGCTGGCACTGGGGGAGTACTTTATGAAAATACTCTGGCAGTCAAAGAGTTAACATAAACGATCAGAACTCAAACATGGCGGCTCCGTTTGACACGCGGTCTCGACGAGTAGAGACCAGGACATGTGCTCGTTGTTTACAAACAGTGGATCGTGCAATCTAAAGGATTTTAACAAGATCTATGGCGACATCAAAAAAACAAAAAAAACAACAAAAACACCTTGGCACTGGTGAGTACATTATGAGATTAGCCCTTGGCGGTGGATGTGTTAAGACCGGGAACGCATCTGTGTCGTTTTTTAGATTTCTTTGGCTGTTCAAAAATAGCAGATATACAAGCTGTATTTGCACAAATTTTCACGATTTTTCAAAAAATAGCAGATCTATAAGCTCTTAGTGCGGCAATCGGTGCCGCACTAAGAGCTTGTATATCTGCTATTTTTTTTAAAATATTTTTAAAGCAAAAACATTTTACTCAAATCTTTGCTTTCGGGGATTCTACAAATGTCTTCTAAATCCTTTTTTTAACGTTGCTATTCAGTGGTTCTCAAACTTTTTTCATGTCAAGGACCACCCAGAATGTTGTTCCAGGGACCCCCCCAGAAGCAAAGATTTTAGTTAAAAATGTTCGCTTAAAAATATATATCTGCATTCAAAGATTTGCACAAATTTTCATGATTTCTCAAAAGAAATTGCAGATCTGCAAGCTCATGGCACGGAGAGCTTGTAGATCTGCTATTTTTGAATAGCCGAAGTATAAAATAATGGTTAAAGTGGTTACACAGATGCGTTCCTGGTTTGAATGGGTTAAAGGCTAGTGGACTGCCCACTGCTTTTTAAAAAGAAAAGAGGAACACAAACACAAGAACCACGTTCTGATAAGGATGTTGTTGCGTATAAAGTGTGTGATGCCATGCCACCCACTCACTGTTTGAATCATTGCATTTCACATTTCACAAGGAAACAATGTATGCTCTGCTGATGGAAAAATGTGCTGAAACACATGTAATTTGGTGGATGTGTGCTGGATGTATTGGGCGGCACAGATGGGAATCAAAAACCCAGAGCCCTGACAGCATTAATGTTATGCTGCTCTATATCAACCAATGCAAGGGAATGATGAATTCCCAAACTCCTGGCAGACAGTAGCAAGTTAATCACACAATATGCTGATGGTAATCATGCAATACATTTCAGGATAGCGTTCGATGCCACGCTTTATTTAAACTCAGATTGTGCTAAATTGTAAATTAACACCATTACATTCTTTACACATAATTTACGGCTTCCTCGTGACACTCCTACCTGTTTGTGTAGAGTACTTTACTCCTTTACGCCTGAAAACCATGAACTTCACACCACCTCTCCCTGCGAGGGACTATAAATCACTTCTTATTCGGGGGAGGAAATCTTGACAAATCAGCGCGCTCAGATCTCTACTCCACAATGACTGATTTGAGCTTAGAGGGAGCTTTGCCAAGGCATGATGCTGCACTGCCTTGATCTCTCTCTCTACCCTGCCCTTTTTTCTGCTGCAGCAGCTGTACTGACTGTTTTTTAGCGCTGCTATAGTGATGGGGCTTTTAAAGATGGCAGTGTCGTTCTATGCGTCCATAAATTTGGTCCCAAACAACATCATGTGTATCGAAAACTACGGGCTGGATTGTCATGGGATTTGCTGTGCACCTTCATGATCCAGAGAGGATGACCCTGTACTTTTTGTTTTTGTCTTTTGTGACCCAATGGCGTTTCCTCAAGTGCCACCATTTGGCCAAAATGAGAGCAGTGATGCTCTGTGGAAGATGAAACCTAAACCATTTGAGTGACCCCATGACCTGCCACCCTCAGGCCAAAATGTCACCGCACATAAGATATCTCATAATCTAATTAGCAGATTGCAGGATGAACCCTACTCGTTTTGGTGACCCCAAGACCTTTACTCTAGACCTTACAGCCAACATTTCCAGCTGAGTGTAAGGAGGGCTGCTAGAAAAGAGCTTTTCGACGCATGGCGCAAGACACAAGGCAATTTGTGTTATGTGTGTGCAGTGGTGGAAAGTAACTAATTACATTTACTCAAGTACTGTACTTAAGTACAATTTTGAGGTAGTTTTACTTTACTTGAGTATTTCCAAATTTCAATACTTTTACTTCTACTCCACTATGTCTCTACAATTATTTGAAAACTTCATTACTAGTTACTTTGTAGATTTTGATTATTATTACAAAACATACATTAACCACTTCAGCCCTATATACATTTCGGCCATTTGAAAATAGCTGATCTACAAGCTCACAATGCGTCGCATCACTATGCATTGTGAGCTTGTAGATCTTTTTATACATTTGAAAACTTGTGAAATGGGACATTCTGCAAAATGAGTACTTTCTACTTATGGTATTTTAAGTACATTTTGATACCAATATTTTTGTACTTTTACACAATTTTGAATTCCGGATTTTTACTTGTGTAACAGAGTATTTCTACATTGCAGAATTGATATTTTTACTTAAGTAAAATATTTGAGTACCTTTTCCACCACTGTGTGTGTCTCCACGGTGATGCATTTATTTGAGCACAGAGAGCAGATGGTCAGTTGTGTTGACTGGTTATGGCCGGTTTGGGGTGGAAGTAAGAGGTACTTACCTCCCAGTCTGTTTCAATAAAGTCAAAAATACCAAGGCTCACTTTTCCACCATCTTTTGACAGGAACAATACCAATGAGACTACAGACTGATGCCTTCTCTTTCTTTAAATGGAAGTAAAAACAAAGGAGAAGTTGAATTTGAGAACAGCAGCAGCATTTCCAGAGGATCCAAACACCTGCAGACATGTACTGTCTTGTGCTTGCATGGCAAAGCGACCTCTATGCCCACCAACGTCCTTCTCCTCGTTAATTGCTGTTGTCTTATGCAGCAGAAGCAGATCTCGAGTACAGATTATGGCTGCGAGATAATAAACAGTGAAATGATGAATATGCAACGGCATGGACAGATCAAGCAAAGTACGTCTCACCAGACATAACCAGACCACTCCTGTATGTATTGCTTTCTGTGTTAACCCATTGAGACCGGGAACGCATCAGTGTGTCATTTTTAGATTTATTTGGCTATTCAAAAATAGCAGATCTACAAGCTCATAGCGCTATGAGCTTGCAGATCTGCTATTTTTTGAAAAATCGTGAACTTCAAATCTTTGCTTCTGGGGGTCCCTGGAACAAAATATTTTTAGATGGTAGGGGGTCCGCGGACAAATACATATTATTTTGAGGGTCCTTGACATGAAAAAAGTTTGAAAACCATTGATAATATAGCAACATAAGTAAAAGAAAATGTAAAAAAAACTTTAGGAAAAAAACTGTTAGGATTTAGAAGACATTTGTAAAATCCCCAGAAGCAAAGATTTTAGTTTAAAAAAATCGCTTTAAAAAATTATATATATATTCAAACTAAAGATTTGCACACATTTTCACTATTTTTCCAAAAAATAGCAGATCTACAAGAAATCTAAAAATGACACACAGATGCGTTCCCGGTCTTAAAGGGTTAAGACAGATTAGTAGGTAAGCCGGGAAGCAAGACAACATTGGGGAGGCATTATAGAGAGAAACTCTGGCAGAATACATATGGTTCCAAAGATTAGGGTCTCTAGGCACCGCTAGCCAGAATTCTGTCTAAAGCTAATTGGACAATGCCTTATTGTAATAACTCACTAGCTTGTTATAAGGAGGAGGTACTGCCGTGCAATCAGGGCCGGTACAGGTGCTGGAAAACCTTGGGGTTGCTTGAATTTGAACACTGGGCTTATAGTACCACATGGCTGCCTGGAATTGTGTTCTCTCTAGAACAGGGTTCCCCAATAGGCGGCCCGCGGGCCATTTGCGGCCCGCGAGGGGCAACTGTCTAGCCCGCACCAACCCCTGTCATTTGGCTAGTGAAAGTTGCAGGTACAGTATGGTGTGTGTGATATGAAATGTGAGCTTACCATAATCACAGTCATCCTTAATCATATTCCATCATATTCAAGGGCTTCTGGAGAGAAATGAGACTCCAGTCACTGGGCACTGCAGAGGGGTGTGTGTGTGTGTGCGTGTGCGTGTGCGTGCGAGCAGCTGATGCTCGTTGACGCTCGTTAATTTCATACTGGAAGATAATTGAGGTGACTGGGCTGAAACTTTATCTCAGTAAATGACATGGAACTCCATATTCGGGCATGGCTGACATCATAGTGACATCATAATGATGGCGTGAGCTTTGAATCAGCTCGGCTTAAAACCAGACTGCACATTGTGAATGACACACATGGAGAGAGACATCGAGGAAGACGTCATCACCAACAAGAGGAACTATTCCAGCAGAGATCCATACATTAGATTTTCTTCTGGCAATTGCCCTGTAACCAATCTTGTATCGTAAGGTCACACATCATTAGTTACATTCTTCTTCCATTACAGCCCATGCATAGCAGCAGCTTTGACGATGAACCAACTGTTCCCGACAACGAGCCAGCACCAAGGAAACTCCGAAGAAGAAAGACCTTACAGTGGTCAACAGTCTACCAAGACTTTAACGCAATCGGAAGTAAAGAGACATCGTCTGACTGACACAGGAAAGAAAACTCACATCTGTAAACAATGTGACAAGAGTTTCAGTTACTCAGGTAACCTGAAGACACACCAGCGTGTCCACACTGGAGAAAAACCTTTCTATTGTCAACAATGTGACAAGAGTTTCAGTTGCTTAGGTAACCTGAACAAACACCAGCTTATTCACACTGGAGAAAAACCTTTCCACTGTGACCAGTGTGACAAGAGTTTCAATCAAGTAGTTGGCCTGAAAAGTCACCAGCGTGTCCACACTGGAGAAAAACCTTTCCATTGTAAACAGTGTGGCAAGAGTTTCACTGAGTCAGGTTCTCTGAACAAACACCAGCGTATTCACACTGGAGAAAAGCCTTACTACTGTAAACAGTGTGACAAGAGTTTCAGTCGGTTAGATCACCTGAAAATACACAAGTGTGTCCACACAGTACACTTGGGTGTTGGAAGTGCATCATTGCTCAATCATTTTTACGGTTAACCATTAACCGTTAGTATTAACACATTTAGTGCCAAACACGTACTGTAGATCTACGTGTTTACTCAACACCCGTTGAGTTTTTTTTTTTCTTCGCTCTAACGCAACTTAGGAATGATCCGAGGACCCTGTAAAATGGAATGGACGGATGTGAATCCAGTCCAAAAAACGTACCTTCTGTCCGTTCCAATGAGAGGATCTTGAGAAAAAGGTCCATAACTCCATATCTTTTTACAGTGGTGAAAACAAGCCATTTTCGACGGGTGATCACTCTGCAATGATGAATGAAGATGCATACTTTTCAAGCACACTGTAACAACCAAATAAATGGTTGGTTCTCAACTTATTTAGTTTCAACTTTCAAGAGTGCATTATTTCCTTGTGTGACCCTCAACACAAGGATTTAAAGGTTTCATGACATGCTGGTTTTGCAAAACATTAAGTCTTTATCATGGTCCTTCAAACGTGTATTAAAAGGTTTTAACTGAAAAATCCCCTCCAGTGAGCCATGGCAGTGGCAGCCTGCAGTGGTCGCTGTTGAGGGAGTTTGCCTGTCAATCATCGCCTCTACTCCGCGGGGAGGGGGCGGGATTAATGGACTTTGACATCAAAGTCCACGGGCCAATCACAGCACTTTTCTGAGCCTAATTATTCAGAAAAACCCCAAACCACAGAAAATCCATTAAATGTTCAAAGTTCAGGTTTTTTGTGTGTAACTGTGGTCAGAAAACCTAAAAAGAACTAACGAATCCCAGGGCTAAATTATGAGTACCACAACCAATAATAATTATAATTCGAAAATGTGCTCCTCGGAGCACAGGTCTCCGCCACTACTGTTCCTGATTAATCCTGTCTTACCTATTTATATTACATATTGTCACGTGTCACTTGACCAATGTTAGCTTGGCTGATGGAAGCTCACTTCAAAAAATATAATTGATTTCTTTGAAGTGACACACCTATTTATAGGTTTTTATTTTGTCATGCGTTTCGCTAGCCAATCAAAAGCATTGGTGACAACATATTGTCACGTGTCACGTGAAGCTTGACCAATGTTAGCTTGGCTGAGACATACTCGAAAACATACATACATACGAAAACATACTCTCCACCTCTGGCGGAGACAATAATAATGGTGGTAAGAGCAGCAACAACACTAGTATCTGCACTGTCACTGGAGTAGCGGGAACAGCGCCCCCCCCCCAAGCCCCAAACTGTTCGCAGGTTGTGTGGCCCTCGGCTTGGTACCCTAGCTAACTAACTAATTGGGGAACCCTGCTCTAGAACATCACATGTTATGACTCTGCTAGTATTTGTGGCGCTTTTTAAACGACAGTGCCTGAACGTTCTTATCAACTTTGTTTTTTGACCTCGGAGGGTCAGGTTATAAGTTATACGTTTATGGGGCAAAAACAAGGAGTCTCGTGATGAACACTTCCTCTCTCTCTCTCTCTTTTTCTTGTTGTCACAGTATGTTGACGTTGCATGGTATTGCAGACCTTACCACGCTTGTAAACCCTCTTGATTCTTGAGGTAGTCTGTAAATGTACACTTATATATGTGTCTGTAAGGTATGCGCGTGTGTATACACATGCGTGCGTGCGTGCGTGCACGTATGTACAGTAATGCACCAATGTACGTTAGCGCAGTGGTTCTCAAACGTTTTCGTGCCAAGGACCCCCAAATTGATATGTATGTGGCCCCCAGAAGCAAAGATTTGAGTTAGAGATGTTCGCTTAAAAAATATACATATTAAAAAATGTGCAAAAATTTTCACGTTTTAAAAATAATAGCAGATCTACAAGCTCATAGCGCCGCGCTATGAAATGCCGCGCTATGAGCTTGTATATCTGCTATTTTTTAATAGCCAAAGTATAAAAGGTAAAAATTATTGTGACGCTATCTTAACTCATTGAATGCCAGAATTTTTTTAACGTTTTGTTTATTCGTTTTTGTTCTTTTACATACTCATAGGTAGTACAATTGAGTGCCAGAATTGCCAGAATTAGTTCTATAATTATTATGTTGTCCCAGTGCCAGAGTTTTTTTCAAAGTAAAAAAAAAAGTGCTTAGGAAGCGAGATACAGCCTTTTTCAGTTATACGTTAAACAAGGAGTGGATGGAGCTGCAAATCTTCAGATAATGATATCTTGGGTTCTGAACATGTTTTTCAAAAATAGCCATAGCGGTAAAAAAAACACGTGAAACACGTTAATGGCACTCAATGAGTTAACACATTTAGCTGGGGACCCCACTTTGAGAACCAACGCGTTGGTGTACCTAAACAGATACTGTATGTGTACTCTTTATATCTGCAGCATTCAGCCAGAGGACAGCTGTGAGATCCTCCTGGGTCCTGAGGTGACGTACGGGCCCTCGGGCCTGGACCTCCTGAGCCCCGTGGCCCTGACCATCGCCCACTGTGCCGAGCTGGACGCCCACAACTGGAACGTCCACCTGAAGAGGAAAACCCAGGACAGCAAATGGGAGGTAAGGACCGAACTGCTGCGTGCGTGCGTGCGTGCGTGCGTGCGTGCGTGCGTGCGTGCGTGCGTGCGTGCGTGCGTGCGTGCGTGCGTGCGTGCGTGCGTGCGTGCGTGCGTGCGTGCGTGCGTGCGTGCGTGCGTGCGTGCGTGCGTGCGTGCGTGCGTGCGTGCGTGACAGACCGAGAGAGTGTGTGTTTGTGCTTATACGTGATAGACAGACACAAATTATTAAATATATACTTGACTGTAAATGTCATCTCAGCCTATAGAGACAATTTGTTTATTGTGGTCCATCATCAGAACATTATAGTTTAACCAGGCAGACCCACGTCAATAACATGCGCGGCTGAGGTTGTCTTTGTGAATTCTCCTTCACATCATTCTGTGACCCCATGACATTGACGTTTAACTTTACGGAAAAGACAGGATTTATTTTTTATTTTCTTACTTCAAATAGTCTTCACTCAGTGGATGAACTCTGATCCCGGATGGAAATGACTTCTCCAACTGCCATTGGACTGCGTTGCAGTTGAGTGGAATTACACGTGTGTGTGTGTGTGTGTGTGTGTGTGTGTGTGTGTGTGTGTGTGTGTGTGTGTGTGTGTGTGTGTGTGTGTGTGTGTGTGTGTGTGTGTGTGTGTGTGTGTGTGTGTGTGTGTGTGTGTGTGTGTGTGTGTGTGTGTGTGTGTGTGTGTGTGTGCGCCTGTCAAACACAGTCCAACTCATCACCCTCCTACACAGGGTCATACATGATGTTTTCCTCTCCTCAATTGTCCTTTGCTCAATGGCTCCATTTCTTGGTGGGTAAATGTCATGTGAGCTGACTGCTGTGGGGGATAGAGGGTTGTATATGGAGGGAAGAAAGCACCGTTCCTTGACATAAAGTGGCAAGGGTTGTTGACTCTGCCCCCCCCCCCCCTTTCTCCAGCCTCTATATATTTGCTTTATGTGGTAATGGCTCCAGTAAGTCACCAGTCACTGAGCAATGTGACTGGGTGAGTTGTGTACACATGTGCGTGTGCTGCTTGTGTAAATTGTAAAGTACTATTGGATGCTGTGAATGTGTGTGGGTGTTTTATGTTTGAGTGTGTGTGTGTGTGTGTGTGCGTGTGTGCATGTGCGTGCGCGTGCGTTTGTTTGTTTTGTGTGTATGTGTGCGTGCCTGAGTGTGTGTGTGTGTGCGTTTGTGTTTTTGTGTGTGCGTGTGCCTGCGTGCGTGAGTGTGCGTGTGTGCACGTTTGTGCGTGTGTGTATGCGTGTGTGAGTTTGTTTGTTTTGTGTGTGTGTGCGTGCCTGAGTGTGTGCTTTGTTTGTTTTTTTCTTTGTGTTGGTGTGTGTGTGCGTGTCTGCGTGCGTGTGCTTACACGTTTGTGTGTGTGTGTGTGTGTGCGTGTGTGTGCGTGTGTGCGCGGCTCGCGCCCCTGTGCTCTAAGAGGGACATTGAGGCCACACAAACATTGCTCCCAGAGAATTAAAAAGCAATGATAGCGTGCCTGGAAGAGTCACAGCCACCGTCACTCACTGGGACAGCAGGGTGAGGATGGGGGTGGGCTGTTAGACATGGGTTAGTATTGATCCAGTGGGTCTGGATGGACATGCCACAGTGACTGTGGACACGAGGCAATCAGGATGAAGAATCATGGAAATGGCCTCTGTGCTGACCACTACGCTCAGTTTGTCCAGCTGGACAGACTGCTTGGCGTGTGCGTGCACACACACAAACGCACACACACACACACACACACCAGTGGTGTAAAGTAACTAAGTACATTTACTAAACTTTAAGGTAATTTTACTTTACTGGAGTATTTCCAATTGTCTATACTTTTACTTCTACTCCACTACATCTCAGAAGCAGATGTTGTACTTTTACTCCACTACAATTATTTGAAAACTTTAGTTACTTTGCAGATATAAATTATTACAATATAAAACATACATCAACCACTTTAACCCTATTTTATACCTAGGCTATTTGAAAATAGCCGATCTACAAGCTCACGCGTTGTGAGCTTGTAGATCTGCTATTTTCAATTATTTTAGTACTTTTACTTTTGGTACTTGGTACTTGGTACTTGTAGATCTGCTATTTTCAATTATTTTAGTACTTTTACTTTTGGTACTTGGTACATTTTGATACCAATACTTTTGTACTTTTACTCAAGTAAATTTTGAATATGGGAACAGAGTATTTCTACCTTGCAGTATTGATACTTTTACTTAAGTAATAAATGTGAGTATTTTTTCCACCACTGACACGCACACACACACACACACACACACACACACACACACACACACACACACACACACACACACACACACACACACACACACACACACACACACACTCCTGCTCACTGCTCCAATAGCAATTGGAGCAGGAGTGTGTGTGTGTGTGTGTGTGTGTGTGTGTGTGTGTGTGTGTGTGTGTGTGTGTGTGTGTGTGTGTGTGTGTGTGTGTGTGTGTGTGTGTGTGTGTGTGTGTGTTGCTCACCAAACAACTGCATACGCCCTGTTACCTAAAGCCTTTCACACCCTGTTAGTGTATACAGGGGGTCGGGACGCAGTGAAATGAAAAGGGACACACCGCGTATTTCCATGTCGTTGTTTAGAGTGGTTTGGCATGGCATGTATCTATGCGTGTTTATATAAGATTATATTTAATGTATCCACACACTGGGAAATGCTGGGTACGTATTTAGCTATTTTTTTCTATTATCAGGGGGTATGTGTGCTGGCTGTAGTCCCCAGAGCTTAATCCTGAACCCAGAGGTCCCTTACTGGCTTTGTCACTTTGTATTATCTGCCTCTAGTTCCCCAAACAGACACAGGCAAGGAGACGGGGGATAGAGAGAGAGAGAGAGGGGATACAAATAGTAAAAAATGATTTCCAAGCAGGCGGTGATATAGTAAATCTCCATCTGACGTAAGGTTTTGGTAAGTGGAGCAAGGGGTCAGAATAATGAATATTACTATCGCCCCTCTCGGCTAGTGTTGTGCTAGTTGTCAGCGCTTGGGAAGAGCCTTGTTATTTAGGAGAGAGAAGACCAATTGGATTTGGTCCCATGTCCTAGAATCCCCCCCCCCCCATTCTTTCATCCTAAGTAATGTTGTGACAAGTAATGGAGACGGCTGTAAGGTGACACAGAGTGGCTGTACCCTGCATGCATCACTGTCTTAAACCCGCCGTCTCCATCCGCCACCGTTGCCGTCGCCATCACCGCCAAGCTGGAGGGTTCAATGACATGCAACGTTTTAGAGGTCTTTGATTAACCCATTAAAGACCGGGAACGCATCTGTGTAATTTTTTGATTTCTTTGGGCTTTTCAAAAATAGCAGATATACAAGCTCAAAATCAAGATTTTTTTTTTGCAAATCTTTGAATATATATATTTTTAAAGCGAATATTTGTAACTCAAATCTTTGCTTCTGGGAGTCCCTGGAACAACATATTTTGAGATGGGGGGTCCGCCGCCAAATACATATAATTTTGAGGGTCCTTTGACATGAAAAAGGTTTGAGAACCACTGATATTATAGCAACATAAGTTTAAAAAAAACGTTTAGGATTTAGAAGACATTTGTAGAATCCCCAGAAGCAAAGATTTGAGTTACAAATGTTCGCTTAAAAAAAATATATATATACACATTTTCACGATTTTTCAAACAAATAGCAGATCTACAAGCTCATATCGCGGCACTCGGTGCCGCGCTATGAGCTTTTATATCTGCTATTTTTGAATAGCCAAAGACATCTAAAATGACACAGATGCGTTCCCGCCGGTCTGAATGGATTAAACTCGCTCTCTCTCTGTCTCGCTCTCTGTCTGTGATTCTCTCTTTCTCTTCTCTCCGTCTCTCTCTGTCCCAGTCAGTCGTTATAATCTCTCTGTGAGACTTCGCCGTGCAGGCGTCTCACATTAGGCGTCTCGCTGACTCCCCCCTGGAGGTCATTCAGTCACACATTACTGTCACTTTGAAGAGCTCTCCTACTGACACCCTGTTTGGTCAGACAACATTAGAACATTACAAGGAGGTGTGCGTGCGTGTGTGTGTGTGCATGTGTGTGCATGTGTGTGTGTGTGTGTGTGTGTGTGTGTGTTTGTATTACTATACTTGTGAGGACCAAACGTCCCCACAAGTATTGTAAAATATGAGAAATAGATGTTAGAAGAGAAATTGTTATTTTATGGTTGAAAAAAGATTTTTAGAGATAGGTGCTTGGGGTTAGATTTTCCCCTGTTTTATACTTAGTTGTGCGGCGATGTCAAACACCGGAAAATAGCCGATCTACAAACTCACAACGTGTCGCAGCGCGACACGTTGTGAGCTTGTAGATCTGCTATTTTCCGGCTTTAAACTTACGGTTAAAAATGCCCCCCAAAAAATCATAAATCAATCATAAAATCGGCTTCCAAAAATGTTGATGTCCTCACAAGTATAATAATACAAACGTGTGTGTGTGTGTGTGTGTGTGTGTGTGTGTGTGTGTGTGTGTGTGTGTGTGTGTGTGTGTGTGTGTGTGTGTGTGTGTGTGTGTGTGTGTGTGTGTGTGTGTGTGTGTGTGTGTGTGTGTGTGTGTGTGTGTGTGGGGGGGGGGGGGGGGGGGTGTACGTGTGTTAAAGGGTGGCTTTCTGATCAGTCAATTGACCCTTTTTTCTCCCTCAAATCTTTTGTTTGGATCTAGCCTCACGTTTATCCAATCTTGCCTTGTATAAATACTCAAGGCTTTGACTGCTGTGTGCATGAAGAGGTTTCTTCTGTTCCGTGTTATTTCTTATGGAAATCTCTTAAACCGCGTGAAAGGAAATAGGGGGGCAAAAAAAAAGAGAGAGAGAGAGAGAGAGAGAAGAGACCGGAGGTGATGAGAATAAATACATGATTCATGTCTCTTTGAGATTTCTTTGTAATATTAAAAAGGAGTGGGGATACTTAGAGATTCTCAGGTGGGAAATAATGAGCCTTATCATTGAGATCTTGCCAAAGGACAGTGGAGAGAGCTTTTTTTTTTAAACGGTAAGCTGTCCAACACTTGCCAGCGCATGCTTTCATTAAAATGGAATATAGTAAAATTATATCCTTAAAATGTTCTGGGGTATTATTATCAACCTGTGCACTTTGTGTCAAACCTTTTGGTTGAAAGTGCTTAAGAAATAAAATACATTTTTGACTTGGGTACTACTGTACGATCACATTTTAGCTAATTAGCTGAACCTGTCAACAGCAGCAGAACTTGGATCCATCACGTTTTTACATTATGGGGACATTTACAGTCCTCTACATTTAACCCATTCAGACGGGGAAAGAATCTGTGTCATTTTTTGATTTCTTTGGCTATTCAAAAATAGCCAAAGTGCTGCGCTCGTAGATCTGCAATTTTTTGAAAAATCGTGAAAATGTGTGCAAATCTTTGAATTATTTTTTCTAAAGCAGAAATTTGTAACTCAAATCTTTGCTTCTGGGGGGTCCCTGGAACATAATATGTAAACATGAATAAGTTTGAGCACCACTGTTTCAGAAAACTGTTAGGATTTAGAATACATTTGTAGAATCCCCAGAAGCAAAATTTTGAGTTACAAATGTTCGCTTAGAGATTTGCACACATTTTCCAAAATGTTTCAAAAATAGCAGATCTACAAGCTCCTATGAGCTTGTATATCTGCTATTTTTGAATAGCCCAAAGAAATCTTGAAAATGACACAGATGCGTTCCCGGTCTTTAATGGGTTAAGTCAGAGTGATGACATTCGGGGATCGAGTATGGCATATATGCCATGTGGCACTTTTGATTTATTCAGAGAGGAAAGTGGAGAGAGAGACAGGAAAAGCCATGGCAGAGGGGAGGGGAGGGGAGGGGATGACATGCAACGCAGGTCCCTGTCTGGAAATGAAACCAGGGCTGCTTGCAGTTACATGGATGGTGTTCTTCCTCCTGCCGGATCCACCAAGGCCCCCCTCACCAGCGGAAAGAGTTGATGTGTTATACATTTACTGATCGTAAAAGTGATGCATGTTGTAATTTTAGCGCTAATGTTGAGCATCCTGCGCGCTGTAATTCAACACTAATGTTTAGCATCCAGTATGCTGTACGTTAGTATACTTTATCTTCAAGTCAACATTTAGCTGTCATTGCATTTCTTTCTCATTCTATGCTGCAGTGTATGGTTAAAAATTTATATTTGGGGAATTTGTCAAGTGCGAACCGTATAGATTGGCTTTCAACGCCTAGCTCACCAACATTAAAGCGACAATCCTGGAGATATTTGAATGAATACATTTTATTTTGACCATTCTTTACTGTGTGTATGTACAATAATAACTAGCACATCTGTAGTGGTTGGAGGTGGTTTCCCTAGACATTTTAACCCAAGTGTCGGGCAAGACACCTACTTGTTGACATCCTGGCTGTACGGACATTGTTGCAATTGCCTCTCTCCGTCAAGGGCGCCGATCAACAGACATGAAACTTACAGATTGAAGCTTTAAAAGCAATAGTAAGGAGTACATAACTTTTCTGTAGCGATGAGAAACTCTTACTTCAAGTTCAAGTCGCTAATAACACTTTTAAAAACTCCTGAGTGTGTTGCATCTTCTATTGACGAACTGAGAAATCAAAACAAAGCATTCGGGGGGAAAAACATCAATGTACTGAAGCATTAGTACCCTGGAATCACGCAGTCGTGTGGTTCAAATCATAAAACACGTCCAATTCAGCATGCTCTTTCCCTTCCCTTGGCACATCATTACTCCCCATTTAAATAACAAAGCTTCTATTTCCTTTTTGCCGCCTTGTAATGTTTTTCCTATCCCCGTCCTTTTTTTCCCTTTGAATAAAGAATGGCGCATTTGAGAGGACATGAAAGATATATTCCTTCATTTCAGTTGCAGATAATGAAGTGCTCTTCACCTGCCGCTGTGGGTTTCATAAATAAAATGCATTGCATATTATCTATAATGACTATTTTGTGTTGCAGTGTGCACTAACATCATAACTCATGTAGGAAATTGAGTTTTTTCCCTTTTTTCCCTTCGTGTGTACTCAAGAGACCGCTAACAATCCATGTAGTTTTGGCTTTGTTTTCAACTTCTGTAATGCTATCTCAAAAGTTACAGACCCCTGTAGGCCACATGATACATTGTGTACAAAGCTCATTTATTTCCCAGTCAGTTCCAACCTGCACGATAACAAGCTTGAAAAAGTAACATTTGTATGTTTTGTCCAGTGATGATTGTGTGCTTCAAATCCCACCAGTGCCTTTTGTTATCTATCGGCCTTTTATAATTGAACTATTGTCTGTCTTCTTTTTAGATTACCTTTTGTCTCTCTACCTTTTAGTTTCCCTATTGTCTACATCAGAAAGGAAATCAAATACAAAGGGGAGAGTGCTGCCCACTCACACAAAGTGAAAGGGGAATGTGATTGAGGTGTGCCAATGTGCAATACTGTTGAATATTGTCAATGCTTGCACTTTGGCATCTAACACACACATATTATTCATTCCCTTTGCTCCGGCTGTATTGGTAGCGGCATATTTTAGACTCCTGTAGATTTGAACTTTTACAAGGCAGCAATCAAAAAAAGGCTTTATTCCCTTTTAAAATAATTTCTGAAGTTACAAATCTATGGAGTTACATTTGTGTCTTTATTAACCAAACAAAAGAAAAACATTTGAGAGAGAAAAAATATAAACAGAGCAAAGAATAGTTTTGAATGAAAACAAATTAAAACAGCAAGCAAAAAATAATAATTTGTAAGCAAAGGAAATGATATAAAGAGAACAAAAAACTATTTTTAATTAAAACAAATTAAAAACGCAATCAAAAAAATATATTTGCAAGCAAAAATATATAAGATTTGAAAGAAAATAAAAAATAATTGAGAGCAAAACTTTTAAAATTCAAGAGTAAAACAATAAGGAAAAACGGTTTAAACTACATAAAACAAAATACTTAGTAAAATGTTTGGGTAATAAAATGTGTTGTGCTAAATAAAATGTTTTTAATGTTTTTTTTCCTCATTTGCGAATGAAAGTAGTTTTTTCTGATTGCAAAATGCCTTCTCTCTCAAAACCTATGTCTTTGGTCTCGATTTTTTTTTCTCTCTCTTGGATTTGTTTGTGTGAGGGGTTAAAGTTCAGAAGGCGGGTCCTACGCTGATAGATGTAAGACACCTCTCCATTGGTCACTTGGAGTCTGAGTGACAGCTCCCCCTTCCTTATGTAGCTTGTTGAATGCAGGGATGGAGGTGTGTTACGGCCAGCATGTTTTTTTGATTGATTGAATTATTAGCAGTTTGCAAAAAAACAAAAAAAACATGAAAGTATAATGCAAGGTCAGCTAAGAGTATTTAAAACCCAAGAAAGATGACTTGTTTCCATTGGGGTCCTTTGTGCTCAATTCATAGAGACATTTAATGACAGACAGATATACACTACTATGCAAAACATCATAAAAACAAAAACAAAAAAAATATGTACAGTAAACAGTTTGAGTAAACAGATTGATGGAATACTTTATTAACAGTAGGATACAGAGGTACAATTGTACAATGATTGTTATAAGGATAACACAAAAAGGCTTGTTTCCATTGTGGTCCTCTCGGACTGAGGTCAGAGCTCCATACCAGCTCTGGATGCTACACTATTCGTTGCAATATTGAGCATTTTAGGCTATTAGCAATTCAGATGATTCCCTAATGTTAGGTTTCTGTTCTACTTACAGTTTGTGATCTGTATTTAAAATTGTTGTATTGTTGTTATAGTAGGCCAGTGGTTCCCAAACTTAGGATCGGGACCCTCAGAGGGGGTCCCCAGATTAGCTTAACGGGCAACATTGTTTTCTCTCTCAACAGTAAACAAACCAACCTATACAGTATAAGTGTATACAGGGTAACACATTTCTAAAGTGACAATTTAATGACTTTTAAGACCTTTTTAAGGCATTGTGCGCTTGTAGTTCGGCTATTTTCACAATATTTATCTGTGGAACCAAGTCAAACTAAATCTAATGCCTGGGTCAGGGTGGGTGGTCCCCAGTTCAAGTATGATTATTTTGGGGGGTCCCCAGTTCAAAATAGATTATTTTATGTTATATTCGTTATTCTAATTAAGGCAAGGCTGAAGTGACTGGCCTATTGGCCAGACCCATTCCAGATAGACTGCTTTGGAAACGTTTCGTCTGATAGTGTGCTTCAGGCTGTGAATCCCTAAAATAATCATATTTGAACTGGGGACCCCCCAAAATAATCATACTTGAACTGGGGACCACCCACCCTGACAAGCACTTGAAATTGTAGGCATTAGATTTAGTTTGACTCGGTTCCACAGATAAATATTGTGAAAATAGCCGAACTACAAGCGCACAATGCCTTAAAAAGGTCTTAAAAGTCATTAAATTGTCACTTTAGAAATGTGTTACCCTGTATACACTTATACTGTATAGGTTTGTTTACTGTTGAGAGAGAAAACAATGTTGCCCATTAAGCTAATCTGGGGACCCCCTCTGAGGGTCCCGATCCCAAGTTTGGGAACCACTGGCCTACTATAACAGTAACAACAATACAACAATTTTAAATACAGATCACAAACTGTAAGTAGAACAGAAACCTAACATTAGGGAATCATCTGAATTGCTAATAGCCTAAAATGCTCAATATTGTAACGAATAGTGTAGCGTCCAGGGCTGGAATGGAGCTCTGACCTCAGTCCCAGAGGACCACAATGGAAACAAGCCTTTTTGTGTTATCCTTATAACAATCATTGTACAATTGTACCTCTGTATCCTACTGTTAATAAAGTATTCCATCAATCTGTTTACTCAAACTGTATACTGTACATATCTTTTTTGTTTTTGTTTTTTATGATGTTTTGCATAGTAGTGTATATCTGTCTGTCATTAAATGTCTCTATGAATTGAGTACAAAGGACCCCAATGGAAACAAGTCATCTTTCTTGGGTTTTAAATACTCTTAGCTGACCTTGCATTATACTTTCATGTTTGTTTGTTTTTTTTGCAAACTGCTAATAATTCAATCAATCAAAAAACCATGCTGGCCGTAACACACCTCCATCCCTGCATTCAACAAGCTACATAAGGAAGGGGGAGCTGTCACTCAGACTCCAAGTGACCAATGGAGAGGTGTCTTACATCTATCAGCGTAGGACCCGCCTTCTGAACTTTAACCCCTCACACAAACAAATCCAAGAGAGAGAAAAAAAAAATCGAGACCAAAGACATGTTTTGAGAGAGAAGGCATTTTGCAATCAGAAAAAACTACTTTCATTCGAAAATGAGGAAAAAAAACATTAAAAACATTTTATTTAGCACAACACATTTTATTACCCAAACATTTTACTAAGTATTTTGTTTTATGTAGTTTAAACCGTTTTTCCTTATTTTTTTACTCTTGAATTTTAAAAGTTTTGTTCTCAATTATTTTTTATTTTCTATCAAATCTTATATTTTTTTGCTTGCAAATATATTTTTTTGATTGCGTTTTTAATTTGTTTTAATTAAAAATAGTTTTTTGTTCTCTTTATATCATTTCCTTTGCTTACAAATTATTATTTTTTGCTTGCCGTTTTAATTTGTTTTCATTCAAAACTATTCTTTGCTCTGTTTATATTTTTTCTCTCTCAAATGTTTTTCTTTTGTTTGGTTAATAAAGACACAAATGTAACTCCATACAAATCTTACTAATTAATTAGGCTGGCAGAACAAGACTCGCTCACTGCAAAGAAAATTAAGGAAAACTCCTTAGAAAGACTATTTTAAATGCTCATCAAGTGCTCTGTGCTCATAGTGAATTAAAAAAGCAAACGTTTCGGTCCTGGGACCTTCGTCAGTGCTAAGTAGCGTGAGTCTTGTTCTGCCAGTTTTCCTCTATATTTTTGAGACCACCTCACCTGCAGTCAACCGTTACCAAAGGACAAAGAAGGGCGCAACAGTTTACCCTGTTCTTTAATTAATTAGGCTAACATAATTCTGAGGTAATACATTTTACAGCAGTGTTGTTTTTGGCAGGCATTTTAGATTAAATCTTAGGGTGCGTTCAGATATAGCACTGAGAGCACTGGCCAATACAAACTAATATGTGAGTGCGCTCCCGGTGCGCATTTCTGAAAGCACCCTAAAGGCCCTTACACACCGGGGACGATTTTTTCATGCGAATAATACGTTTTTTTAAAAAACCTTATAAAGTCAATGCAAGCTTCCACGGAGCGAAAAAGCAAAAAAGCGGAGCCAAAAAGCGTCTTTTATTTATTCGGAACGAGTCCGAATTTTGCGTATATTCGCATAATCGCCGGTGTGTAATGACCTTTAGTCTTAGTTTATTACAACGAATGCTTATTCGTTGTAATCACATATTAGTCATTTCTGTCCTTGATAGTTTTAGTCTAGTTTTAGTCGACGAAAACTCAAAAGGTTTCAATCCCGTTTTACTGGGGACCACCCACCCTGACAAGCACTTGAAATTGTAGGCATTAGATTTAGTTTGACTCGGTTCCACAGATAAATATTGTGAAAATAGCCGAACTACAAGCGCACAATGCCTTAAAAAGGTCTTAAAAGTCATTAAATTGTCACTTTAGAAATGTGTTACCCTGTATACACTTATACTGTATAGGTTTGTTTACTGTTGAGAGAGAAAACAATGTTGCCCATTAAGCTAATCTGGGGACCCCCTCTGAGGGTCCCGATCCCAAGTTTGGGAACCACTGGCCTACTATAACAGTAACAACAATACAACAATTTTAAATACAGATCACAAACTGTAAGTAGAACAGAAACCTAACATTAGGGAATCATCTGAATTGCTAATAGCCTAAAATGCTCAATATTGTAACGAATAGTGTAGCGTCCAGGGCTGGAATGGAGCTCTGACCTCAGTCCCAGAGGACCACAATGGAAACAAGCCTTTTTGTGTTATCCTTATAACAATCATTGTACAATTGTACCTCTGTATCCTACTGTTAATAAAGTATTCCATCAATCTGTTTACTCAAACTGTATACTGTACATATCTTTTTTGTTTTTGTTTTTTATGATGTTTTGCATAGTAGTGTATATCTGTCTGTCATTAAATGTCTCTATGAATTGAGTACAAAGGACCCCAATGGAAACAAGTCATCTTTCTTGGGTTTTAAATACTCTTAGCTGACCTTGCATTATACTTTCATGTTTGTTTGTTTTTTTTGCAAACTGCTAATAATTCAATCAATCAAAAAACCATGCTGGCCGTAACACACCTCCATCCCTGCATTCAACAAGCTACATAAGGAAGGGGGAGCTGTCACTCAGACTCCAAGTGACCAATGGAGAGGTGTCTTACATCTATCAGCGTAGGACCCGCCTTCTGAACTTTAACCCCTCACACAAACAAATCCAAGAGAGAGAAAAAAAAAATCGAGACCAAAGACATGTTTTGAGAGAGAAGGCATTTTGCAATCAGAAAAAACTACTTTCATTCGAAAATGAGGAAAAAAAACATTAAAAACATTTTATTTAGCACAACACATTTTATTACCCAAACATTTTACTAAGTATTTTGTTTTATGTAGTTTAAACCGTTTTTCCTTATTTTTTTACTCTTGAATTTTAAAAGTTTTGTTCTCAATTATTTTTTATTTTCTATCAAATCTTATATTTTTTTGCTTGCAAATATATTTTTTTGATTGCGTTTTTAATTTGTTTTAATTAAAAATAGTTTTTTGTTCTCTTTATATCATTTCCTTTGCTTACAAATTATTATTTTTTGCTTGCCGTTTTAATTTGTTTTCATTCAAAACTATTCTTTGCTCTGTTTATATTTTTTCTCTCTCAAATGTTTTTCTTTTGTTTGGTTAATAAAGACACAAATGTAACTCCATACAAATCTTACTAATTAATTAGGCTGGCAGAACAAGACTCGCTCACTGCAAAGAAAATTAAGGAAAACTCCTTAGAAAGACTATTTTAAATGCTCATCAAGTGCTCTGTGCTCATAGTGAATTAAAAAAGCAAACGTTTCGGTCCTGGGACCTTCGTCAGTGCTAAGTAGCGTGAGTCTTGTTCTGCCAGTTTTCCTCTATATTTTTGAGACCACCTCACCTGCAGTCAACCGTTACCAAAGGACAAAGAAGGGCGCAACAGTTTACCCTGTTCTTTAATTAATTAGGCTAACATAATTCTGAGGTAATACATTTTACAGCAGTGTTGTTTTTGGCAGGCATTTTAGATTAAATCTTAGGGTGCGTTCAGATATAGCACTGAGAGCACTGGCCAATACAAACTAATATGTGAGTGCGCTCCCGGTGCGCATTTCTGAAAGCACCCTAAAGGCCCTTACACACCGGGGACGATTTTTTCATGCGAATAATACGTTTTTTTAAAAAACCTTATAAAGTCAATGCAAGCTTCCACGGAGCGAAAAAGCAAAAAAGCGGAGCCAAAAAGCGTCTTTTATTTATTCGGAACGAGTCCGAATTTTGCGTATATTCGCATAATCGCCGGTGTGTAATGACCTTTAGTCTTAGTTTATTACAACGAATGCTTATTCGTTGTAATCACATATTAGTCATTTCTGTCCTTGATAGTTTTAGTCTAGTTTTAGTCGACGAAAACTCAAAAGGTTTCAATCCCGTTTTACTGGGGACCACCCACCCTGACAAGCACTTGAAATTGTAGGCATTAGATTTAGTTTGACTCGGTTCCACAGATAAATATTGTGAAAATAGCCGAACTACAAGCGCACAATGCCTTAAAAAGGTCTTAAAAGTCATTAAATTGTCACTTTAGAAATGTGTTACCCTGTATACACTTATACTGTATAGGTTTGTTTACTGTTGAGAGAGAAAACAATGTTGCCCATTAAGCTAATCTGGGGACCCCCTCTGAGGGTCCCGATCCCAAGTTTGGGAACCACTGGCCTACTATAACAGTAACAACAATACAACAATTTTAAATACAGATCACAAACTGTAAGTAGAACAGAAACCTAACATTAGGGAATCATCTGAATTGCTAATAGCCTAAAATGCTCAATATTGTAACGAATAGTGTAGCGTCCAGGGCTGGAATGGAGCTCTGACCTCAGTCCCAGAGGACCACAATGGAAACAAGCCTTTTTGTGTTATCCTTATAACAATCATTGTACAATTGTACCTCTGTATCCTACTGTTAATAAAGTATTCCATCAATCTGTTTACTCAAACTGTATACTGTACATATCTTTTTTGTTTTTGTTTTTTATGATGTTTTGCATAGTAGTGTATATCTGTCTGTCATTAAATGTCTCTATGAATTGAGTACAAAGGACCCCAATGGAAACAAGTCATCTTTCTTGGGTTTTAAATACTCTTAGCTGACCTTGCATTATACTTTCATGTTTGTTTGTTTTTTTTGCAAACTGCTAATAATTCAATCAATCAAAAAACCATGCTGGCCGTAACACACCTCCATCCCTGCATTCAACAAGCTACATAAGGAAGGGGGAGCTGTCACTCAGACTCCAAGTGACCAATGGAGAGGTGTCTTACATCTATCAGCGTAGGACCCGCCTTCTGAACTTTAACCCCTCACACAAACAAATCCAAGAGAGAGAAAAAAAAAATCGAGACCAAAGACATGTTTTGAGAGAGAAGGCATTTTGCAATCAGAAAAAACTACTTTCATTCGAAAATGAGGAAAAAAAACATTAAAAACATTTTATTTAGCACAACACATTTTATTACCCAAACATTTTACTAAGTATTTTGTTTTATGTAGTTTAAACCGTTTTTCCTTATTTTTTTACTCTTGAATTTTAAAAGTTTTGTTCTCAATTATTTTTTATTTTCTATCAAATCTTATATTTTTTTGCTTGCAAATATATTTTTTTGATTGCGTTTTTAATTTGTTTTAATTAAAAATAGTTTTTTGTTCTCTTTATATCATTTCCTTTGCTTACAAATTATTATTTTTTGCTTGCCGTTTTAATTTGTTTTCATTCAAAACTATTCTTTGCTCTGTTTATATTTTTTCTCTCTCAAATGTTTTTCTTTTGTTTGGTTAATAAAGACACAAATGTAACTCCATACAAATCTTACTAATTAATTAGGCTGGCAGAACAAGACTCGCTCACTGCAAAGAAAATTAAGGAAAACTCCTTAGAAAGACTATTTTAAATGCTCATCAAGTGCTCTGTGCTCATAGTGAATTAAAAAAGCAAACGTTTCGGTCCTGGGACCTTCGTCAGTGCTAAGTAGCGTGAGTCTTGTTCTGCCAGTTTTCCTCTATATTTTTGAGACCACCTCACCTGCAGTCAACCGTTACCAAAGGACAAAGAAGGGCGCAACAGTTTACCCCGTTCTTTAATTAATTAGGCTAACATAATTCTGAGGTAATACATTTTACAGCAGTGTTGTTTTTGGCAGGCATTTTAGATTAAATCTTAGGGTGCGTTCAGATATATAGCACTGAGAGCACTGGCCAATACAAACTAATATGTGAGTGCGCTCCCGGTGCGCATTTCTGAAAGCACCCTAAAGGCCCTTACACACGGGGACGATTTTTTCATGCGAATAATACGTTTTTTTAAAAAACCTTATAAAGTCAATGCAAGCTTCCACGGAGCGAAAAAGCAAAAAAGCGGAGCCAAAAAGCGTCTTTTATTTATTCGGAACGAGTCCGAATTTTGCGTATATTCGCATAATCGCCGGTGTGTAATGACCTTTAGTCTTAGTTTTTTTTGGATGAAATGCTTATTCGTTGTAATCACATATTAGTCATTTCTGTCCTTGATAGTTTTAGTCTAGTTTTAGTCGACGAAAACTCAAAAGGTTTCAATCCCGTTTTAGTCATCGGTTTTAGTCAAACAAATAAAATAATGTATTTAAATACATTTAATTAGTTCAATACAGGTATTGGATTTAAGATATGACTGCTAATAGTATTATCATAAAATATATCACATTTTGAAGATTCACAGGTGATCTCCATCTCGAAAGTCATGGAAAAAATAGTCTACGAACAGGTCGATAAGTATCTTGCCGATAAAAATCTAATTTACAAATTCCAATCTGGTTTCAGAACAAACCACTCCACTGACACATGCCTTCTCTATTTGAACGACTCTATCAAACAAGATGTCGACAATGGCAAATATTGCGGCATGGTCATGCTGGACCTCCAGAAGGCCTTTGACACTGTTAATTACCCAATTATGATCGATTAGCTCAAAGCAATAGGTTTTGATGATACGTCGGTGAGCTGGATGAGATCCTACCTGGAAGGGAGGGAGCAAGTGGTGGAAGTAAACGGCACCCAGTCCCCTCCCCTCCCAGTGACTTGTGGTGTTCCGCAAGGAAGTATACTAGGACCTTTACTGTTCCTGATATATGTGAACAATATGTCTTCAGCTTGCGACTGCAAACTGTTCCTGTTCGCAGATGACTCGGCTCTGCTGGTCTCGGACAGGGACAGGCTGCAGGTTGAGAAAACTCAGCACTGAACTCAACAACATCTGTATCTGGCTCTCCGACAACAAACTATCATTACACCTGGGTAAAACTGAATCCATCCTCTTTGGTCCAGTTCTAACCTTAGCAAGGCTGAGAGTTTCACGATCAAAGTGGGTGATCACAAGAAAGGAGGAAATTACCTACCTGGGTTCCATCTTGGAGGCAAACCTCTCCAGTAACAAAAACGCAGAAAGAGTGATCAAAAAGGTCAACCAAAGAATACGCTTTTTGTACAGGATTGGCCGTCTAGTCAGTAAGAAATAAGAATACTCTGAAGATTCTTGCAGGGGCCCTCATACAAGGTTATTACGATTATGCATGCTCCTCATGGTATCACAACACCTCCAAGGCCTTAAAAACAAGGCTCCAAACATCCCAAAACAAACTAGTAAGGCTACTTCTTGGCCTCAACCACAAAACCCATCTAACCCCTGCTCATTTTGCTAGGATTGGATGGCTTAGGGTTGAGGACAGAGTACAGCAACTTGCTATGGGCCTGGTCTTCAAGATACACCACAACATTGGGATCCCCCTGTATTTGTCAAAATACTTCCAAAACGTTAATGAAGTCCACGATCATAACAGCTCCACGAATCATGTTCAACCCAGATTTGGCACAACAAAGGGAATGAACTCGTTCTCATGCTATTCATCAAAAATGTGGAATGCCCTAACAAAAGGAGTAAAGGAGTGTAAAACCCTACTCACTTTCAAAACTGCCCTAAAGTTACACCTTCAGGAGGCTGCAATTCGAAAATGGCCCGTCCAAGTCTTAACCTAACCCCCCCCTCCCCTTTTTTTTCTTCTCTTGTACATATTTTTCACTCTTCATACCAGTAACCTGTAAGCTGATTGTATGACGTTCTGTATAGTAGTGTGTATATCTGTCTGTCACTTATATGTCATCATGATTTGTGTGCATGGGGATCTCATCTTAAACAAGCTCAGTGCTTAATGAGTCTTCCAGTTTAGTAGACCTTGTATTGTGAATTTGTACTTCCATGTACTGTTGTTCTCATGTCTTACTAAATAAAGTACATCAATCAATCAATCAATCAATCACAGGATATTTGGGCCAAGCCAAACGTAGTGAGCCCAGAAATGATTGCCAACATCATCTCACTGACAGTCTGTGCTTTTCACAAACCCCATCTCAGATCTGTGTTCTTCGTTACAGGAAGTGATGTCAGTGGAGGAGGAGTCCTCTTCCTGTTACTGCCTAATGGACTCAACGTGCTGCCACCTGTTGCTGAACCAGCCGGGCTCCTATGCCCTAGTTGGCGAGCCTCTAACCCAGACAGCTGTCAAGAGGCTGAAGCTAGCTGTGTTCGGGAGCATGGAGGCCAGTTCAATGGACTACAACCTCCGGGTCTACTGTGTGGATGACACACCGCATGCCTTTCAGGTACAGTACAAGATAATAATAATAATAATATTATTCATCCCTGGGATATTGTGACACTTGTACCCATAAGGCTGGCTGCCTGGGACATTTTTATTTTTTAAATTTATTTTCTTTCTTTTTTTTATGTTATGCCAGTAGGGGTTGACTGAGCGTATAATGTATTTTTATTTTATTTTATTATTTCTTTTACAACAAATGGCCAGCTTTGACATCGGATGGTTAGACATGTTCATACCTGGGGGCTACCAAGTATAACCACAGTATCTTTCTATAGATTACTCATCTCATCTAGAGCAGCTGTGGATCTCAAGTTGCTTTGCCTAGGGGAACCTTGGCAAAGGCAGTTGCTGAGGGAGATTTAACATTATAATTACATCCATTTTTCAATAGTTTTCCTCACCAATTAGTTTGCCAAACTAGTAAGGGGCTAGCTATCTTCCATTCATAAGCCTGCTTCTCCCACCCCATCATTTTCAGTACCGTCCGTAGAAAATAACTCGATCAATAGTTGTGGAGTCATCAACTATTCTCAATTTGTAAGAGTATTGTTAAAGATTCATAAGGTAATATATAATGAGATGAGAAAGGACAAGGACAAGATCACATGTTTTGAACCCCAAGAGGAAATAGGCTGTACGCACTGCAGTCATATTGGCAAGAATCGTGATTGCAGTGGAATTCTGGATCATAGTTATCAAAATACAAATAGTCTGCGGTTGTCGTAAAAAGAGTGCCGGCAGCGGGCACTCTTGATCACGGGGGGGGGGGGGGGGGGGGTTATTGGGGTCAACAGTCCAATGCTCTGCTAGACACACCACCATACCAGGAGCAGAATGAGGGTTTTGGGCTGCATTAGAATGTGACAACACCCCACCCCCACCGTCCCCTCTGGGGGCGGAGTCCTTGTTTTCTCGTTTCTTTTGCATTCAGCCAATCGCAAGGCATGCGGGGCGGGGCTTGGTACGGGGCGGGGCTAGTTACCATTAACCCATTAAGACCTGGAACGCATCTGTGTCACTTTAGATTTCTTTGGCTATTCAAAAATAGCAGATCTACAAGCTCATATGAGCTTGAAGATCTGCTATTTTTGATTTTTTTCAACAAAAAAAAATAAGAATCGCCTCAGGTCTTAATACGCAGGAGGCGTGGAACATAGAACCCGGGGAACATATAGGGATGACCCCACCAAAGTGAGTAAAAGCCCCAACTGTTCTTGGTTTGTGCTTTTATCAGAATTTGAAGATGGTTCTGCTTTATTAGACAGTGCCCAATCACAAGAGACATGGCTGAAGGGAGAGAGGGGGGATGACATAGGTCATAGGCTAGATTCAAAGCCACCAGGTTTGTGCATGTTAAATGTATAATGTATCTGAGTCACTAATCAGGACAGCCCCAGCAGCATGTGTTCTCTGTCAGTTACAGCATGTGGAGGAATTGAGATGAAGTGCCTTAGTCAATGGCAGTGTCATTTGTTGGGGAAGAGGAGAGAGAGTTTCTCATATTTTCCCAAACCGGTTCAGTACCGCTGCAAGTAGAAAATAATGCATGCATCTACAGCTGTAGAGTCAGCACGCTTTTTGCTCATTTTAACCCATTGAAACCTGAAAAAAGCATTATTTTACACTTTGGCTATTCAAATTCTTTGAATATATATTGTTTAAAGTGAACATTTTTAACTTTTTAACTTGACATGAAAAAGATTGAGCACCACTGATATAGAAACAAGTTTTTTTCAGAATACTGTTAGGATTTAGAAGACATTTTGCAGAATCGGAACCTCAGTCCTCAATGGGTTAAGATTACAGGTGTCTAAGAAAAGAAAATACTTTATTGGGTAGTTTCCATCAGTAATGACCACATTTCTGCCTAGTTTCTCTCTATTAGGACATTTAAATGCCTAGCATTGGGGAGTGTCGCACATTTAACGACGTATCTTCCATTCTAGTAGTTCACACACATTAGCAAGATGGGGAAATCGCAGGGGATCAGGCATTTTGGGATTCTTTCATCAGTTCTCATCCATTGAACCTGAAGCAGATGTCCAAACAGAAGCTAATAGTAAAAATGCCTTTGTTGTGTTTTCGGTCTCTTGGTTGTGGGTTTGTGGGCGATCGGCCAAAGTAACGGACATTTCACATTCTGACAGCTTACGTTAACTCACCACCAGTACACAGTACACACCTTCAGTCTCCGTCTGCCAGTAAGGAGGCTCTGGTTGGCCGCGTCTCAGATGCCCAGCTCCTTTACCTTTACCGCTACAGGTTGACTTATATTGTTGAAGGAATGGATACAGAGGCTTCACAAGCCTCTCCAGGCTGCAGAGACTGGTATACTATGTATTCTCACTATACTTCCACAAACCTATCCATATCCAGCGGTCGTGGCATTGCTGCACGTGGCATTAAGACCTGGAACGCATCGGTGTCACTTTAGATTTCTTTGGCTATTCAAAAATAGCAGATCTACAAGCTCATAGCGCGGCACCGAGTGCCGCGCTATGAGCTTGTAGATCTGCTATTTTTGAAAAATCGTGAAAAATATTTTTTTATATATTTTTCCAAAAAATTGTTAGGATTTAGATTTTTTTAGACGCGGCCTCAGGTCTTAATGGGTTATGCCTGGATAACAAGAGAGTCTGACTATCTCACAGAGGCTGTCGGGTGGCGGTGGGTGGGAGCTCTAAACAACCCTGAAGACAAGAGATCGCCTATGATCTTGAAACTATGTCTGGGACTCAGACATCCATGGCTACTGGTTATAGCGCACTCCTTTTGTGTTGTGTTTATCGTAATACGTGGTCCCACGACTGGACACCTTTTATGCTTTCTACCAGTTCAGACCATGTGAGATAATATCAGACACGTTGCCCTTGAGTACTGCTGCATTAATAGCGCTGTCTGATAGATTATCATGATGTGTTTTTTTTTGTAGAGAGAGACAAAGCCCTATGTACTGTAATCACTGCCTTTCAAATGTTAACCAATCATTCTTTTTTTTTTTTATGGCGGTTGACTTGATTATCCTTCAATGACCTATGGAGTATTCAGGCATTGAAGTCTCATCAGTGAGCATCAGGGAAATCAAGCTTCACGTCGAAACCCCCCCCCCCCTCCCCCCTCCCCTCCCGAGAGACAAGACTAACAGATAACAGAGAACAGAACAGAAGACGGGTCCGCGATGAGCTGAGACAAGACGAGCCGAGCCGAGTCTGAGCTGTACAGAACAGAACAGAGCGAGAGCAGAGCAGGCCTCGGGAGTGACTCAGCGTCCCGATTGCATTCCCTGTCATGTAGCAGCCGTCAGCGGCAGCTGGCTTTAAAATGTATTCTGGATTTGGTTTATGAATTCCCCAGCCTGACTGCAGAGCAGATGCCAGACTTTTTTCCTCCGTGTCCCCTGGGTTCCTATCTGCCATAGCACAATTTCACTGAGTGTGTGTCTGTGTGTGCGTGTGCGTGTGTGTGTGTGTGTGTGTGTGTGTGTGCATGTGTGCGTGTGCATGTGTGCATGTGTGCGTGTGCATGTGTATGTGTGCGTGTGTGTGTGTGTGTGTGTGTTTTATTTGAAGCTTCAATGCAAAGTCAATCACAAGGCAGCACACTGGATCAGCTGGGATGCCTGTGGAAACATGAGCACTCATATGATTTTTAGATGGTTCTACCAAGTGTGTGTGTGTGCTGGCTGAAAGCATCAGGATGTTCGTTTCCTCTCCCCTGGCTGTATAACGTCATGGAATCTCCACTTTTTAGGGGATTTAGAATAAAGTCTAAAATAATCAAATAAAATATTTTTCGCATGAATACCCAGGAATGTCGTGGGTTCTGAATAGTCCTGTAATATGCGCAGCAACTTTACAATCTTGTAAGATCATATATAGGTCTCCCCTATACCTGTCTCCCTTTCAGCTTAACCATCCAAATGAATGAACACTATTAGACTGCCCTATTTTGGGGCAGCTGGATTGGCATGAGGCGTGCAGTGAATGGCTGAATTGATCATTTCCGGAGGCAAAGTGGTGTTTTTCCCTATGCCTGCGTGTGTTGGTGTTTTTGGGGACTCGCCATTGCAACAGTGTGGGAGGAGAGGTGCCGTAGGGGGTGTTTTGTATGCAAATCAGCAGCAAGCTGCATTTTGGGGGTCAACAAGTACTACGATTTGTAACTCCCGTCTGCTCAGAGCTGATCTACCAGCATATACACATTCTTCCTCCACTCTAGATTGCCTTTATGCAGTCAGTTTCCTGTTTACCTGTTTAGTGGTATTCTTTCAACTTAGTAGCTTAGCATGTGCTTTAAACTACTGTTTTAACTGCATGCCATTCAAATGGAAACGTTCATTAATATTATGTGATAAGGCATACATGGGCAACTGGCGGTCCGGGGGCCACATGCAGCCCCCGCCTTCACTTAATGCGGCCCGCAGAATCGGAATACTGATATATTGTTGATTTCAGCTGTTACAATTCCAAACATGCAAACATGACCCGCTTTAATTACTTCAGTCTATATTATAGTAGCTTAATGACTAGTATTTAAATATTATTGTCTTTTTTAGGTCCAATGTATTTGTATTTAAGTTCATAAAGTTAACACAAGTATAACTAAATGCTATTTGAAATTAAATAAAAATGTTACTTTTCAGGATTCAAATAAAGAAATAGCAAAAAAAAAAAAACAGGATTCCAATTCAAAAGTAGCAAAAATAGCAGATCTAGAAGCTCAAAACGCGTCGCAGTGCGACGCGTTTTGAGCTTGTAGATCTGCTATTTATGCTACTTTTATGTGACATAGAATGGCCCGACAGTATATGCATTGTGGCCCTCTGGAGTGGGTGTGGAAATATAGTGGCCCTCTCCATCATCAAAGTTGCCCACCCCTGTGATAAGGGAAGGAGTTGGGACTATCCCACACCAGTACACAATACGCACCTGGGAGGTAATGTGGCGAAATGGCCCAAAATAACATACAGCAAAAATGTGTTCATACTCTGTAGAGGAAAATCTGAAAGGCTCCACACAGCAACATAATTGGTTGTGGGTACTAACCTACAAACACAACAGCTTTGTGTACATTTGAAGTCATTTGTTGAACCTATCCAGTGCCTTAATAAATTCCTGGTATAGTGCGTGGGCGGTGGTAACAGAGGCAGATGTGGAGGCCGCAGGCAATGTCCGCTGGCTTTCAGTTGTGTGGCTGGAACATGGCTGTGTGCACTTTCTATTTTTCTCACATGCTCCCGAAGGTTATCTGTCATTGTCATCATTATATCAATAAATTGTGTATTATTGTTATTGCACTATATCAGTTATACTCTGTTATATTCATGCCGCTGTGTTCAATGATTAAAATGTCAAATCGATCAACCTTAATCAAAGCAATGAAAAAGCTAGTCTATTGCACCATTCTATGCGTCGTCCCTCTGCTGTACAGCTGAAGATGGGTAGGTCGTTCACATACCAATGCGACAACAATCCTAAACATATACCGCCAAAAGAAAAACGCAGTGGCTTAAGATTAGGAAGATGAATGTCCTTCAGTGGCCAAGTCAAGAAGCCTGACTTCAATTTGATCTGTGGATTGACTTGAAGAGTTCCATCGATGCTCACCATGGAATTTGACTGAACTTTAACAATTATGCAAGGAAGAATGGGAAAATATTTCCAAATCTAGGTGTGCAAAGCTAGTAGAGACATATCCAAACAGATTGATGGCTGCAATTACAGCAAAAGGTGGCTCTACAAAGTAGTAGTGGGTTTTGATTTCAGGCTGTACATTTCAGAGGGATATGAGGATTTTGTATATATAGCCACTGTATGTTCATATCTGCTAGACACTCACAGACTTTTTTTCAAGAATCAGAGTGTATTATAATTCTCATAGTTGTAAGGCATTATAATAATTATATATTGCGTTATAATCACTGTTATGATGCATCGTAGTGTGATTATCTAGTGCGATTGTCTTTTTAAACAGATGGAAAGAGAGGTCATAGTCTCTAAGCTCGTTTTGTGTTATCCTTTTAGCCTAAATGTCTGACTGTACCAAGTATTCAATCAATCAATCAGTGGTGGGGAGGAGGCCCCTTTAAAGTGAAGACTGTACTGGGACTTGGCTGTTCTAGTGTGGGGAAACTGAAATTGGCACAACATCATGTGTTTATGATTTTCTTCTGAAGAAGCTATTTAACGCGGGGGGGAGCTCATTATTAATTGATTGCGCTGTGTGAAGGATATTTACTTGAAAAGTGTTGAGTGTAGCTCATTTCTTGAAGAGAGGTTGTGAGTTAGCTGGTTACTCTGCTTGTATTATAATCTGAGTACAATGTTTTTGCAGAAGATATGGGGTTGGGGTTCACAATACTTGAGTTATGGTCTCTCCATATGCAGCCGCTTAAGCAGGTAGAATACTCTATTTCGAAAGAAGCCAAATGTTTGGCTTGCTGAAACTGAAGTTTTCTGTGGATTCATGTTTTTTTTAATACTCCATGTGTTTCTCTTGGAGCACTGCATTTCCCTTAGTTAAGACACCACCATTTAGTATGGAATTAATTAATTAATTTCTGACCTATTACACACAATGTTCGCATCGCTGTAATCTGCTGTGATTTTGGCTTGCTAGAAAATCTTGGAGGTGCAAGGAGCAGTTGGCAAGGCAATCTGTTCGCTTTCTCCGCATTCATGTCATTTTGTTCTTACGGCCTCGTTGAACTTTGTTATCGGAAGAATTATGCTGCCCGCTCCAGTCACCCAGCCTTTGTTCTTGGACAGAAAGATTGATTGATTGATTGATTGATTGATTGATTGATTGCAGGTAACCCATTCTATTCCACATAACTGCTGCAGAGTATAAAAACTAAGTCCTTTCCTATACAGCGTTTGAATCTGCCTGGTAAAAAGTCTGTGGAGCTCCTTCTGGTGGAACAACTGTACATCACCAACGTTTGAAAAGTAATGTGCTTAGATATTTGGGTGCCACATTGTTATAATATGTGATGCTCTCTTCTCCACGCTGAGCCACTTGAGGCTAATACAATGAGCAGGGGGAAGATTAGTTCTGGACTATAAGGATCAACCTAACTAATTTGTTTTGAGAGGTCTGCTGCTTTTTTGAGGAAGTGCCCCTGCCAATCTTTCAAGAGCACTTCTATTAAAGTGGATATTCTAGCCAGGAATGTTTTTTGATTGACCTTAAAGATGATAATGTACTGTCTAATAGCTGCCTAAGTAAGTCACTTCTTCCTTGACTGTAATTTCAAAGTCACCTACTCGCTCTGAACCCAGGAGACTTTTTTGGTTTTAAATACCAGCAATCAGTCAGTTGTCAGTTAAAGTTTGCAAAGGGGAAGAAAGTTAGTTCTGAAGTAAAAAAAAAAAATAAAACCACAGAACAATGAGGCCCCGATTCATAAAGGGATTTACGACCATATTTTGTACCTACCGGCATTTAGGACAAATCCTACACCTGCAGTCGGATTCATAAACGTTTTTTGGTCTGTGTTTTGTGCGTCAGGTGCGCACCTTCTCAGGTCAGCCCCGAGGCTGTCTTACCAGGGCTGAAATGTGCGTATGTCTTTAGAATGCTTTATTCTTCATGCCAAAATCAATTACAACAGTGGCAAACCTCAAATAAAATATATAATTATGTGCCCAACATTTGTCAACACATATATATAAAAAATAAAAATGTCAAACGATGTATGCTTGTAGCCTATGCATAATATAGACATGATGTATATTCCACCGCTTTTTATTTATTTTCTAGGCTATCAGTTGCATTTTGAGCTGAATTATTAGTGTGTTTGCCAGCGGGCCATCTCAGCCAAAGTGTCACGTAATAATGAAAATAGGCTATCATGCCTTAATGAAACTGCGGAGGGACTGACGCACCATGTGTCCGTGCTGCGGTATTAATCTGTAGGCTAATAGCCTACTGTAGGCTACTCTACTGTATATTGATCACATGAACGCCACACACAACAGCCTAATAAATGTTACTATCTGATGAGGAAACTATAGTGATGAAAGCTGTGTCCAGAAGATCCATTCCCCATTCAGACGTAGGACAGTAATATATTAATCAAAAATGTACTAATTTAATCAATAAGTAATCAATAAGCTCTGGTCCATAATCGGATAGCAGCGTTCCACTTGTATGCCCTGGATTTATTTTCAACATCATCTTTTTACCTGGTAAACGTGAGCAATGTTATATCCTTCCCAGGTTATTAGTCTATTATTTGCTGGCGGGGCTAAACCTTGTAAACATTACACATTACGTTCAGCTGATCCATCGTGCAATAGTGGGACTCGCTTCCAGACAGATCAGAATGATGTGTTCAAGTTCTCTGTCAGTGTCAAGGCAATGCGGCCGACAGCTGTAAGTTTGGACGAGAAGTTAAACTTCTGCAACTCCGGTGTTGCCAGATTTTGTGAGAGAAATAAGCAACCAGGTCTATGAAAATAAGCCCAAAAGAAGCAACTGGCACTTAGACCATTATAAGCACTTTAATTAAACCGTTGTGAGCTTGTAGATCTGCTATATAAAAAAAAATATGTAATAAAATGTGGAATATTTGGAAGATTTTTTAAACATTCTAACAACACAAATCTTCCTCCAGCTGGCACAAAACATTTTCAGATGGGGCTTATAGGGATAAATTAGCCTACATATTAACTTGGGGGTCCATGACATAAAAATATTTGAGAACCACCGGTTAAAACAATTGAACAATTGTGAAGCAAGCCCAAATAACCAACTACACTTTAGAAACAAGCCCAAAAAAACGCACCCCACTGTTACCAATATTTACAAGCAACTTTACAGAAAAATAAGCGCAAATTCGCTTATAATAAGCGGACATGGCAACACTGTGCCGTAAAGTGACGTTAAAGTTGGATGCTGTTGGATGCAGATTTAGAGATTCATCAGCTCCTACACCTGGTCATACGCACGTCTCTGGGATATACGAACCCCTTTGGGAATTGCACGTCCGTTTGTGACTACCAAAATACGACCGGCCTTTACGAACTTTATTTACCCCATATTTACGACCCTCGTTATGAATCGGGGCCAATGAGTCTAAATAATAATGTTCAACAGTACCATGCATAATTACAGTTATAGACCTATTATTTCTTTAGCAACATTGAGACTGGACGCACAGGTGATTGTTTCATGCAATCAATTCAATTCCCAACATATTGTTTCGGGGTGCACTGGTTTCAGTACATTCAACCTCCTCTTGTGTGTTGGCTAGTGAGGCGCGTCCTAGCGAGACATGACAGAATGGGTTTCATTTGGTGCCGGCCTGCACGCGCATACTGGTTCTTATCAGTGTGACGTCGTCTGTTAAGGGGTCTATACCGCGCATCGTTGCTTTTTGGAGTGTTTTTTTGGCGACACCTCTGGTAGCTTGCGTTTGCTGCTGGCTTCACTAGAACATTTCTGGACAAAATAAAATTTTGTCCAGAAATATAATTTCCAGTTCCAAAGACCTTCATGTGAGCACCTGCATCATTTTGGACGCAAGAGACAGGAGCATCCCCATGTGACTAAAAATTGTATTTACACCTGCTTCGCATCCTGTCTGATCTGGTCTTCTATATATGGCAACTACGTACAGTAGCAGACAAAATAAACAATATGGGAGTCTGGATCCGTCCCATTTTTTACACTAACAGTGGAGCCAGCTGGTAAATCTAATTCTTGCCGAAGCCAGTTGGGAGAAGAACAAAAAAAAAACTTTCATCGAGAAAAGCTTCCATGCAGTTCTTCGCTTTTCTTTCAATTAAGAAATACCCTCCAGTTCTGACATACTGTAACAGTATCCTTCTCGCTGTTATCATCTAATTCCATGAAACGCTGCGATTACTATCGCTTCTCATCACCTTCAACTAAACCACACATATACCGGTAGTTCCTCAAAGAACGCGTATTGGCACAGCCACCTAGGTTTCAGCAGAAATGCACCAGAGGCCTGACAAGATAGAGAAGAATGAAGCTGTGATCTCTCATGCCCAGGGTTTTGTACTTCCTGACCAAAGTCCATGCTCTCATGCAGCAGTGAAACCAACCAAACCTATTGCCATGGCATAACCCATCAATTCGATTTATGTGAGTCAGTCGACCTGTCTGAAATGCCATAGGATGCCATAGTAACCAAGGCACTGCACCTCCAGACTCACACATGCCCCGACCTAAATTGGGACGGAACGGCATACTGCAGCTTCCTTTACTCCTGCGTCACCATCATAATCTCTGTCAGTTTTCTAAACTCTTGCAGTATCTAGTGCATTGGTTCTCAAAGTGGGGTCCGGGGGACCCCCAGGGGTTCTTTAGGGAGTTCCAGGGGGTCCCCAGCTAAATGATGGATAGTTAGGAAATGGACCCTTATGGGTCTGTAACTCTGAGACTTACGTGTCCATTTGGTTCCATTTGTACACTCTGAGTTCAAATTAACATTGATTTTACAATATAAATTGGGGTCCCAGAGATAAAAATGCCATTAAATGGGGGTTCGTAGCCTAATTCATGTCAAACTGGGGGTCCTTGAAATTAAAATGGTTGAGAATCACTGCTAGAGCCGTAAAAATCTTCTCTTGTGGGGGTCCCTGGCATATATTTTCAAATGGTGGTCCGCGGGCTAATAAGTGTCAATTTGGGGGTCCTTAACATGAAATTGTTTGAGAACCAGTGATCTAGTGTGTATAATTATGGGGAAATACCCACACAGTAAAATCCTCACAGCCTTATTTAGATTTTCTATGGCGCACGGTCTAAAATGCAGGGCACAATTGCGTCAGCAGCATGTCCGCCTCAGTTTCGCTAGTTACTGTAGATGGCACATTATCTGTGAGTGCAAGCTCAGCGCTATGCTCTAAGGGGTCGTATTAAGCCTCTTAATTAGTCACGGGTGTGTTTTCGGCATAACATAAATTAGACCAATCAGAGTGTCTTCTCCAAGCTATAGGCGCATTGCTATTTAAATGACAGATTGGAGGAGATGCAGACAATTTTCTGCTGAGTAAAAGTGAAAGTGTGGGACCATCTAGTAGTAAATACATCCGTGATATCTTGACATATCAACTTAATAATCATTGGGTGATTCTCAGTGATGTTCTTCTTTATTTAAACCACCAATTAAAGCAGGGCAGAGACGATATCGGGCTCTATGGATATTGGCGATTTGTTAACTCATTCAGTGCCACTGGCCAAAATTCATTGTAAAAAAATAACATTCAGTGCCACAGCCAAAATTCATTGTAAAAAAATAACATTCAGTGCCACAGCCAAAATTCATTGTAAAAAAAAAGTGCTCAGGAGCCGAGATACAGCCTTTTTCAGTAAGAAGTTAAACAAGAAGTGAATGGAGCAGAACATTTTAAAATCATCATATCTTGGGTTCTGAACATTTTTTTCAATTTTTATTTACGTATTTTACGTCCTGTGGCACAGGGCTTATTACATTGGACGTATTTTACATCCAGTGGCACTAAATGAGTGTTGTCCATTGAGCAGAGACAGATAAAGAAAGCTAGGACGCAATGCGTTCATAACATTCTTACAGGATGAGAGCTATTTGAAGATATTCTATAAAGTAATAAAATATAGACTATTACTAAATAATTGCCTCTATTTTTCACTCCCTATCTCTCCCCCTCCCTCTCTCTCCTCACCGCTCGTCTCTGTGTCTCAACGTAAGGAAATATTTCCGTCACTGCCCCGGCTGATGAGACTAACTTGAAGCTGGTCTTAGCGCCAAGTCTGTGCGTAAGATAGCAGTGCGTCCTGATTGAGCTAGAGTCCACACCTCATTTTAACAACAGCAACATGTCCAGGGTGCTAATAGGTGCAAGATTACTTGTTATCTAAACCACATGGGCGATGGGCATAAAAACTACAATTGCGTCGGTCAGAAAATAGCAATGAGTTAGCGGCTTAGCGCTGCCAGTTAGCGGTATCTTGTGCCAAGCAAAAGATGGTGCCCGCACTGTTTATTTATCCATTTGTAACAGGTCCACTTGGTTACATTTAACTTCCAAATAACAAAACAAAACAAACAACAACAAAAAAACCACCTAAGTTGGGAGTTAGAGGAACATTTTTCATAACAGCATGGATAAGAAATATGGTGGTGAGGGGGGCCTTCAAATTGGAGCCACATATTCCGCAAGCTGACCTGGGATTGAATCTTGCCAGCGCTTTCCTGTGCCTACCGCTCACTATCTCCCTTTCAGCTTTTGAAACTGTCTATCTCCACTGGGTTTTTTCATTACAAAAAAAATGGGGGGGAAAAGAAAAAAGGAACTGGACGGAAATGTTCCATTTTGTGACAGGAAGTCATTCTCCAAGGTCACAGGCCTCATTGTGGAGCCATGCTAGCTGATATATGGAAGGACTGCTGATAGTGGCCTCCCTCCAGCGCTATTCGGACGGTCGCCGACAGACTGTTTTGAGAGACAAAGGCAGATGGTGGAGGAGGGATGTAGTATTTCATCCAACAGGTTTCCCACTGTCACATTTGTTTTTCTCGCAGCATCTTTCATCTGCATTTGGCCAATGGTTGATTGGTTTCACACCTATGGCAATGACAGATAGGCATGCACACACTACAGTTACACACAGGCACACACGGACACACACAGACACACACTAACCACATGCTCACTGCACATTTTGGCTCACTGAAATGAAATGCTAATAAACATGGCACACTTACATACATGTATACATACATATATACATACATACATACATACATACATACATACATACATACATACATACATACATACATATGGTACATATGGTACATATGGTACATACGTAGATACATACATACATACATACATACATACATACATACATACAGTACATACATACATACATACATACATACATACATATGGTACATGCATACATACATACATACATACATACATACATACATACATACATACATACATACATACGTACATACTAGGGCATTCACCGAATAGCCGAATATTCGAATATTCGAATATCAAACCGACTATTCGACTATGAAACCACTATTCGATTATTCGAAAAAGAAAAAAAACTTTTTTTTTATTTTATTTTTTTTAAGATATATATTTTTTTAGTGGCTTTTCTAGAGCAGACACGCAGCTGTGAGCTCTGGTGTGACGTCAACTCGCATTCCTTGAGTCAAGTCATCAATGCCATTAAAAAAACAAAACAAAAATTGTTTTAATTGTTTTATTATTTAATTTTTTATAATCAAACCGAATAATCGACTATTCGAATACTTTTGGGTCGAATAATTCGAATACCATAAATCACTATTCGTTAATGCCCTAATACATACATACATAAAAATTGAGTATATATATATATATATAGTACACTATACTGTATGTAACCCCCACACACTTCCCCACTACGCACACTACGTTCACTACCCACTCTCTCTATTAATTTGCAGTCACCACACGCACACACACGCGCACACACACACACACAACCACACACACACACGCACGCGCGCGCACACACGCGCTGTCACTGAGTCAGAATCCGTCAGTTCTGCTTGGCTTTAGTCACAGTTCTCTTCACTGTCTGTTCTCCTTTGTGATTGAGATGGCTGCGGATAGACAGCCCAGACTGCTCCAGCCTCCCACAGGGACACGGAACAATGAGGACAGATGAATACCTGCGAGCGGCAATCAAAGAGCTCTTTCATCATCACAAATTCAATTTGGGGAGATGCATGTTAAAGCCCCAATGCACGCTTTTCCAATGCTTTAAATTGAAACTTCAATCTTGTCATGTTTGCGTCCCACGAATGCGATGCTAATGAGGCCCGGAATCGTGTACGTTTCATTTAACCCATTCAATTCCGGGAACGCATCTGTGTGTCATTTTTAGATTGTTTTGGCTATTCAAAAATGGCAGATCTACAAGCTCATAGCGCGGCACCGAGTGCCGCGGTATGAGCTTGTAGATCTGCTATTTTTGAAAAATCGTGAAAATGTGTGGCAAAATCTTGGATTATATATTTTTTAAAGCGAACATTTGTAAAATATTTCCTTCCAGGAACCCCCAGAAGCAAAGATTTGAGTTACAAATGTCCACCAAAAAAAAGAAAGAAATTCAAACTTTTCATGATCTTTCATGAGCTTGTAGATCTGCTATTTTTGAATAGCCCAACAAAATCTAAAAATGACACACAGATGCTACATCTACTTCCAAGTGAACGTTTGTAACTCAAATCTTTGCTTCTGGGGGGTCCCTGGAAGCTAAATATTTTGAGACGGGGGTCCGCGACCAAATACATATAATTTTGGGGGTCCTTGACATGAAAAAGTTTGAGAACCACTGATATTATAGCAACATACGGTTTTCAGAAAACTTTAACATTTTTAAGACATTTGTAGATGCGTTCCCGCATAGAATGGGTTAAGAAAACAAGGCAACTCGGCGGCCATTTCGTGGAAGCCCAGTTCCGTGTTGACGTTTGGTGATGAGCTCATTTGTTGGGGGTGGCAGTGGCTCAGGAGGCAGAGGAAGGAACTGGAAGTGTAACAGTTTGATTCCCAGCTCCTCCTCCTGGTTTCATGTTGAAGAGCGAGACACTGAGAATCCCTAGTAACTGCTCCTGATGAGCATGTTTGTGCCTTGCATTGGTTTGCCCACGCTGTCAGTGTGCCTGCATGGTTGAATTTTAAAGGGCTTTGGATGAAGGCGCTATAGAAAATCCCACCATTTACTGTACATGAGAGATGGAGATCTTACAACAGGTGGTGACATATATATGCTGGAGGTCATGTTGTTCAGAAGGTGGGTTGGATGGTAGTGTCAGTCTAAAGAGACTTTAGTTTTCTCTTGTTCTTGTATTTCCTCCTCACTTTGTGGCATCCCGCAGGGAACTGAGGGGGTTGCAGGTAGTTCAGCACCAAGGCCAGTGCTGCAGGGCTCCCCCCGGCCAGGTGATACAAGGACAATGCCTCCCAGTCCACATTCTTTTGGTTTACAGTGACTTCATGCCCCTAGTACAGTACGTGCGCTATAGGGGTAAAAAATCAATGTCACATGAATGTTTTTCGAGGTTCAAATAAAGGTGCTTATTGTATTGGATTTGGCTCCTTTTTGTGGCTCAGGGGCTTGAAAAAACAAATATTTGGACATCCCACCTTCATTTTTTTTTTGCTTATAGGCCATAATTTGCTAGGACAGAAAAACTCGATGCTAATACCTGGTGTTGTTTGCACCTCCAAGACAATTTGTCTAAAATGATTCTTCAGTCAACAGGGAGGCGGACCTGGGGACAGCTGGTACCAATTTTCTAATTATATGCTGCTGTTTAAAGTTGAGTAAATCACTTTCATACTGTGACACATAGGAATCAGGGTTGCCAGATCTGCTTATTATAATTTCCCCGCAAGATTGTATTTGAAAATAGCCGATCTACAAGCTCGCAACGCGTCGCATCGCGACGCGTTGTGATCTTGTAGATCTGCTATTTTCAAATAGCTGATGTATATGTTAAAGTGCTCATGTGGCCCATAGTCGCTTCTTTTGGGCTGGTTTTCCTAGACCTGGTTGCTTGTCTCTCTCACAGAATCTGGCAACACTGATAGGAATATGACATATATGACGGAGCGGGACATTTCCCCCTTATTTTATTCTCCATAGCTGCCATAACACAGTCACTACTATGTTTACCCCCTCTGTCATGCCGTCCTCTCCTCTCCTTTCTCCTTCCCTTTTCTCTCCTTCCTTTGCTTGTCTCACATTTCTCCTCCCGTTTCCTCTCCTCTCCTCTCCAGGGAGTGGTAGCCACGGAGAAGAGCAGAGGGGGACAGCTCCTCGAGGAGCCAAAGATGCTGCCTTTCCGCGCAAACACCTTCAGCCTGCAGGTGTCCATCCAAGATGTTCCCCAGTTTCTGTGGAGCATCAAGCCCTTTACCACATGTCAGGTATGACAGCGAGCCAACACTCGGCAGAGATTTTCATTCGTTTTAAGCAGATCAGTCCTTAATCTTCTCCTCCAAAGGGGAAATTAAATTAGTTTAGGTACTAACGCCACCCAAGAGCAGGGCTGGGGGGCCCTGGCCAAGAGAGATACTATGTTATCTGTCAGGGAAACGTTGGTGGCCATCAGCTTACCTGTCTTGCAGACATGCATTTGAGTGATAGATTAAGTTTTTTTCCTTTTCCCCCCCCCCGCAGTACACTCAGAGTAAATGTACACAGCAATAAATATATATTCTTTATGAAATTAAGTGTCTTTTAATGTTATAGGCATTCCTTTGTGGAATGGGCGAGTTGTGTGCTCTGTCCCTACCATGCTGTGTTATTGCTCCCAATGTCTGAATGCAGGGGCGAGGGCCCCGCTGCGTGTTACACACAAAGAAGCAGACACCTCCACAGTGTGTCTACGCTGTTATTTATGAGGGTCTTAGGAGGGAGACAGGGCTCTGTGAACCTCCACCCGACCCCCCACCCACCCTCCTCCCTTCTCTCTCGGAGCAGGTGTAGAATAATGGCCGCGTGGCTGGCCATACATCAAGTCAGCTTTTAGTCCTAAAGAGCAAGCTGGTCTCTCTCCCATGTCCATCATTCCTTTCCACCTCCACCACCTCCACCACCACCGTCAATTATCTGCCACGTATCACATGAATCGGGCGTGGGGCAGGGCGGGGTGGGGCGGACGGGGTCAAAGCCGGAAGGGTTAGGCCTTAGGAAGGCATAGCGTTGGCCTACTTGGGCCCCACTTTGCCTTTAACCCATTAAGGCCTGAGGTTCCGATTCTACAAAATGTCTTCTAAATCCCAACAGTTTTCTATATCAGTGGTTCTCAAACTTATTCATGTCAAGGACCCCCGAAATTATGTTTTTGGCCGCCGACCCCCCATCTCAAAATATTTTGTTCCAGGGACCCCCAGAAGCAAATATTTGAGTTAAAAATGTTCGCTTTAAAACAATATATATTCAAAGATTTGCACACATTTTCTCAATTTTTCAAAAATAGCAGATCTACAAGCTCATAGCGCGGCACTCGGTGCCGCGCTATGAGCTTGTATATCTGCTATTTTTGAATAGCCAAAGTGTAAAATAAGGCTTTTTAGCTGAAATCTAAAAATGACACAGATGCGTCCCCGGTCTTAAAGGGTTAATGGCAAGTTCCTCGCTACGAATCGTTTACAGGTCACTTTAATATGCAGATATCAGGCAATCTGCGCTGCACCAGAGGTCAAGGACGTTTTCCCCACAGATGTGCCCCCGTTTCCACAGAAATTAATTATACATCAAAGGCCATCATTCTCTCCTATCTCGCTCCCGAACCCCACAGCCCGGCACGTTCAGAGGAACGCCGCGCACAATACATAGAGCCCCGTGAGCGTCTTTTCATGATCAGAATTACGTGGGGCTGTATTTGCAAAAGGATCCCGCTGCTTCCCTCACTACCCCCCTCTGTTTGAGTCTGTCCTCGAAAAATACTTATTTCTACGCATGAAGCTATCATCGCTTAGACTTCAAAGCCAACTGCCTTTTGATCTTACTTTGTGTGTGACAGTTTCTTTTTTTTCTTCTTTTTTTGCTTGTGAGAATGTGCTCACACGAACGACAAGCAGTTGAGTCATCTTATACAGATGCAGTCTTAAAGTCGTGCCGCTGTTCTCTGTTTGCCTCTTCTTCTTCTTCCTCTTCATTCATTAAGGCTAATTTGGTTTGTTTGAAAAATAACAGGGGCAAATTAAAACAGGTAAACAAATTCTAAAAGCTTTGTTTCTAGGTTAGAAACAAATGAGAAATTAACGAACAAGAGATAACAATAAAAACTAAGTGGCTTGTGAAATCATTCTCACCCACTAAAAGAGAGAAATAAACAGCTGACAAGCAAAGACAAAGATTCAAAGACGTGTGTGCTGTATGTGCTGAGAAATGTTACAACTGAACTTTTCCCATTACTCCTCTCTTCCTTCCTTCCTTCCTTCCTTCCCTCTCTTTCCTCCTCTTCCCCTCTCCCCCACTCCTCACTCTCCCTCCCTCCCTCCCTCCCTCTATCTCCTCTCTTTCTTCATGTCAGGAATTCCCTTTCCCCCAAGTGTGGTGCAGCAACCAGCAGCCCCTGCACTGTGCCTTCTCCCTGGAGAGATACAGCCCCGCCACCACGCAGCTCTCCTGCAAAATCAGCGTGCGCCAGGTCAAGGGCCACGAGCAGATTCTGCAGGTCTACACGGCCGTGGCCGAGGTGAAAAAACCTTGCTGCCTCTTTCCCTTCTCCTCCTTGCCAAGGCAGTGGAGGACGTTTTACTTTTCTCCACACAACCTTTATCTAACCTTGTGCGTGTGTGTATGTGTGTGTGTGTGTGTGCGTATGTGTGCGTATGTGTGTGTGTGTATACACGTGCGTGTCTGTGTGTCTGCGTGCGTGCCAGTGCCCATTGACAGCAGTGTTGGCCAGCTTTTCCCCTGCGCTGGCATTCTGTTATTAATAGAGAGAAAAGGACACGCTCTCTAAAAGCATTGGGCTATACTTAGCTTCTTGTGCGGCTACATAGACCTCACGCAGCGGAAATTCGGTTGGATTGGTACTGTATTTGAACCCGCTGATACAATGGGTGTTACAGTCAGACATGGGGGGCGAAAGTAAAGTTTTGAACAATAAAGTCAGGTAAACAATTTTTAATTTATGTGGATTAATTCATTTCAATTATTTGTCAACTGCCTCACGACGTGTGCAGTGAACCCAAAACTTTGCCTCGGAGCCGCGGTGCGGAATAAAATGCAAATGCAAACAAAAGCCAGTGCAGTAATTACAGACTGCAGCAAAGACAACATGCAGCAGTTCTTCATAGGTTTTTTTGCAGTCAGGATATTGCAGTGAAATAGCAGCAGTGGGGGTGACTGCTCAACCTCGCAGCGCTGAGGGAAAACAAAATCAACAAGAGTGAGATGCTAAACGAGGGCAATCGTGTGGGGAAAAGACAGCTCTTTTCAAAAGTGACTATAAGCCCAACTTTGAAGGCACCCTGGTGGCTAAACAAGGGAGCCTATAGTCCCAACACGATGGATATGAGTATAACTTAGGGCCTGTTAAGCAGGGTTGCCAGGTATGCTTATTATAATTTCCCTGCCAGATTTTATTTGAAAATAGCCGATCTACAAGCTCACAATGCGACGCGTTGTGAGCTTGTAGATCTGCTATTTTCAAATAGCTGATGTATATGTTAACGTGCTCGTGTGGCCCATAGTCGCTTCTTTTGGGCTGGTTTTCCTAGACCTGGTTGCTTGTTTCTCTCACAGAATCTGGCAACACTGCTGTTAAGCCTGATTTATACTTGGTTGCGTGCCGGTGTCGCAGACCAAAACATAGCAGATCTACAAGCTCACAACACATCCCGATGCAAATCGTTGCGAGCTTGCAGATCCACTATTTTCTGTGAGCGACACAGCATGCAATAAGGTATAAGTAAGGCATTGCAGTACCAGTCTTCCCCCCCCTCTCTAACCACGACCCTGTGACTGTTACCACTTCTTATATAGTGGAAACTTCAAATAAAGTAGAAGGTGGAAAGGTAATTTCAGTCAGATATACTGAGAACTCATATAGTATGTGCCCTGCAGAAAAGAGTATTCTTATCTTTCCAATAATGTCAATATTATTTTCCCCTTTTAACATTTTCTTTCTATTACCTCCTTTCGGGAGTCTGTTGATTGCTATTGGCTCGTCAGCCTCTGTTAGTCCTACCAATCAGCTCTAACTACCAGGTAGCCTGGGGCAGAAGGGAACAAACCCAAACATTGGGTCCTATTGAAAAACTTGTTGGCTAAACTTTTCTCGTTATTGCATGTCACCCTACATTTACAAGCTTCCAAAAAACTGTATTTCTCATCTGAATTATTTTCCCTATTTATGAAGACCAAGACATGACAACCTCCTCCTCCCAAAGCATCAAGGTTTTTGACATTTATTTCCGAAGGAGCTTCAGTGACATCCGACTGTTTTTGGTGGAACAGGTGACAGATGTCACAAATAGTATTAAACTATTATGTATTTCTTTTTGGTCCTCTGTAGACCGAGAAGGAGTCGGTGCCATTTTTTATGCAGACAGACTGCACCATCACCTCGCAGACAGGTCCCAAGGCCTTCAAAATCCCCCTGTCCATACGCCAGAGGATCTGTGCTACCTTCGACACTGCCAATGCCAAAGGCAAGGACTGGCAGCTCTTAGCCCAGAAACTACACCTAGACAGGTGAGCCCACTGTGCGACGCATACCATGTCCGTGTCCGTGCTCGTTCTTCTCAAACAGGTGAATGGGTGATCGACTCACTAACATGCTTTTATTCCCTGCTGTATTCTGCTTTTACAATTGCCATTATCCACTTACAAAGTGACATACCTATTTTGGACGTGTTATTATAGACGAAAGTTGTCCCAAAAACATTTTGGCTGTTTTTGCTACTTTTGAAAATACTTAAAATATCAGATGTACAAGCTCACAATGTGTAGATCGCTATCATGCACGACACCGCTATATACAAAAGGTATTAAGTGGTTAAAATGTTTTGAAGTTATTATATAGATTATTATTATTATTCATAATAATAATACTAATAGTACTGGGAAGAATATTTCTCTCAATTATGTTGAATTATATGCATCCCACTGCTAAGTATGTATGGTATACAGTAAGTAGCCTATATTAATTTTCCAAGTTGACATTACCACAGCACACTGACCAGACTGATAATTTAACTGTGAATGCATGTTGCCTACTGTTGCATTATAATGTACATTATTTTGTGCTGTCCTTGCAAACTGTGACTTTCCCTTGAGGCAATAAATGGTATCATATTGTTCCTCTTAGACTTTGCTATCTATGTCAGACAGTTAGCAAATATCAGTCAGCATAATGAATATCACTTTCTCATTCCAAGTCCCATCCCACTCGATATCCTCTTATCTTTACAAATATGAAACAGTCTGTTCTATACTACCCTATACTATCCTCGTTATGGGACACTGTACTGGTATTTTTTGATCCAAATGTCCTCTTTGCCAATGCCATGCGTTGGCTCACGGCAGACCTAATCTCTCTTTAAGTGTGTGATTCATGAGAAGTTGGTATCTGAGAGTCCTCTGGGGCTCCAAATTACCCAGATAAGCCTTCTTCTGTCATGTTTAGGCTCCTTTCAACTCAGCCACATTTGACCAATGGCTGCAGCCTCAGAAGCTGGGTGGATTATTTTGTCTTGTGGCAGATAGTGCGCCACAGACTGGAAGTGAAATACTGCCCCCCACTGGATTACACACCCTATGACAAAGTGTGTAGGTTCTGTCATGGCAGCGAGGGAATGTTGAGCACAGTGTTTCCACTGCTGATAATATAACAAATACTTAGTTCTAATACTTAACTATTAAGTATTTGTTTAATAGTTGTAGTTTACTAATAGCTTGTCCATGGCCTATCTATTCATATGGCATAGTTTCAAATCATTAACTAACAAATAATGAATAACTCATTAACTCACCTTTTCAATTATCTATTAACCATTTATAAGGGATAGTTATTCTAAAGTGATATCCAATGATGTGAAGTGTTTCATTACTTCTTAAGACCCACATCGGAACCTGAAACTTCACTCTTTTCAGGATCAAATAGTATTTGATTGATTTATTGATTCAATCTATTTGAAAGCTTTCAGTTATTTCAAAACATGCTATGCAAAAAGAAGATATAAATGAAAAGAAAAGTGTCAAGGTCACAGTAACAATAAAGCTCAAGGCCTTATTTCCATTGTTGTCCTTTGAAGAACATTGAAAGCAGCTGGGTATTCATATCATATTGTAATTTCCTATGTCGTTGGTTCTCAAAGTGGGGTCCGGGGACCCCCAGGGGTCCTTGAGGGAGTTCCAGGGGGTCCCCAGCTAAATGATAGATAGTTAGGAACCAAATTGACCTCTATGGGTTTGTAACTCAGAGAGTGTACAAAGGAACCAAATGGACCCTAACGGGTCCATTTGGTTCCATTTGTACACTCTCTGAGTTAAATTAACATTGATTTTACAATAGAAATTGGGGTCCCAGAGATATAAATGCCATTAAATGGGGGTCCGTAGCCTATAATGCATGTCAAACTGGGGGTCCTTGAAATTAAAATGGTTGAAAATCACTGCTAGAGCCGTAAAAATCTTCTCTAATGGGGGGGCCTTGGCATATCTTTTCAAATGGGAGTCCGCGGGCTAATAAGTGTCAATTTGGGGGTCCTCGACATGAAAAAGTTTGAGAACCACTGTCCTATGTGACTGTACTGGACCAGTGGTGGCTGGAACATACAGATACAGGGGGTCTGCATATCCACAAGTTTCCTACGGCGTTGTGGGCATCACATCCTGTCGATTTGATCAGGTATCAGGGATCAAATCGACCGGAAGTGATGCCCACAATGCCCTAGGAAAGGCATAGGCTAGCCCTAAACCGTTGAGAGCTTTATAAACAACTAGAAGGACTTTTAAATATCGAAGACACAGACAGCCAGTGTCTAGCTAAGACTAGAATGATATGTTCTCTTCTTTTTTGCATTTGTTAGCAGTCTACCAGCAGAGTTCTCTGAATACTGTACGCTGCCTGCAACCTTTCAATGGGCGTTTTAGAAAGACCAATAAAAGGTGCATTGCAGTAGCCAAACCTACCTATAAAAGCATGAATTCGTTTTTCAGCATCTTGCTGAGTTAGGAATGGTCATACTTTGGCGATAGTTCTGAGATGAAAGAATTGTGTTGGTAACTTTATTCATATGGGACGTAAACATGAAATCAGACTCTAAAATAAGACAATGCCTATTAGTGATGAGCGGGCCGACCCGTAACCCGCGGGTCAACCCGCGGCGCGGGTGATCGAGTCAGGATTTCAGAGGCAATTATGCGGGCTGCGGGTGAGCGGGTCAGCCGCTCTCACAAGCAAAAAAATTATAATTTGCAATTGTTTATTTAGCCCATGACAATGTTGTGCTACTGTAGACATTTAAAGCGACTTTGGGTACTTAAAAGGGCGCTGTATAAATGTGAGCTATTATTATGATGATGATTATCTTTTTTTTCCCACCGCGGGTCGCGGGCGGGTTGAGCCATAGATTTATATACATGTATGGGTTCGCGGGGCGGGTTGAGGCGGGTTGGGTTCGGTGGCGTGGCGGGGCGGGGCGGGTCATGAAAAAACCCGACCCGCACATCACTAATGCCTATGCTTGTTACTTAAGCAATATTACACGAGAGGGTGTGCTTTACCGTCATTATTAGCACGCCTGTGATGCGGTCAGGAACGAGGCGAAGCCGAGTTCCGCCGCGATCACAGAAGTGCTAATAATGTAAGGTAAAGCACACCCTCGAGTGTAATATTGCGATTATACAACAGTTACCAACAAAACACATCCAAATGTATTCATATTGTGGGGCAATTCATAATTAAAAAAATTCGCTTATCCGCTTCCCTGTTAAAGAGAAGAGTTTATTTGACTGAGACAAAATAGTCCCTGTAACAGCGCAGCACTCTGAGTCATCGTCTCATCAACACAGCTGATTCCATTAGGCTATATGCTCCGTCGTACGATCGTGTTACGTGGCCAAAATAACTGATCTACAAGCTCACAACGCGTCAAGACGGCGATGCGTTGTGAACTTGTAGATCGGCTATTTTTGCCGTGCGATACCTTCGTACGATAAAGTATAACATACACTGGACTGTTAACGAAATGGGAGTAATTTTACTTTAACACAGGAGGATATTTATACAGTATGGATGTTACCATTGACCACTTTTTTCCAGTTATTCCTTTTATTATAGGATTTTAGGCGATTTAGTGTGCTCTCTTCTAACCATTGATCAACCGTAAGTCCACCAAATAAGTCAAAATTAACAACATAGTCCATTTTGCGTAGCTGTTTGTTCTCCGGTGGCGGCGGTGGGTCAGGCTACTGTCTGTTTGTTTTCCTACCGTGGGACAGCGTGATTTCACAGCACAGCTGTGACATGGTCTAATCAGGTGCGGACTGCAGTGCGGAGTGATTTATTTAATGTGATTAGGCCCGTGCTATGATGCTGGTTTGAAGCACGGCTAGAAAGCTATTTCAGCCAAATCAGATTGCTTGGTCGGAACTACCTGTTGTATAATTCTGGTTTGATCATAGAAGTCAATTTTTTGCTTCACTATAGGATTTCTGTCTTAACCTCATTTAAGCTTAGAAAGTTATTACTCATCCATTTATTGATTGCAGGCGGACGGACAGGCGGTTAGGGAGCTCCAGGCATCTGCATTGTTTGGTTCAATATGTACAGATGTGTATCATCAACATAGATATGGAAGCTAGCATTGTGTTTTCTAATGACAAATCACTAATGACAACTCACCTAGCGGAAGCATAGTGAGAATTGTTTTAAATATTATTATTATTATTTATTTAATTCTTTATTACACAATTTAGCAGATCTACAAGCTCACAGCATGGTGCATCGTGATGCATTGTGAGCTTGTAGATCAGCTATTTTTGCTATGTACAGTAAATAGGTATATCTTGAGATTTTGTCTTGCCTATTGGTGTGCCTTCGGCATAAAAAGTTTGAAAACCGCTACTATAACTCACTCTGCCTAGCCGCTCTATCCAGTAAATAAATGATCAGCCATTAACAGTTTTTACAGTACAGGCCTCACTTTACATACAAATGCACATCTAGTCACAATTTCCATTGACATACCACAGGGAGCATGCACCTAACCTAACTCAAAAGTCTGACAGGATTTTCTCCCTTCCTCCTCTACAGAAACTTGTGTTACTTCGCTAAGCAGCGGAGTCCATCAGCGGTCATACTAAGTCTGTGGGAGGCGCACCACCAAGACAGCGGTGACTTGGACTCTCTGGCCAGTGCTCTCGAGGAGATTAGCAAGATCCAATCGAAAACCTCCCCAAAGAGCCTGGAAAAGCCGGAGCCCCACCTCAATCACATATCAACGGGCGGTCTGGCCACAAATCTGCATCAAACGGGCTCGGAATTTGCAAATCACGAGACGGAGGACTCGGCTCCCGAGTACACAGGCTGAACCGACAGAGGGACTGGCACAAATTAGCCCCAATCGAGTCTATGAACTGATGAATTAAGCTTAATGCATAATCCTTGTATGCACACATACTGTACAACAGCCAATGGTGGTGGGCAGCACGTTGTGGGGTCATGCGTTGGTCAGACAGACGGACAGACAACGCGATCAACACGTTGGCCAATCAAAGCTAGCAAAAGAGACATGATGCTGTCTCGCCACCAGATCTACTACCCCACCTCATCTCTATTTTTCAAGAATACGTCTGAAGAAGGACTGTGAACCCGATTTATTTTCTCTCGCCCTTCTACTTGACTACTTGATTATTTTAGGGGGGGGGTATTCTTCTTCTCAACGTCGGCCCGCCCTTCATCTGAGTGGTGCACTGTGTATTTTGTGCCCCCACCTTCCCCCCCCAGCCATAGAGTTATGGTGCAGGCAGGGGTTACCCTCTGCATTGCTGCATCCATTATTTTCCAGTACAATATGCTCCTAAGAGAGAGTATGGGAAATTCTCTCCAGGCACCCTGGGGGTCTGTCCCTGCAACTCAGAACACACACACACACACACACACACCCCTCCCGATCCCAGCAACACTCCATATGGCATCTGGATGTATTTGCATATTAGTTCTAATATGCAAATTATGCTAGAGGAATATAATCATGGCATCCAATTTGTGGAAAAATACAAAGCAAGACAAATATGTGTTTCACTTTTGGTTCCATTAAAACAGCCTTCTTTTGTGACAGTGGACATCTTGAGAGGAGTCAGCTGACTGGTTTGGGGGGGCGGGGGGCGGGGCGGGGGGGTACATACTGTCAGATGCTGTACTGTAGGAACGTGAGAAATGTTGACTTAGTATTTGCTGACCAAGAGATGAGAGCTGTATGGTGACCTGCTTAAGAGAGAGAGAGAGTACAACATCAGTACTTTGAACTGCGGTGTGTATCTATCGATCGCCTTAGTTTCGCCATTGTGTTGATGTGTACCATATTGCTCTAGGCCTATTTTAGGTCCCAAAACCTCCCTCAATGGCGGTACTGCATTTCAAAGCTACGCCAGGTGTCTGTTGATGAAACGCAAAGGTTTTTATTCTGTTAGTGAGCTTTTATTGTAAAAAAAAAGAAAAAAAAAGTGTTAAACTAAAATTATGCAGCGGCTTTTCTGGTCTCAGAACAACCTACGCAGTGTTTGGAAAAAAATATAACAAAGATGATGTCCGGGATGTGTTTGATCTCAAAACATATCAACGTGCAGTTTAATAAATACTTATTAGTTGTTCCCATAATAGTCACATTTGTGTGTCATTTCCTGCTTACAAATCGCAATCATGATTATTTGGGTATATCATTTATTTCAATCTATAAAAATAATTTTAAGATAAGTGAAATATGTTTGTGTCTCTCACAGTTTTATCATTAAGGACATGGTGACATTTAACTTGAACATTAACAGTCATATTGTTGTACACAGCATCAAGCTGGGTATTTTTTATTTATGTGTTTGTCATCCAGCCAAGTTTAAAGAAGACTTTTTTTTCTATTTTTACTACGCACGGCTAATCAAATTATACCAGTCGTTTATATAATATCAACAGGTTACTGAAGAGGATGAAAGTTCATTTATTTTAAAATATCATTGTTTCTGTAATTGTGACTGTTTGGGTTCTCATTCCTGTGAGCAAAGAGTGTTGAAAATGGAAATGTGTGCTTCTGTAGTGCTTACCAGTGGTTTATGTTCGCATTGAGAGAGCATTCTAGTCTTTGGCATCACACTCGCATCGTGCCCAACGTTCACCCTCACTTTGGATGTACACTCAGCTCTGTCTACTTTCCATAATCAATATAATCATTCTGTTTATTTCAAATGTGAACTCACACACAGGCACGGACAAACTGTATGCTCACACTCACCACACACAGGCAGGTGACAAATTAAAGGAAAACGGAGTGAAGAAACATAGCAAATGCATCTGCTTCCATTATACAAATGGCTTGCATGATCAAATTAAGCAAATTAACATCCTATCATGCTCTGGCATGTATTAAAATACTGCGATTTTGGATCAAGATGACAAGGAAAGAAGTGACTATGAAAGAGAGTTTGCTATTGTGGCACAGATGGCAGAAGGAGCTCAACTGGCTTGTGTTTCAATATATCTGTATTTGGATCTATAGGAAATGCATAACAAAAAAAATGAAATCGAGGTTGAAAGTTCACATTCAACGATTGTGATGGACGTGCATTAGTGCGATAAGTAGGGAAAGCCAGAGGTGCAACTCTTCCTCAGGTGACTGAGAATGTCAGCGCAGGACGTGATCAGACTGTGTCAGCAGTCCGTTGACAACTACGTAGGGAGGTGCATTGCATAAACCCCTCTTAGCACAGAGTCAGACACATGCATTTTTTGAGAGTTCAGTGGTGAAAAAAACCATAGGCACTGAACTACAGTACAGACATGTGGGGGAAAAGGTGATATAGTCATCTGTTATCATATTCTCCACACGTTGGCAAGTGCATGTGGTACACCAACAGTACTTGCCTGAATGCTTGACCCTGGCAGTGGGGTGGTCCGGTGGCTCTGTTATGCTGTGTGTGTGTGGGGGGGGGGGGGGGGCATTTTCCTGGCACGGTTTGAGTCCACTTGTCGCCCTAAAGGGAAGGGTCATTATAAATCAAGAAAGTTATTCTGAGTGATAACCTTTATCCTATGATGACACAATTCTGTCCTGATGGGAGTGGACTGTTCCGGGATGACAATGCCCTCATCCGCAAGTCACGAGGGATCGCGTCAACCCAATGGAACACCCTTGGGATATATTGGATCGACATGTTACAGCACTCTCCATCATCAAAACACAAAATGATGGAATATATTGTTAGAATGGTGTTCCATCACTCCTCAGTACAGTTCCAGAGACTTGTACAATCTATGCCACGGTACATTGACGCTGCTGGCCCAACAACCTTACGAAGACATTTTTTGTTGTTTTTTCCTTTAATTTGTCACCCGTCTGTACATACACTCTATGTATAATGCTTTGGTGTTAGACTAAACCTGTTTCACAAGCTTATAAAAAAAGGGTTCCTCTGATTTCTCTTGTTGATTTGGTCCCATGCTTTCTTTCTCTTTGCTTCACGCATGGCCTTCGGCTTCATATCACTATTCTTGTGCCTTGTTTAACTACTGTAAATGGTGAATGTTGTAAAGTTACAGATGGGGCTGAAAAAAAGAGAAAACGTAATCATAATTACATACATTTAAAGATATTATTTAAAAAAATATAAAAGACTATAATATTGAATAGGCTGCAGAGCTTTTCTAGTGCTGAACATATATGTTTGGTAACGCCAGGGCAGCTTTGTGGTATATTGTATCTATAATTATGGACATTTTGGATGTTTTCTGTACAGTAGAATTTGCAAATGTATATGCAGCCTTTTGGAAATAAATGTACAGTTTAAAAGTCTCAGCCTGTTTAGATGAGTCACTTGGCTTCTTGTATGTGTAATACAATCAATGTACACAATTTTGTCCACCATTGTGTGGCACTATATAACTCAACAACAGTTTTACAACTGTATAACTCTAGTCTGCAAGCAGGCTGCCTCTGGTGTCACCCATTCAGCGTCAAGACAAATTTATACTTTGTTGTTGCTCACTGAAGATTTTCAATTGACAAACTAATAATAATAATTTAGTTTTTTATAGTGTAACTAATTGCTTTAAATAGTATGGACTATTTACGCATAGGGGATTAATACATTTACTCTGAAAATTTGCTGGACTTTACAGTGTTTAATAATTTTTTTCTTAAAAGATGAACTATGGAAATTTGGTGGAGACAGTGTGGAGATGCTGACATTGGGTAAATGTGGTGTTACTTGTTCTGCAGCTTGAAAACTGCTGCATTCTAAACAGATTTTTGACAGAGGCAAAATACATTTACAAGAGCCATACAGTAGTAAATAGTTACTGTACAGCATGTGGTGGCTAAGAAGCTAGGGAGCGGCTTCAAGATCCGGAAAGAACCAGTGCCCAGATAATCCCCTGCTTGCCCTATTTAGAAATGTACATAAATGATTACGAAATACTGAATGATGGTCGGAAGTATTAGTCACACCACACTGGCACAGGAATGTGGGTGTGTCTAGTGCATTAAACCAATATTTTGCCCTCCGTCAACAATGCACTGAACCTGCAACCACTTAATCTGTACAGTGTACACTGTGAAATGCAACGTTTATTTCTTTGAGCGGCAATCAGAGCTGTCAAAGGAAGTAAGGAAGGGAAAGTCAAGCATGTGCTTTGGTGAAAGGAAGGGACTGATCAATGTAGTTATACAGACAGATAAAAGACTTTCAAAAAGTCAATGACATGGCCACCACTCAGTGAGATTCTTTCTATCAGCCAAGGACTTCAGTTACCTGCTATCCTTGCAAAAGAGACAAAAACATGTTCTGGTACCTCTCTAGCTCATTTTACAATGACACTGTTTCATCTCTTTGAATCCCAAAAGTTAATCCAACACACTTACATACCGATTGAGAACAGCAGACTGACAGTAGTTAATGATGTGGATCTGCCTACTTCACTTTTAGTCAGTGAATGCATTCTTACTCACAAATGTGAAATACAGTACACACACACACACACACAGATAATGCGCACGTCGCACGCACGCGCGCACACACACACACACACGCACACACGCACACACAAAATACTGAATGAAGGAACGAAATTTCCATATCGATGAAATTGATCTTGACCCCAGCGCAGCAGATGTGCAGAATCCAATGCAGCCAGCGTGAATGCAAAGTTCACTGCCTTATCTAAGAATAAGACGGCCTGCAGACTCCAGCCTCCCTTGGGTCTGCTGCCTTATCATCCACAAACACAAGTCCCAGAGGCATGAACCACACCGCAGCACAACACTGTGTGGTGGCCATGTCAAAAACTGTTTTTAGGCATTTAGCATAAACCCTTAAGATAAACAACTTAAAGTGAGTGAGCAGGGAGGGATTCGGCATCTTGCCCAAGAACACTTGGACACAGTTTTTGTCATGCGAGGATCAAAACTGCGAGCTTTAGGTAACTGGACAGTCCAATGTTTTAAATTACGATCCTACTGACTCTGAAAGTGTGGCAGTGCCTCTCTTCTCCATAAGGAGAATGGGCAGTCCACTCCCTGGCCCTTTGTATTGTTTTGTCTTTATTGAGACAGACTAGAGGAGAGCTTACTATTACCAGATGACACTTTAAATCATTGTTCTCAGCTGGGTCACAAAAGAGAGCCAGAAGAGAAAAGGCTCTAGTGGGATTCAATCCCATCCCTGTAGAGATAAATAGGCTCCAGAGACAAGGGCCTAATCCACCACATCATCTATGGACACACCTATCCTCTTGTTGTTGCTGTTGTGTTTGTTGATTTGGAACTCCCACGCCAAGTATACTGATTTGTTCTAGAAGCATGTACTATATGTCTCAGTCTAACCCACTGTATTTTATGTTCTATTATGATGATTGTAGAATGTCCATGAGCTGCAATAGCATGTACAGCAGCAGTAATAGCTCACGCTCCCAGGGCTGTTGGGGTAGATCAGTCACCTCTTATTTTATGGTGCATTTTGATTCATGTGAGGTTGCTATGGTAACACACAAGTGTCAGCCTGGAGCGTGCTTTGCAGCTTGCCCAGAAGTCCATGAAACTGTCAATCAGCCAGGAACTGGGCTAAGTCAAAGGTAGTGCCAGGGCTGCCGTGAGACTGATAATATGTAATGGGGTTTGTGTATCTGAATATATTGGAAAATGGCAGCTGTAGTTGTTGTAAAACACATTAATCATGCAAATAGATTAATGATTAGATTTGGGGTAAATTGTGCAGGTGCTTAGTTACTTAGATGTTAGCTTTATTTGAAAAAAAAAGAACGATGTTTAAATAATGATGTTTAGATTGTGAAATTATAATCAGTAACAATGCTTTTAGGTCAACTAGGTTCGAAGCCACTATGCGGCCCTCACACCTACATCGCACCGCCGATCCGACCGATATGACAAGAATCATAGGGTCGTTTTATTTTCATTTACTTTTTCATTAGTGAAACAATTAATCCAACATTTCAGCCCAGACTGGCCTTAGGTCAGGCAAACATTTTCACTTTAATTAGTTAGTACACAATAAAACATATCCCCCTGTAGGTCTATTCTACTACCTGGAACTATTTAGGACATTCACACATACTGTACTTTATTAATTGAATCGCTAATCAAATATGTAAAATAACCTTTAAGAGCCCCGAAGCTCTTATGGCCTACAAGTCTAAGGTCGGCTACTATTCCTGTAGCCTACAGTTGCCAGATAACTATGACTATATTCATATTTTTATTTAGTATAGCCAGATGGTATTTAAACACAGCCATGAATTATCCTGCCTGGTTCAACCATTATCATAAGATTTACTGTGCAGTGGTTAGTACAGCTTTACCCTGAGAAAGTTAGTTTGTTAGGCCTGTAATTAAGACAATTTGGTACATATACCTCCACCAAAGTGCATGCAAAACTAGAAAAGTGCGCTTCTTGGAATACAGATCTATTCTACGCCAGGCCGGGTTAGTTACCCAGGACCCGCACATTTTGGAAGTCAATCAGAATGGAATCTGATACTGATACATCTTGATCACATGACTCTATAGATAATGTGTACTGATTTGTTTGAGTTTTGAACAAAATCTAGTAGTAACAAAAAGTGTGTTTTGAAGAAAGCACTAAGTGGCAAAAAATGTAGTCAGGCACAAATGGCTGGGACCTCCAGGTTCCAGAGTTATAGGCCAAAATGTGAGGTGACCTCTTATAACGCCACCATGAGGCTGATCTGAAATATTAGTGTTGCGGTTCTTCCTTTGGGAGTGTGCAACTGTGCATGCAAAGTTGGCGGACATGGGCGAAAACATCATCTTCTGCGTTCGGATGTCCGGACTGGCGGATATAACGACTATCCATCTCAAGTATTGTTTTAGTGTGTTTTTTTTTTAACTTGTGGACAAAACTTTAGCCTGACTTTGGGCTCTAGGACTACATATTGCTTAGGCCTACGTACTTACTTATTTGCTTAGTATAGGGCCAAACTTATTTAGGGCTAAAATGAAGACTATGTGGTCTGTGTTCAGTTATTGTAACAATGTGTAGTGATTCGTACCAAGTTGTGATCGAACCCCACTCTCCCACTCGGCAACCTGAGGCACAACCCATCGTGCCAAGGCAGAGCTGTTATGACCGGGTCTTGTCTGGGCCACGACAAAAGCATAAATATCCCCATGTTTTCTCTTTCCTGTTTCAAACTGTCAAAACTACATACTGATGTCAACTGATCAGTGTCTTCCTAATCATTCCACATGTCCTCAGACAATGTCTGAAGCAGATTAACTCACTGCTTCCTGTGTGACTGTATCTCCATGTTACAGACAACTGCATAATAGATAATGTACAACTGACACACATAACAGAAGAACAATTAGTGTTAGTGTTTGTGACATTTCTGATAAACCTGTTTGTGGAAATAACCGTTTCTACATTGGGGCTTACTGTCACAGGGCTCTATCTCTACTTGTGGCTATAGCTCATTTCCCCCCAGCCAACAGCCATAAAGGGTAGTAGGCTGGCTCACCATTCCCCCGCCGATCCCTGGCGCCCCCTGTGTTAGTGCCGAAGTGTCCTTGAGCAAGACACTGAATCCCTAATTAATACCCCTAATTGATAAATAAATGAAAACAATTAACAAAAAAACAACAGCAACAACACACCTCTCAATGGTCATTGTCAGTTCCATGAAATAAATCCAAGTGAATTGAGCTTTCAATTAACTCTAGGCCCATGGGGAACATGCCCAGACAAGCCCCTTGACCCTTGCAGTGTGGGGGCTATTTTTTCTGTCATTTGATGTGGGTTTTCTTTTGACTACAATTTGCTTCCATTTGTTGTTTCTGTTTGTATTTACAGTTTCATGACTTCATTCATTATCTGTCTGTGTACATGTCTGTCTGTGAAAGAAACCACACACATTGCATTAGCCCTCTTCCAGAAGGCCTTCCAAAACAAGTGCCAAATATGACAACCAGGGTTGCCATATTTTGTGAGAGAAATAAGCAACCAGGTCTAGGAAAACGAGCCCAAAAGAAGCAACTGATTGATTGATTGAATACTTAATTAACAGTTTGCAAAGACAAGCACAGGAAAGTACAGTTCAATACAAGGTCTGTTAAGAGGTTTTCAAACCCAAGAAAGCACTATGGCTGTTTTCCATTGGGGTCCTTTGTCCTCAATTCATCGAAACTAGGCCACATGCGCACTTTAACCCTGCATTGGCTATTTGAAAATAGCCGATCTAAGCTGGGAAACATTATAACAACACAAATGCACCCTGGCACAAAACATTTTCATGAAAATATTTGAGAACCACTGGTTTAAATAACAATTAAAATGTTTTGGAAACAAGCCCAAAATAAGCAAGTACACTTTGGAAACAAGCCCAATGGCAAAAAAACGCAACCCGCAAGTAACTACTACTGTACAAGCAACTTTACATAAAAACAAGCCCAAAGTCGCTTATATTAAGCCGACGTGGCAACACTGCGGACAACCTGATGCCTGAAGCAGGGGGCGTGGCTTGATGTTTGCACTCCCGGCGCTGGGAAACTCTTTCGGCATTAGAAACTTTTCCCTGGAGAGAGAGAGAGAGGTGTTGTGTTGACTTGTTGCGTCCAAATCATTCCTAGAAGACTTGAGTTGGGATGTAGTCGCTGATGATCGTAGCTTTCGACGACTCTTTGGCAGCTATGGGCATCTCACAGTATATGGTAAGTGGTCATGGTGTTGTTGAGTGGCGGAATGTATGTAATAATCCAAAGTGGAAACATGTAACATTGTTGTTAGCAGTCCGCGAGTACCGCCGGCGGTGGGCCTACACACTGTGTTGGGACACTAGCCCTGATACATGACTGTCATAACATGACAGTCATGGATGAACTTACACCTGGTGTTTGCACTTTCTCCCCTTTTGGCCCGTACATATACGTTCATATTTCCAATATAAAGTGCTTACCCCATGGCCACGGATGTTGCAATTATGTACGGCCGCTCAGAAGTACCTGCATATTTTGTATTGTTCAGTAAAAAGCATTTTAATCAAATTGGTGGCCATTTTCTCCGTATTTTCGCCTATGCTTTCAACCATGCGACCCTATCGGTTGGGAGGTGTATTGCACTCTGATACATTATTTATAACGATGAGACAATGGCCACCGATCGGATTAAAATGCTTTTTATTGAACAATACGTCAGCTACGGGTACTTCTGAGGGCCCGTACATAATGGTAACATCAGTGGCCATGGGGTAAGCACTTTATATTTGAAATCTGAACGTTTATGTAGATGTACGGACCAAAAAGGGAGAAGTGCAAACACCAGGTTGAAGTTCATCCATGACGGTCGTGACAGATGACCGTCGTGTGATCCATGGCTAGTGAGAGACGAGAGTGGGGTCGTTCCTCCAACCAGAAATGCTTCAGTTTGGAACAATTTGGAAAGTTAGTTAAGTGAACTTATTCGTAACTTTTACCACGGAGTCAAAGAATGTCACATACACACTTGTCACGTTTACTCGTCAAAAGCCAACTCATGTGGACTGATCGCCTCATGACGTTTTGGCTGGAGTGTGTGACATTCCATTACTATCTGTCTGTCCTCGGCACTGTCGGGGTCAGTTATACTGTAAAAGTACATGTTGTCAGTAGCTGAGAAAGCTGAAAGCAGACGATTAAACGGAATCACAAACGGTGGTATAGGCTACGGTTGGAATAATAATGTTATGCCACATTATCGTTTTTATTAGCCTTGCTACTCGTGCCCATTTTATTTCGCCGCTGGCGACAACACAACGTTATTTGTGAAGCACATTTAAGACAACCGTTGTTGCCCAAAGTAGCCACAGCAGAACAAGTTGTAATGAGAAAAACGGGATAGAAGAACATGACACAAATGAAAGACAAAAACAGTAGGACCTATTATCCACCAAGAGGTCAGGGGACTCAGGGTCAACTAAGAGTGAAAGGCCAATGAGACAGAATTAGTCTTGAGTTAAGATTTAAACCCATAACGGAGTAAACGGACTGGACCGATCTAATATGGAGGTGTAGGCTATTCCAGAGCCTGGCTGGTGGTCAGCCGACCTCCAAGATCTAACTTACTGCAGTGTGTCTGTGTAGGCCTACGAGATCAGAAAGATAGCCTTTACATTTTTGTATTTTTTAATCAATTCTGAAACGAACAGGGAGCGAGGCCAGGAACGGGTGCTGATGTGGTCATACTTTTTGCTACCTGGTGAGGAGATGTGCAGTTGCTTTCTCACAAGCTGCAGTGATGCCTGCCTGGTCAATATACCAGCATATAAAGAGTCGCAGCAATCAAGCCTAGAAGAAATAAAAGCATGAACTGTCTCATGCTGTTTACCTTGGCCAAGAGTCTCAACACACATCACACATGATAGTGAGTGATGGCTGTGTGGACAAAACATTACAGTAGAGGCTACATGTAGTCTACATGATGCAATTCAGTGCACGCATGCGGCAATACAGTACATGTAGGCTTTGTACTAAGCCTGTATTGTATGGCCTGATCATTCATGCGTGAAATGCAGTGTTTTGAATGGCACCCGTCTTTTTAAACATCTGTGATCATGCCTGGAAGCTGAATAAACATAAACAAATGCATGTGCCACCGAGACACAGACTGTCAGAGAGCTCTCATAAGGTATCTGCCTGGCTTCCCGAGATGAGAGCTCACAGGCGGATTGGGAGAAGTGCAGACAGTCGCTGTCTGTTTGTGATGCTTGTAAAACTTTCATGCGGTGCATCATGTCGGCCTGGCACTGACTGACACACCGCGTGCATGCATTTCCAGGCAGGCATGCAGAAGATTAGATCATTAATGCGCGTGGTACGCGCATAGCGCGGTAGGGCGGCACCATGGGCGGCACAGGTGAAAAAAAAGGTTGAGCAATAAGCCCTGTTGGGTGTGATCACCGGTCTTGTGACTCGATCTGCCGTATGTGGGTCATAACAGAACTTGAGATTTGCTGTCTGTTGTTAAGCGGGTTAAGCACCGTGTATAGACTATTGTTTATTATTCCTGTCTGTTTACTTGTACTGCTATTCACAGAGCAACAGCAGCATTTGTTTTAGCTTTGTAACTAATTATGTCACTGACAGACTAGCCGGATTGTGAGCACTTTTGCCCATAGCTACAGTGTGAGTAATTAGAGGGCTAAACCCCCCTGCCGTTCCTCATAGATGACCTTTGAACACGCAGCACAGACAGTGGCCTGATCCCATATGCATTCATTCCATTGGTTCAAATATAACAGGGTGGATTTAACACTCAAGTCTCAAACACAAATAAGGAAGTTGCTCCAGAATGTGACTTTGAGAAGGCTTTCACATTAACTGGTTCTGCTGTGGTTTCCCATGAATGAGATGGAGATTAACTTTGTAAACAAGCAGTTTCTTGTGAGGAGAACTGCTTATAATCCAAACCTAGACTGATAAGCATGTGGCTTAGTTAGTCTTTACTCTGTATTTATATATAGGGGTAGAGGAATTATTCCCCTTGATGTCCAGGTAGTCCCCGGGAATACCTGGACATAAGGCTGGAATTTCATGGAGGCCATGACCACCATGCCCCCTCAGTATGCCCCTCAAAAAAGTATCTGCTCGAGGCCACAGTGGCCTTGATGCCCTGCCCCAGCTGTTTTCACTGTTTCTCCTCTGCTTCTTTCCTATCAATATGTTTTTGAAACACCAGTGTCTTGTTGAGATTCTCAAGTCTTATCGGGCAACGTAAAGTGAGATAATATGGCACTATGGAAAAAAAGAGCCCAAACTATCTTTATTTCAAAATGCCTTTATTTGGGGGCGCAGATGGCCTCGTGGTTTAAGGCGCACACCAGGGCCGCCGGAATCATAAACATCTGGGGGGACTTTACGGGGGGCGTGGTCAGACAGTGATGTCACAATCTTCACTGTCAAGGCCATGGTTATATTACACTCTTCCTTTGGAGTTAATAATTAACTAAGCACTTAAATATGTTGTTAGTTGACAGTTATAAGTTGCTCTTATGAAGACCAAGAATGCCTAGATTCAATTTGTAAATGTAATTTTCTGACTGTCTGTTTTAGGGAAAATCAAGATGAGTCTATAAAATAGAGCTTGAGAGAGAAGCTACTTCAGTAGTGCCGATTTAAAAAGAGATGGATATTTTGCACCTGTAGGAGTGCAGAGTGACAAAGATACCTTCATTTATTTGCTCTTGAACACCTTTCTAGTCTAAACAACAGTAATGTCATCACTTTGCAACGGTGCGTGTAAATAGCCTAAACATGGGCGAGGTCGCTCTTTAACTTGTGTAGTAGCCCAGTGTGTAGTGTCACATGAGAGTGAAACATTTTAATAAAAATAATCTGTTACACACTTCAATGAATTATTATTTTGGACTTAAAATAATATTGTTTTATTTGATGGCCTTGCTTGCCCTTGCATTTGGCCTTCGTGCCCTCAAAGGCCAAGTGGCTTTGCCCCTAAATTATGACATTCTGGGCCTCCTTGACAGGATGTTTTCCCAGTCATAGAGCATGGAAAGATGAGGGAACAGTTGCAATATGTATCATAAAAAAATAAATAAAAAAAAATAATCTCAAAGCATCTCACCTCAAATTAGCCTAAATGAAGGAATCAAAACTACAAATGTGTGTTACTAATTTCACAACGTTTCTCCCAGGTCATTTTCATGTTAATCCCGGTCCTCAAACTGACGACGGCGGCGACACTGTCTTGGTCGAACACTGAATTGGCTGAAGGCGAGCAAGGTGACGCCGGTGATGCCAGAAGCAGGCTGCGGCGGCACAACACCTGCAGAGAAACGGAGTACCGGGACAAAGACATCTGCTGCTTAAAGTGCCCAGCTGGTGAGCCACATGGAACCACGCTCAATCAACGTCCACCGAGACACAGAGCATTGTCACCAAGCTCAAATCCATCATGAGAGCCCATAGCCTAATAGCCAGAGGCCGTTATTTAGACTAAGTGGTGTTGACAATCGATTGAATGTTCTCTGTGTCGTGTGTGTGTCGTGTGTGTGTGTGTGTGTGTGCGTTTGTTTTAACCCATTAAGACCCGGAACGCATCTGTGTCACTTTTTCATTTGAGCTAAAAAGCATTATTTTACACTTTGGCTATTCAAAAATAGCAGATATACAAGCTCATAGCGCGGCACCGAGTGCCGCGCTACGAGCTTGTAGATCTGCTATTTTGGAAAAATCGTGAAAATGTGTGCAAATCTTTGAATATATATATTGTTTAAAGCGAACATTTGTAACTCAAATCTTTGCTTCTGGGGGTCCCTGGAACTAAATATTTTCAGATGGGGGTCCGCGGCCAAATAAATATAATTTTGGGGTCCTTGACATGAAAAAGTTTGAGCACCACTGATATAGAAACATATGTTTTTTTCAGAATACTGTTGGGATTTAGAAGACATTTGTAGAATCGGCTTCAGGTCTTAATGGGTTAAAGAAACATGTATGGGGTTCTTTCGGTACCTCACATGGTCCTCTCCATCATAATCAAATCTCGTTCCTCACATTTTGTCCTCGTCTCTACTCTACCCTCAATTGTTGTTTCTTCCTTCTTTACCTGATCATCTAGTTTCACCTTTCTGAGCCTTTACACTGTAGAATCCTGAGTGTTAATTTAACTCTGTGTACATTTTGTGAATACACTCAGAGTGTATTCTACTCTCTGTCAGAGTTAAATTAACAATACGCATTTGACTGTGTCTGGGCCTGCGCTTTGCTTGTTCGTGTAACATTTGTGCAGTATTAATTCATATTATAGGATTCAGGCTTAGTTACTATTATATGGAATAGTGTGCGTTTTCTTTTCACGTGTCCTTGTACTCTTAGTTGCTTGTACTTTGTGTAATCTAGGATTTGATGCCCATTTCTTCTGTTGCACCCTGGGTAAAACTAATCAGCAAAATGCCTTATATGTAAAGTGGTTTGGAAGACCTCAATAGAGGTCATCATATCAGGGAATGACTGATATCTCATTTAAAAATAACACCACCACACAGAAATAATGTATTTGTTTTGTTAGTGAATTCCTTATAAACACTGATAACAAATTATTTCAAAGTATGTGTCACAGATCGGGGTCCGTGTGGCCAACTGCTATTTTTGGCAAGTGACATCGTTGTATGACAAAGTATAAATCACACTTTTAAAAAACACCACACTGATTGACAATGTATTTGAACAGGTACTCATGTGCAGTCATCGTGCACTACAACAGGAGAGAAAGGAATTTGTGAGGATTGTGACATTGGCACGTACACAGAACATGAAAACGGCCTGCAGAGACAGTGTTTGAAGTGCACCAACTGTCGTTCAGGTATTTCTGCTAAATGGATTTTACATTATTCATCACTAGTGAGTGAAAAGAAAAATCAACACTTAACCTTTTATTAGTGCTCAAATCCTCAAAGCATCAGCGTAAAACTTTTTTGTCCTTTCAGACCAGCATGTTGTAAGGCCATGTACACCCATCCAGAACACTGAATGCCAGTGCAAACCAGGGACGTTTTGTGCCCCTGATCAGGCATGCGAGATCTGCAAAAAGTGTTCAAGGTGAGATAACAGGATAGAGAATATAGAACAGGCCCTCCAGTTATTTCATTCAAATGAATCATGGGAGAATATTCCTTTTTATGGCAACCATTTCTCAAATGTAATGTGCTCCTCAGGCGACCTTACCCGTTGTAATGATTTTTGTGCCTTCGTTTTGTCTTTCTCGTGCTTTCAAACTAGATGTCGAGAAGGTGAAGTGAAGGTGAGGAACTGTACCGCCACCGCTAACACAGTCTGCAAGAAACCACCATCCAGCCCCAGCACTGGCTCAGGTACAACACCATCTAATTTGGAAATGTATAATCATCGCCTCTGTTCCAAAACGAACTTACTATTATGCTCCCTTTGTACACGTGAGGCTTTTATGACACACCTGTCGGCACACAATAAATTGCTAACTTTTCATTAGCTAAAGAAATCGCACATCTCTTGATTCCTTTTCTGTGAAAGGAATACATTTCTGCTACAATGATAGATATTGGAGAGCGAGCCACACAGGTTACAATTACTGAGACATGAGACCGATAGTGGATAAGCACCGTGGGAAATGTTGAAAAGAATAATAATACACAGAGTTGTATATTAATGCCGGTGCTACACCAGATGCATCAATACGCATCCATGCGTGGAATTTACTGTGAGTGTAATTTACATCTGGAACGCTCCAATTGAAGTCCGTGCCCGCATGTGCCCCGCTAAAATTGTAATGGAGTCTATTTTTTCCCTTGTGCACTTGTATATATTAGAGTTTGGTATATCCACTTATTTTCATTGTATATTATGTCACCAAAAATATGAACGACGATAGCCTATATTTTATCAAAGTGAAAGCATTTCGGCCTGGGCCGTAGCGTGACGGTCCAGGCACCCTAGGCTGCAATGCCAGCCTGACAGCGTGTCGGGGGTTCGACTCCCGTTCCCGACGACCTTTGTCTCTCCAGCTCTCTAGTAAACAGAAAGTAGGTCAGGATACCAATTTCATCCAATCACGAGAAAGAACTCATACAGGATAAACAAATGAAATTGTAAGTGATGAAACAAAAACAAACAATGTGCAGACTTTGAACACTATAACATTTAAGCTGGGTTCTCTCTCCTGATTGGATGAAATTGTTGACCCAACTGAAAATGTTTTTTCAAGAGCTGGAGAGATGGGAAAACCCTGTTACTGAACAAACACCCCATGGCAATGATTATAATATAAGAATATAGAGCTTTAACCTAAAACGAAAACATTTAGTTTTAACCAAATATATCACTTACAGCACAGTCAAATACACATGTAGACAATGTATGCAATTATAGTGGTCCTTTTGGCATTTCAAATATTGTAATATTTATTGTTGATGAACAATAATCCTGACCTACTGTGGGCTAGTTTTTTTTTCTTTTTTTCTCTAATACTACCAACATACATTCTACAAATGTAGAATATAAGATGTTTGGATTTCTTTACTTTATTTCCCCACTGAAATGGACAATTATAGGAATGCCATCACAATCTGCCGCCTTCTAAAACTATACAGTATAGATGAATTGATATACAGTAGTAAGTTGCTGCAAACGGATTGGAATTGTGACGTCACTTGCAGCCATGAGCCATCCCTTAGTAGTAATGGATGCTGATTATTTCTTGTGCTCAATCAACAGTTGCTGTGATGATTATATCCCTGCTTGCACTACTGGTTGCTGTGGTTTTGGTGGTTGCCTTGGTATGTCTTTGGAAGAGACGGAGACATCAAACGGCGACGGGTAAGAATCAGAATCTTTTTTTGACTGGCTAGTCAGTGTGTTGACCACATCATGGCAATATCTTCTGACCTGTGTTGCATGTCAATGAATTCTTTCTTCTTTTTTTGTATTTTTTTTGTATTTTATTTTATTCATCATTATTTTGGTTCACTTCTTACCTGTACCTCTCCTGAGTTTCACTCTTACTGCTGTTAAGACTATTGTCTGATCTTTTCTGATCCCCAATTGTCTAAATAAAGCAAAAGGTAATACATTTCAGAATCTATTTTCTGCAAATGAGTGTGACCAATTGGGAATTTGGCAATGCCTACTAAATGCCTATTAAATGCCTTTCTAAATTGGATTGAACAAATTACACTTTTATGAATTTGCATGGTACTGCATACACGCTGTGAGACAAATAATTCTCGAGTCTTATAGAGCCAGGTGAGGACTTTGGGTCAACTTTTACAACTGTGTTTGACCTTCTTGAAAGTTAAATGCATTTGTGGCTAGCTTTAGTGTTTTAGTTATTTGGTTCATATAAAAGTGCATAACCTTTCTTTTTATCGTAGCTGCGTTCTTCCTTCTGAAAGTCAGTTTCTATGGAAACCGCTACAGCAGAAACAGAATCTTCTGAAATGAAAAATAATTTTAGTTCTAAAAATAGATACATGTAAATGTTAAATGCAACAATATGAAAATTGTGTTTGTCATCGGTTTATTCCTTAGCGTGCCCTCACTCACTCCACAGTTCCTCTCTCACAGGTTCCCAGAGTGATATAAATGACAGTCTGAAGGTTGTCGTGGTGAGTAACCCATTTTATATTTTCAAACTTCAGCTGACACTCTTATCCATAGCAATCTAAAACAAGAGCATGGGCGGAATAACCTTGATCTCCTAGATAAGTGTCCACCCTAAGATTGGGAGGTTGGGTGTTCAATCCCTGGCAGAGTCATACCAACAACTGTTAAAATGTTACCTAATGCCTCACTGCTCGGCACTCGGCATCAAGGGTTGGATTGGGGGTAATACTAGCATCATGTACTTGTACATCAAGCTGCCTCATGCTAAGGAGATAAAAGATAAGCTCCTGACCCATAGACCACATGGTTGGGGAACCGTTGATTCCCAAGGCTACTTACCTGCTTACTTTGTTTTGATGGACTTGGTACACGCAAGTGGAGCTTACTATGAAACCGTGCTCGGCTTGTGAGTGTGTGTGTGTGTGTGTGCGTGCGTGCGTGCGTGTCTGTGTTCACTGCCTGCCTGCAGCTCCTCTGAGATAAGTAAATGTCCAATTTAGACGTACCATACATCAAATGAAAGGTCTTTGAAAACTGAACACACCTGTCAAGGTTGCGTTTACGCCCGCCCCTTCCCCCGGAAGCCACGCCCCAGAGAAGGCTCCTAAAAACTCCCCATTGAAACCCCATGTTAAATGAAAAGTGCCCGAATCGCTCCGAAACTTTTTCTACCCCCCCTAAGTGGGGGTCTACGAACAAATACTTCGGGCTCGGATTTTGGCTCCGCCCCCCGGAAGTGGGTGAAACAGGCACTTCAAACACTTTGTTGAATTGTTCAAAAACATTCAAAGTTTTTTTTTAGTGAATTTGTATTTTTCTAAGATGCTCCTTTTAACGCAGATCTTTTTTGTATTTTTTTTGTATTTTTTCATTGGTTACTTTTTTTAAAATCTTTTTTTTTCATATATATATATTTTTTTTGCGTTCGCTTCCCGCGTTCGCGCGTCTTACTTGTATTAAAGATTGTGAAAGCAACCTTTTATCTAAAAACGTAAGACTAGATTTTAAAGGGGAGAAAAACATCCACAAATATCACAAGTGGCAATGTACAGTTAGGTGCCATGTGGAGGAGGAATGGGGAGTTGGGGTTTTGGGTATCTGTTGCTGGTAATGATACGCCATGAACCAAGGATTTATAATAAGAAAGACATTTTGTTGCACCAAATTTGATCCAGCACATCAGTTTCACCTTGTGATAACATCATTCTAGAACATTTATTTATTGAGTATGAATTATTCAAAGAGACAAAATCTATGGGAAGAGTGTATTCTGAATATGGTGGACTTAGTGGTGGCAAATTAGTTGTCCATGAAGAGATGCCTCTCTGAGGCACAAGAAAGTGGTCAGGAGATGATGTTTAAATGTTGAGTGTTTGTTCTGTTGGTGGCACTGGAGAAAGGTTTGCTGTGTGAATAGGGGATATTGCCTCTATCAGTATGCCAAGTTTCATAAAAGTGAGCAATCGGTTCTATGGGCTGCCATAGACATCCTTTGGGATTATGAAGAAGAAGAAACTAACAATTCCACCAAAAAAAAACACGACACTGGTCTTTAAATCGTACATCAGCACAGTTATGCTAAGACGTTGGCTGTAGGAGATATATGCCAAATTTAAAACTACTACTTTACCGGTACAGTAGCATAATTTCAGTAGGCATTATACCACCCTGTCAAGCCATCTACATTAGGAGTCTCGAACTGACTAGACAGGATTGCTCCGTCCTTATCCCTCCTCTCTAGGACAAAATGGCGTCTGCTCCTTCCATGGAGGAGAGTCAGAACAGGCAAAACCATGCGATGACACGTGAAGACGACAGGCTGTGCCTGCTCCCTCAGCACTGCCAGCGAGCGGTGAGGGCAGCCTCCACTGGCAAATCGTCAGCCCTCGAGGAGGACGAGGACACCGGGTTGGGGGACAGCCTGGCCAACACTGCCAGTAACTCGCAAAGCAGCCTGCTCTCCAGCCAGCTTCCCACGCCCGCTCCCCCATGCTCTACCTCCTATTACCTCCCGATATGCTCACCCCAGCCCAGCTCCATGGTCCCCCGGCAGCTGAGGGTGAGAGCAGCAGCACCCATGCATGCTTGTCTTCACTCTGCCTGCCTGCCTGCCTGCCTACCTACCTACCTACCTACCGACTTACTACCTACTTACCTACTAGGGCTGGGCCATATGACTTCAAATCAATATCATGATTATTTCAAACTTGTCTCGATTACTATTAATGAATGATTATTTTACAAAAATAAAATGGCTGATCTACAAGCTCGCAACGTGTTGCGATGTGACGCGTTGTTAGCTTGCAGATCAGCTATTTTTTGCTATTTTTGTACATCACCATTGTACATATAATTTTGGTTAATTGCCCAGCCCTACACCTATCTATTTGTCTCAATCATGCTGCCCTACTATCTTTCTACTAAACAGTTTTCTCCCATTCTATACTTTTTAAAGTTCTCTCTAACTTTCAAGAACCTCCAGTACAGTAAAGCTCTCTCTGTAGTCTATGGTCGTGATGGCTGTTCTCTACTCCTCAACACACTTCAGTCTCACTTATACGTCATGCTATGTACTCTATGTACGCATTCCTAGCTGTATGAGGTGTCTTTTGCTCTCTTAACTGCACTGTAAGGCCCAATCCAGGTCAGGACTGCTTTGAACATAATAACTTAGTTTGGTTATATTCACATACCTTCTTAAAGAGTTTGATTTGTAGTTTATTTATTGTAATGCAATCATTTTACGCCAATGTTTACAAACATTACCAACACACAAGCAAATATTACGGTACCAAAATACCAGAAATATAGTTAACAAATGACGTGTGTGTTGTATAGTGTCATTCTATCAAGAGCTGAGTCAATCATATAGAGAATATATTAGTTTTTAATTGTATTTTTTTGGTGGTGGGGCTAGCCCCATAACTTCACCACCAACCCTTAACAACTGCAACCCCCCCCCGACCCCCAATGCTTGTCCTCTGCCTTTTTAACAGCAGACTTCCCGAGGTCTGTCTGGTTAGGTTATACTGGTCTGGCTGACCCCTTACTCTGATTCCTCTCCATTCCGTCCCCCCCAATCTATCAACCAATCAATAAATAAATAAATCAATCGGTCGTCACTTACAACCATTTGATTCATTAAAATGCTGTGCGATATTCTTTACATAAAAGTGAACGTAAAAGATTGTTCTGAAATTGGGTTGCTATACATTTACGGGCGTTAGTGGCTCAGGGGAATAGTGTCCACCAAATCGAATGGTTCCTGGTTTGTTGGTATTGTGTCCTTGACCCATCTGCTCATCGGTCATTAACTGGCAACTAGTTAGGATGGTTTATGTTCCAGGTATGCAAATGTATTTGGCCAAGTAGCTTCACTTTACCATTTTTTTAAAATCTGACCGTAAAACAAGATACATTTGAATAAAAACTGTTAAAGCTCATTAAAATTAAATAGAATTCTAGATCATAGAATTAGGAATAGCAGGGACATAAAGTGCAGTTTTATTTACATATAGGTTATCTGGGTCAAACCTTTCTAGACCCTGTAGGAATATACCTAAAATTTACCAGGCCAAATAAATTTGTATGGCTTAAAGTTCAATGAGATCAATTTGAAGTATTGAAATTGAAGTAACAGTAATAGGTGACCTAATTGCTAGCCAGAACCACACCAAAATATCAATGAGCTACTAGGATCAAGCTGTTCTTTGGTAATTGGTTCATTTATCTATGACTACACTGAGCTCTATAAGTTCAAATCAGAATTGTTATAACAACGTGTTGTATATAACTTTTTTCTCTACTGATGAGTAGTATTTTTTTTTTTTTCCTTTCTTTTTATGAAAGCAAAACATTTAAAGAAGTGCCCATTGGATTACATTGAATTATATTATTAAACAATTTATAATAATATAGTGAATTACTTTCTGATCATTGGGTACTAAAGTGTTTAGTAACAGTAAAATTCATAGGTGTTTTCTTTTCACAATTCATGACAATGAATGGCAAAATATGAGTAAACTGTAGATCTCAGAGTAGATGGAACTGTATTATTAATGTTTACCATTTGCTTTTCTTTCTTTTGCAGGACGATGACCCGATTCCATCGCTCATTCCATTGAATGGTACGATAATATCCCTTTCATTCCCTCCTTACTGTCCGCTTACAAATGTTATATTGTCGCTTGTGACATGTCATGAGCTTGTAGATCGGCTATTTGTGTGACACTGTAATATGAGATACTAGTTCAGAACAGAACTGTTGGTGTCTCTTCATGGTTGTTAATTTCAAAGTAATTAGTTCTTAATTTTGACAGTGGAGAAAGCTAACAGGTTATCATGACTGGCTAGCAAACTGTAAAATAACACATTTATGGATTTGTCAGTAATGTGACAAATCCATGAATATGCTTTTGATGGGAGTATTCAAAGGGATGACGAGTTTTGTTGGTTTTAGAATGAACTCTTTTGCTGCAAGATATGAATATGCATATCGTCACTGTCGGGAGGAAACCGTGTAGGTCCAAAACCGTTCATTCCAATGATTCTAATATAATTATTATATAGGGAAATCTCTTGTTAATGCGTCTCATTGGTTAAATATTCTATATTAAAATTGTCACCACTCATGTCACTATAATTCAACCATAACCATATAAGGAGTTTAGTGCTCTAAATTAAAGAATGCTTAATGGAAATGTCTTCCTATTTGTTTTTTGTGGTCAGGCGAGGAGTCTCTGAAGAAATGTTTTGAATACTTTGAGGACTTGGACGTGGACTATCACAAGAGGTTCTTTAGACATCTGGGCATTAACGACAACCTGATCAAAAGCAAAGACCACCTCACCCACGAGGACAGGACCCATGAACTGTTGAACGTCTGGATGGAGAAGGTTGGCAAAGACGCCAGCTTAAATCACCTACTGAAAGCACTGCTTACTTTTAATCAAAGACTAACGGCTGAAAATGTCATCGCCAAAGCCATTGCCGGTGGTTATTATGAACGTGAGAGGGAGTGAGCGAACGGTGAATTCCTTTCACCTCGGAAAAATGCATGGAAAATGTGCGCGTGAGTCATGCTATTCTCAGGTACTTGCTGCAGCAGGCCTGTGGGCTGAATCATTCCCTGAAAAGTGCAGGACATGTCATGCAGGCTCAAGGCTGGCAGCTGTAGAGCTTTTCCGCGTGAATAGTGATTCTTAAATGTATAAACTGGAAACAAAAGGGAGGAGTGTATACACTGAAATGCATTGCTGTGACGCTTCTACTCTTGCACCCAGAAGGACATAGTATTGTACTGTAGACGAGCTGTTATTATCAAGAGATGCACTGAGCCTTGCAGCTTGACTCCTTAAGATGGCTCCTATACATACAGGGCCACAGGAAGGCATTGGTCACCTTCCTTTACAAGCACTCTTTATTAGTAAGAGCTGGAATGTAGTTTATTCTCTTTTACTAATGGTCATTTATTATTTATTTTACTCTCCACCTGCATAATTTAATTTTCCCCGTGGGCCATGCTGGAATCGCTGATGATGAAGTATTTAATTGTGCATATTTATTTGCTGGTTTACAACCATTTATGTGACTTCTGCACAAATGCTGCCTCTTATTTGCTTGAGCAAAGGGACAGAGGGCTCCCAGTAACGTTGTTAATGAAAAAAGTCATAATGGTACTGAGTGAGTGAACATGTAACTTGTCACTTCTGACTTCTACAGCCATGAGTCAAGACGCTGTTCCTTTGTGTCAGGCAAACCTCTTGACAGTATGTCATGCCTTACCCGCATGAGGCGCATTGTGGCATCGTTAATGTACATTCTTTGAATTGAATGCTTTGTGAATGTAAATTGTGATTAGGTGTAGTGATGAATGTGATGGCATTGCATCATCCTCGCTTGTCAGACTGTAGTACATAGTTCCCTCTAGTGGATAAACAGTAGTGTTTCCACAGAGATTCAGTCGTAACAGTGGGTTAGGACCAGGACAGTGGTTCCCAAACAATGGGCCGGACCAAGCTTTTATGGTTAAAGAATATATATATATTTCTTTTTTTTTTTACAGTTTTTTTTATTTCAAAAGATTTCCCCCCAAAATTCTGATGATTCAAAGAATTTCAGAAAGAAGAAAAACAAAGAATTCAAATGAATTCCATGACAAAAAACATATTATATAAATATTAGATCTACAAGTTCACATTGCATCATGACATGTGAGCTTGTATGGGCTATTTGCACTATTTTTAAAATGGGGCTTATAATATAAATTTATAATGTATTTGTGTACGTTTGCGTCCCGGGGTGACACCAAACGTATCTTTTGGGTCCAGAGCTGAAAAGGTTTGGGAACCCCCTGTGTTAGGAAACAGACATTTCTTTGAATGTCCTATATGGCATTTCTATTATGATTCCTGCTGTTTGTTACAAGTCCCCACTATCACCATCAACACAAGTGGGATAATGGGAACATAATCGATCTCCAATATGTGTTTGGTCAATAGGCTACAAAATTAAGATGACTGGTTCATTGTGTTACATTAAGAGTGATGGCCCATAGACATGTTTCCACTGAGGTTTGCAATAGACGCATTATAATACCCATACAAGAGTGGGTGTCTTGGTGTTGCATCAAACCCATCCATGACTGGAGCACCGTAATTGCTACATTGCTTCTCAAATTCGAGCAGTTTACTTTTTCCTTTTTTAAATAGAACATTGCCTGTCTTTGTTGTGTCCATTACTTTTCATGTTCTCTGTACCTATGGTAGTTGCAAGTATATCATTCCAATAATTGTATTTTCTAAGCTGCCGTCTGAGAGAATAAAGTACAGTGTGTATGTTTGTTTGCACAAAAATAAATTATGCCATTTAAATAGCCTACAGCTTTTCTGGGGTTATTTGTATTTATGTACTGTCTGCTGTCTACGTGTGGTGTTTGTGCCTGTATGTGTCGGCCCATGTGTATAGTCGGTGCAATATTGTCTGTTTCTGTATCAGCATGTATTATATGACAATGTTTGACAGTGGATTTGTGAACATCTTGTCCCAGTAGACGTGTGTTATTTTGCCACTCTCACATCAAAGTCTGCTGGCAGCCGAGAACCATGTCAACGATTTACAGTCAAACCCCCATTGGCTCTGAACAAAATGCAGTGTGAAGGGCTTGATGTACTACGTTGTGCACTGCATTGCTCGCGCACCAAAAATAACAGATCTAAAAGCTCACACTGTGTTGTTGCTGCAATTGTTGCATTGTGAGCTTGTAGACCCTTTTAGAGCAGGGGTCTTCAACGTTTTCAGGCCAAGGACCCCCTAGCTGAGAGAGAAATGAAGCAGGGACCCCCTCCATATTGTATAAAATTGTGTTTCTGGTTAAACTTTTTTTGTTTACTTGGTCTGCTCTCTTTTCCCTCTACACCAAACACGTCTTTGCCAGAAATAGCCGATCTACGAGGCGTTGTGAGCTTGTAGATCGGCTATTTTTGGCTAAAGTTCTCCTCAGAAAAGGAATGCTAGGGTTCAAGTAGTTAAGGTAAAAATAATATATATATATATATATATATATATATATATATCACACAAAGATTTGACGGACCCCCTGTAGTAACTCTGAGGACCCCCTAGGGGTCCCGGACCCCCTGTTGAAGACCCCTGCTTTAGAGCGTACTGTAGATGCCCTGTAGATAGTGGTGCTTTTCCCTGGTGGTGGTTAGAGCAGGAATAATAACCCATATATTTTTGTATTGAGATGGCAGACTGGACAGCACAGAGCAGTGGGACTTGAAGCGAAACATAGGCTACCCCTGACTTTGAATTCTCACCGGGCTCTTGCCTTTTCTGTACCCCTGTTGAGTTTTATTCAATTTCCTGTGACTGTAGAATCCAAGGGGACTATTACATTTGAACGAGTACATAATTAGACTGGGACCTTGACTGATGTAAAAGTGCTGGAGTGTGGACACACTGGCTGATGCTTGCAGCACCGTGTATAGGATCACGTAATTGTAGCAGTATGCTAAAAATGCATGAATAGGGGGACACCAAATAAATAAATAAAGGATGTTGCTCATGAGGATCTATCAATTGTTGAATACTGAAGGCTAATTTACTTTTCATTGCTGGTGTCTTGTAATGCAGCATGAAAATCGTACATGGATAATGTTGATTCTTTTTCAAATGTCAACACCAGGAATTTTGAAATCTTGCATGTTTAGGATTTTTTACATCACTCATCTTATAGAGGCAAATAGATTAAATGGCTAATGTTACATGTTTGTGTTGCATTAACTTTGTTTAGAACAATATAACTTTTGACATTGGCAACATCTATAAGTGCATTTATTCAACTGTACTTCCAATTCAGAATTTTGAATTTTCTGATACTTTACACTTCTCAAACATTTCAGATGGTAATCTTTTTTCACTCTACAATGTTTATTTGACATGTTTAGTTACGTTGCAGATTCCGATTAGTAATATGAATATAAATTAACAAACATAATGATGATATAATCATATACATAATCTCAAAGGATCTACAAAGGCACAGCCTGTCCTGCACAACAATTGTAACCATTGACATATTTCAAACCAACAACTTCTTTACTTCCAGAGTCCTTTTATGGTATTTCTTATAGGCTTGACTTGCTTGACCTGATTCCCAAGGACCCTATAGTTAGTGCACCGGATTCCCAAGGGCCACACAAAATATCTTCACCAAAAATCAGGTATTTTGGCTAAAGTTTGCCCTAGAAATGTGGATGCCATAGGGTTCAAATGGCTAATTTATGTCACTGTGAGCTTATAGATCAGCTATTTTCTGTGGTGTCGTACGAATCATTCTTATGAAGACAAGAGGACTTGTTGCATAGTTGTGCATTTCTCAACAGAAATGTCAGCATGTCATAGGTTAGCCTACACAATGCCCATAACGACAACAATTTAGTGAATTATAAAGGACGGGAAGAAAATCCTGCCACGGTATTGTATCGCATGGTCTCCAAGCAACAGCCACTGCTTCCAGCGAGATTAGAAATTCATTGAGTGACTTCAGCTTCCCGTAATATAATCAACCGATGCAGCCTACATTAATTCTAAACTATGCCTTCATTTTGCTCCTGAATTACGGGTGATCTCACACACGTCAGTGTAGCTGTCTAGAAGACACTATACTGTCATTCATCAGTTTTTATGCCTTCCATTTCCATTATGCTTCCATTTCCCAATCTTTACTGGTAATGACCCCGAGAATCCAGTTGCTTACTTGGAATTATCATTCAAATTTTGAGCTCATAGCAATTTCAGCTCTCTACGGTTGTCAGCCCAGGGGCTTCGTATGTGATCGGGAATCAAAAAACCCTGGAGCAACCCCATGGCACATTTACACTGGCAGCACGGGGTAATTACAATAGCACAATACCATTTGCCTAATGCCTTTGAAGGACCCACATGAATAGTTTCACACAGGTTTTCAGGTGAATGATGTGTGGGTGCTTGCCATTGTAGCATTATACTGCTATTAAAGCATTCTATCTGCTGCCTGGGGAGGCTGGTGCTTTTATTACACCAATACTAGAGCTGACACCGAACAAAGGAAAGGGTTGGAAAATCCAAGGGCCAAAGGAGCTCGCATAAGCCTTCATAGACGCCAGAGTTTAGAATAGGCCTGTGTTTTGCTTAATAAATAATGGGGCTCCTCTGTAATGTCATGGAGCCCATGCATTTCAAGTGGTGTCTTAACTACTACTTCTATCTAGTATTGATGGGCATAGTACTAGTACTATCCAAACGTACAGACCTTCACATTTAATTACATCGCACATTCCTGTGTAATTCTAAGTGCTTCACATGTTCTGAGAAACACATTTTAGTCCTTGTGAATTCATTGGATATGCTTTGGTAAGCATGGCCCGCTCACAAATTTGTGTCTAGCTTTGAAGAAGTCATCGAGTTATGTTTTTTTTTACTGTAGCTATGTGCATATATATAGGCCACGCTTACTCCAAAATTCATTGACTCACAGATTTAGTTATTGTCCAAAATAACAGTTATAATTTATGGTAAACATTCATGCTAAAAGGGATTCAGGGAAAACAGTTCTGTATAGGGCAATTACACCAACCAAATCATGGACTTGTGTTTTTTTTGGCATAATGTATTAATGTTGCTTCCAGCCAAGGAATAATAGGCAACTCACAATCAAACAAAGGGTAATTAAATTATAACTTTTTTTCCAGCTTCACACAGCTGATGGCTGCTCATGTTGTTATGATGAGCAGTTAAGGGGTGAGAGTGTCTTGCTCATGGACACTTCAACAACAACAATACCAAGGCGGCCAGGAGGCAGACAGACCGGTGACCTTCTGATTACCATGACCTCTCTACGCACTCATTAGTTAGGGCTTGTCTTCTACCTCAGGGGGGCGCTAAAGGACAACGATGTCGAGAAATTATTTTGTAAAATTAAGATCGTCTACCAGAGCAATTAAATGCAGCACAATAAACACCAACATCAGTAAATATACTATACGGATGGCCGAAATGTATGTATATAGGGCTGAAGTAACAACATGTTTAATGTATGTTTTATTATAATAATAATACAAATCTACAAAGTAACTAGATGGGAGAAACGGAGGTGGTGTATGCATGTATGTACATATTGACAATGAGTGCATCCTTCGCGAAGACCTGAAGGATGCAGCCATTGAAGCTGTGTGGGTCGAGATCATTTTTAAAAATTCCAAGCCTGTGCTAGTCGGTACCATATACAGACCTCCTAACCAGACTGATTTCTATGAAAGACTTGAGGAGTGTTTAGCTAAGGTGGAGTGTGCGGAGACGATTCTTCTTGGTGACTTTAACACAGACATGCTCTGTAAGGAAGCGTCAGTGTATAAGTCATTCAAGGGGTTTTGTCATCGGCACTCACTCCACCAGCTAATCACCCAGCCCACAAGGCTGTGTGTTTCCACTCAAACTACCATAGATCTCATTCTAGCAACGGACAAGGACAAAATCCTCAATAGTGGTGTTTCTACCTGTGGCATATCTGATCATAACATGATCTTCTGCACCAGAAAGAAACGTAAACCTAAGAACGGTTGCCACAAATCAGTCACGATCAGAGACCTCAAAAACTATAAGAGTGAGGACTTAGATCGCAGGCTAGAGGAACTGGACTGGTCCGACGTACTAAACAGCACACAGGTAGACGAATCTTGGCTTGGTTTCAAAACCAAATTCATTCAAATTTTGGACAGTGTGGCCCCCATGAAAACCGTCATGGTCAAATCCCGCCCGGTACCATGGATGAATTCGGACATCCTTACTGCCATGAAGGTCAGAAACAAAAAGTGTTCTGAGCTTCATAAAGGTAGGATCAAACTCGCCAGGTGTTTTAACAAAGGTCTCGAATCCCACGTAGCTAAACTTGTAAAAGAAAGAAACAAGCTAAGAAACAAGGTTAATCGCATGCTCGAACTAGCAGAAAAAAGCTTCCTCGATGACAAAATTGAGGAAAATAAAAGCAAACCACGAGAGCTTTGGAAGCTATTCAACAACCTACTAGGCTGCAGCAAGAAATTGAAAACCAGGTTTACAAACATAAGCCTCAAGGTGAATGACACTCTCATCACATCCAAACATGAAGTGAGTAAAATCCTCAACATATTCTTCACGACCATAACCTCAGATTTGGTTGAAAAACTTCCCCCTCACTCTGGGTGCTATGGTGAAGAACATGTTGACTCATTTTACAAAAAACAGGGTGTACGGAAAGATGATTTTAAACTCTCCCCTGTGAAAACAGAAGAGGTGTTTAAAAAATTGAGTGCTCTTCATCAACACAAAGCCACAGGCCTCGACAATATCCCCGCCAAATTTCTAAAAGACTCGGCCGCCTCCATTGCTCCAATCATTACCCACATAATAAACCTCTCCATCATACAGGGACGGGTCCCTAACGATTTCAAAAAAGCAAGGGTGACCCCCCTGTACAAAAAAGGAAACAAATTAGACCCTGGCAACTACCGCCCTATTTCTATTCTTAGCTCCATCTCGAAAGTCATGGAAAAAATAGTCTATGAACAGGTCGATAAGTATCTTGCCGAAAAAAATCTAATTTACAAATTCCAATCTGGTTTCAGAACAAACCACTCCACTGACACATGCCTTCTCTATTTGAACGACTCTATCAAACAAGATGTCGACAAGGGCAAATATTGCGGCATGGTCATGCTGGACCTCCAAAAGGCCTTTGACACCGTCAATCACCCAATTATGATCAATAAGCTCAAAGCAATAGGTTTTGATGATACGTCAGTGAACTGGATGAGATCCTACCTGGAAGGGAGGGAGCAAGTGGTGGAAGTAAACGGCACCCAGTCCCCCCCCCTCCCTGTGACTTGTGGTGTCCCACAAGGAAGTATACTAGGACCTTTACTGTTCCTGATATATGTGAATGACATGTCATCGGCCTGCGACTGCAAGCTGTTCCTGTTCGCAGATGACTCGGCCCTGCTAGTCTCGGACAGGGACAGGCTGCAGGTTGAGAAAACTCTCAGCTCCGAACTCAACAAGATCTGCATCTGGCTCTCTGACAACAAACTTTCATTACACCTGGGTAAAACTGAATCCATCCTCTTTGGGTCCAGTCCTAACCTTAGCAAGGCAGAGAGTTTCACGATCAAAGTGGGTGATAATGTCATCAAAAGAAAGGATGAAATTACCTACCTGGGCTCCATCTTGGAGGCAAACCTCTCCGGTAACAAAAACGCCGAAAAAGTGATCAAAAATGTCAACCGAACAACACGCTATTTGTGGAGGATTGATCGCCTAGTCAGTAAGAATACTCTAAAGATTCTTGCAGGGGCCCTCATTCAAGGTCATTATGATTATGCATGCACTTCATGGTATCACAACACCTCCAAGGCCTTAAAAACAAGGCTCCAAACATCCCAAAACAAACTTGTAAGGCTACTTCTTGGCCTCAATCACAGAACCCATCTAACCCCTGCTCATTTTGCTAGGATTGGATGGCTTAGGGTTGAGGACAGAGTACAGCAACTTGCTATGGGCCTGGTCTTCAAGATACACCACAACATTGGGATCCCCCTGTATTTGTCAAAATACTTCAAAAATGTTAATGAAGTCCATGATCATAACACCAGAGGCAGCTCCACTGATCATGTTCAACCCAGATTTGGCTCAACTAAGGGTATGAACTCATTCTCATGCTATTCATCAAAAATGTGGAATGCCCTACCAAAAGGAGTAAAGGAGTGTAAAACCCTACTCACTTTCAAAACTGCCCTAAAGATACACCTTCAGGAGGCTGCAATTCGAAAATGGCCCCTGTCTAAGTCTTAACCTACCCCTCCCTACCCCCCCCCCCCCCTCTTTCATTTTCCTCTTTTGTATATATATATATATATTTTTTTTTTTTTTTTTTTTTTTTTTTTTTTCTCTCGTCATACCAGTAACCTGAAAGCTGATTGTATGACATTCTGTATAGTAGTGTGTATATCTGCCTGCCTCTTATATTTCATCATGATTTGTGTGCATGGGGTCCTCATCTTAAACAAGCGTAATGCTTAATGAGGGTTTCCAGTTTAGTAGACCTTGTATTGTGAATTTGTACTTCCATGTACTGTTATGTACTGCCATGTACTATTCTCATGTCTTTCTAAATAAACTACATCAATCAATCAATCAATGACTAAAGTTTTCAAATAATTGTAGTGGAGTAAAAGTTCAATATTGCCTCTGAGATGTAGTGGAGTACAAGTAAAAGTATTGGAAATTGGAAATACTCAAGTAAAGTACAAATACCTCAAAATTGTACTTATAAGTACAGTACTTGAGTAAATATACTTATTTACTTTCCATCACTGCTTTGCCATGGTTCACATGATGGTCTGTCACAAGCGTCATGGAACCGAAAGTTCCTTGTCTATTTTTTTCAATTACAACTCTCACATGTACATAATAAACGTTCAACTTTCAAATATAAAGTGCTTAACCATGAGCCACGGATGTTACAAGTTGATCCGATTCACGATAAGTACCTGTATCTCCCGTATTGTTCAATACAAAAAAACATTTTAATCCGATCGCCAGCCATTTCTCCGAATTTTCTCCGATGCTTTTCAACTATGCGACACTAATGGTTGGAAGGTGTATTGCACCCTGATACATTAACCAAAAAAAATACAAAATGCTCGGCAATCGGATTAAAATGCTTTTTATTGAACAATACGGGAGATATAGGTACTTATCGTGGGTCGGATCAACTTGTAACATCCGTGGCTCGTGGGTAAGCACTTTATATTTGAAATATGAACGTTTATGTACATGTGAGAGTTGTAAATGTCCAAAAAAATCAAAAACCAGGTACTTTCGGTTCATGTTTCAGGGCTACATCACTGCTAAAGGGTGACTGTAGCGGTAGCCTACAGACTGGAGGACAAAGTGACTACATCTCCCATGAGCCTCCCACTGTCAACAAGGAAGTATGTGACTTCCTAGCTTTAACGTAATTACCCTTTATTAAATTTAAACTATTTGTGGCCACGAACTGCTTTACAATCATCTACAGACATGGAGGCTGTGTAAACGAGGTAGGATACTGTTGGATTACTTTGCCATTCATCACTTAAACTAATATGTAACGTCGGTCATGTCCTTAAATGCTCTCTGGCACCGAACATCTTCCTTTTTGAGACTGACTGCCTTCATAGAGATCTTTGGTAATCTAGTAATAGTAATATTACTTTGTCTCAATAACTTTGATTCTATAACATTATGACTTAAAACGCAAGGTGACCAATGACTTTGGTAACATAATTGTTTCAATGCACATCTACCTATGGCTACCTATTTTCATTTGTGCACCATACTCAGTAAAGTAACTAAGTACATGTACTCAAGTACTGTACTTAAGTACAATGTTGAAGCATTTTTTTTTTACTTCTCTTGAGTGTTTCCATTTTGCAATACTTTTACTCTACTCCACTACATCTCAGAGGAGGCAAATATTATACTTTCACTCCACACTCAATGATTTGAAATCTTTAGTTACTATAGTTACTTTGTAGATTTTGATTATTATTACAAAACATACATGACCCACTTCAGCCCTATTTAAACTTGAGCTATTTGGCTAAAATAGCCGATCTACAAGCTCACAACGATGGGACGTGTTGTGAGCTTGTAGATCTGCTATTTTCAAAATATATATATATTTTTAGACATTATGATAACTTATGATAACTTGTGAAACGGGACCTTCTGCACAATGAGTACTTTTACTTTTGGTACTTCAAGTATATTTTGATGCCTACACTTTTTTACCTTTACTCAAGTAAACTTTTGATTACCTTACTTTTACTTGTTACAGAGTGTTTCTACCTTGCAGTATTGATACTTTTACTTAAGTACAACATTTTAGTACTTTTTCCACCACTGCCATACTCATAAAAATAAAAAGTATAAAGTCCGACTTAGTCAATGTGACAGCCATGTGACACACACACACACACACACACACACACACACGCACGCACACACACACACACACACACACACACACACAAAAATGACCTGACTCCCCCAACTGTTTTCTGTATATACATTTATTGCTAGCAGCTACTAGTGTTGATGATGTTTTGTATATTATTGTATGTCTTTAAAATGTCTGATGAATTGAATACACAGGACCACAATGGAACCGAGTCCTTAGGGCTACCACTGTACTATTTGCAAACTGTTAATTAAGTATTCAATCAATCAACACACACACATACACGTGCACGCACGCACACACACTCACACACACACACACATGCACGCACACACGCACGCACGTACACACGCACGCACGTACGCACCCTATTTCCATATTATTCATTGCAGGCAGATGCAGCAAGCATTGTATTCTACTTCCCCAGACTGCGTCGTCCTCAGGCCGTTACACACTGCAGAATGTGGAAGTGACACTTCTACAGATGAAACATCAAATCAAGAAGTGAAATCAAACAGTATTGTGAGTAAAATATTTATCAGACAATCTGCTGTCTGTCAGGGATTTTCCATTCTGTCTGGATTAGTCTGCCAGAGCGACCTTTGTTGACTTGTAACAGTTGGCTGTGGACGAGGTAGGAACTCTAAGCTGGTATGAGTGTAATTTGCTTGCTGTTTGGTACAGAATGAGTCTGTATAGCTTTCTCTGTCTAGTCTATTCTTAGTGGCTTAGTGGGCAGCCCTCTCTCCTTTTTCTTTATTGAGACAAGAGAGAAAATTGATATGACTCATATGGGAGGCACAGGAGTGAAGGATCTGGCAAACGTTTAATCCAAGGCCAACGGGGGCATGTGTCAGTCCAGAGACACTGCCTGCCACTGGCCACTCACTCAAGCCTCTATTTTTACAAATGTTTAGTCTTATGTAGTTCTGCTGGTGTCTAGACTCCAGATAGTGGAACGTCTCATTAAAGGACTATCTCACTTTAAATCACTGTTAAAAAGGTGAAGGGTTTTTCTTTTTTCCCCCTATTTGTTTTGTGTGTGTGTGTGGGTTTTATACGTATGCTGCATACAAGCCGAAGTCTACGTGTGGTGAGCTCGTAGATCAGCTATTTTCACTGAATTGCCTTGAAACCTTTCATCTATGACATGCTCAAAATAGCAATTGATTATTAATCTAATACTTTAAATTATACATTTATTTTATAATATCGATTAAGTTGATTAATTCAATTAACTGTTGCACCCCTAATGATAATTGTTGCTACTATTCTGAGGGTCCCGCCACAGTTTAAATCCAAAGTTCTCTGTAGTCTTTTCAGACCATATTTGACGTCTTGAGTACAAATAGCTAGATGTTTATTATGTATAAAAAAAAAACGTTTGAAATCCAATTGTTAACATGTATGTTACCTTCTGACTACGTTGCTATGTGACCGTAGATCGGTTAGAAGTAAAGAGAGAACAGTTTTGCATATAACCACATGGCCAAAATAGGGATGTTAGGTTGAAAGTGGTTAACACCAAACCCAAGCAATGATAAAATAGTGAAATGAATGTGATAGTTTTTGTCGTGTAAATTTAAATAACAAACTGTACGTTCAACCCCTACAGTAACAGAAGTTGTGTTCATGTACAATTCAACAGGGAACTAGAAAAGAGATCTAAAGCCCATTGATTTTAACCTTTGTGTTTATTTAGTATTTTTCAGACAGTTAGACAGGGGAAGAACATAGTTTCATCATATCATTTTTTGTTTAGATTTTTTCCCCTGAGAAAAACATCATTTCATCATATCATTTTTTGATTTGTTTCCCCGCCAACCCATTGATTTTAGATCAAATAAATAAAGTCACTGTCAAACATCTCTGCCCAAAAACTAAGAAAACTAACCGATGCAGTCAATCAATTTATTTATAGACCTTTTGAATTTAATATTTTAGAAACCAACCAGAATAGCGAAAATAATTTGTAAAGAAACTGTCTTTTCTTTTTCCCATACTTTTCCAGACCTGGAAATTACTCGAATCAAATTCCATACTTTTCCATACCGTTCATACTTGCATAGGAACCCTGCATTTTAATTATTTTTGTTGTTGTTTCAGTGTGCAGATCCGTCCAGGATGAGGTCTGTTTTGGCCTTCTACCTTTGCTACGTGCTCTGCCTGTGCCTGGGGCTAGCCTGTGTGATGACTGTTTGCTATTGGAGCGGTCAGTATCGTGGGGGCTTTGCCTGGGATGGCTCAGACCTTCAGTTCAACTGGCACCCAGTACTGATGGTTTCAGGTCTGGTGGTGCTCTACGGCAATGGTGACTGGCACCTTTTATCATGAAGTTTCAGTTCTTTTTTCTCTATTCGTTTTTTAGAAACAAAAGTTCGGTTGATCAATCGAAAAGAGAAGTGACACCTTGATAAAGGTATCACTTCTCTTTCAGCTAAAGGTGTCATCTTTAGCTGATGCTGATAGTTTCCACTTTGGTGCAAATATCTTCCACACTGCTTGTCTGTATCTAGTGGAAGATATCGTGAAAATGTGTGCAAATCTTTGAATATATATATTTTTAAAGCGAACGTTTGTCACTCAAATCTTTGCTTTGGGGGGGTTCCTGGAACAACATATTTTGAGATGGGGGGTCCGCAGCCAAATACATATCATTTTGGGGGTCCTTGACATGAAAAAGTTTGGGCACCACTGATATAGCAACATAAGTTTAAAAAAAAAAAACTGTTAGGATTTAGAAGACATTTTGTAGAATCGGCCTTGGGTCTTATCTTAACGGCTTAAAATGTTAATGTGTGACCAGAATTTTTAAAACTACATGCTCTTGTTGTCTCCCCGCCCCCTGTAGGAGCTGTCCTATACCGTGTCCCTCTGACATGGGGTGACAATAAGCTTCCCTGGAAGCTGCTGCATGCTGCCGTGATGCTTCTGGCCCTGATCCTCTCCATCCTGGGGCTGGTTGCTGTGTTTGACTTCCACAATGCCAAACACATTCCCAACGTCTACTCCCTGCACAGCTGGATTGGAATTAGCACTACCGCACTTTTTGCCTTACAGGTATGAATTTAACCCATTAAGACCTGAGGATGATTCTACAAATAACAGAATTATTTTTTGAAATTTTCAAAGATTTGCACACATTTTCACGATAAAAAATAGCAGAAGTTCAAAGCACGGCACTCCATGCCGCGCTATGATGGCTATAGCCCCAATCCGGCACAGCACTAGTGCATTAAATACTTTCACACAAAATAAACACGCAATGATATGTAGATTCTTGGATTACTTAGTCTAGCAAGTTGAAAGTCTCTGCAAGTTGATTTTCATACCTGTTTCATAAATGGTTGCCAGTAGTATCCATTATACCAGGAGTCGTAGTCAATGGGCTAAACATGCCAGACCTCGCTCCGCAATGGTCCTTTAACACCACTATATCTGTACAACTGATTATTTAAAAAGACAAGCTACTAATCAACATTGTCTTAACAGTGGGTTGTAGGCCTGGCTGGCTTTCTCCTGCCCTGCTCCCCTGTGTCATTTCGTATGCTGCTGAAACCTGCTCATGTGTGGATGGGAATCAGCATTGTGGCCCTCAGCGTCGCGTCCTGCATCTCTGGAATTAATGAGAAACTCTTCTTTGTTCTGTGAGTGCCACCTCTCAGGTTGTTTTCTTATTAGTATAAACTGATATAATTTCATTGTCAAAAAATGGAAACCATTTTGGAGGCATCAGTCCATGGTAGCTGCATACTCCACAAGGACAGTGGAGAGCTCCCCGAGACGAAAACCGTCTGACAGGCAAATGGCAATTCATACTGCCACAGATCACTTCTGTGTTCTGGAAGCCAGGCCTCGCCCACCATGGCTCACGCTGTTGGTAGTCTCTCGAGACACTAACTGAAGCAGTGTGCACTACAGCCAGCACTGCCGGAACCGATGGTTTTAACACCTGGATATCGTAACGTGCTGTGGGGAATTTGTGACAGAGTTTTGCCCTTTCTAGCGATTGGTTGTGTTCATGAATGGTCACTAGAGAGAGATTTCAGAGGTGTTTGTACCTTCCTGGAAGTCGTCTCGTGCCTCTTCCAAACTATCGCTGTTTTTCACTCGCTTCACTGCTGACAGTCACAGAATAGCTGGGCTGAATGTGGAAACGTGTCGGCGTCTGACCAACTTCTGACCAATCACAGTGGACAAACTAGTTCAGCCAATCGAAACATGTTGGTGGCGCAGAACAACCGGAAAAGGGTCTGAGACCGCCCACCCGAAGCTCTGAATGACGTCATTATTGTCGCTTTGGGCCAGCCGAACTGATCAAAGTTTGCCTGTTCTGGTGTAGTATGAATTGGGCTTTGATGTGGTGTAATGTAGACATGTGTTGTGGATGAAGTCATGACATGTTTTTGTGTTGTTGTTGCAAATCCTTTGTCTTTTCTTGTGTTTTCCAAGGACATCAAACACCAATGGAACGAAGCCATATAAGTTACTACCATCTGAAGCTGTGTTTGGAAATTCATTTGGCGTTTTGATTGTTGTCTTTGGACTGGTCGTATTGGCGATTCTGTTGAACCAGAAATGGCAGAGACCGGAGCCTAGATCTGACGATGCAGCCTACAGGGTAAGAACACCAATATTATGTATACACAGTAAAATCCTCAGTGTTAATTTAACTCTGAGAGTGTTTGGTTCCATTTGTAAACTCAGAGTTACAAATGGATAAATGAACACTGAGAATTTTACTGTGTACATACTGTACATACAGTATACTGTGTAAAATAGAAAACAAAAAAGAAGGGAAAATAACATTTGATTTAAACTTTTCCACAGCCTTTGCTCCAAGAAGATAATTAAGGAAGGAAATGAAGAAATATTGAAAATGCGCACAAACTTCTCTTTATAAAATGTAAAAGTGCAATTCTGAATGTACAAGCTACTGTATACATAGTACTACTATGTGAAATGATTGTCTTTTCTGGATATGATTATTTATTTGAGATTATATTTAACTTTGCTGTATTTTTTGGGCCAAAGAATAAATACATCTACATCACAAGAATGACCAATGACCATACTCTTCATTCAATATTCTTATTCATTTACCATGTGCAGAGGAACCTCAGTTTTGAGATGAGAGTATTTTCCTTGTCCCTAGTCTTGATTCTACAACATTTCTTACGCTTTAGTAAGAATAGTTGTTGAAGGTCTAGGCTAGGGTAAGTTTGGGGTGCTCGGTGCATATTTAGACTAGTGCTGGCTATCATCTTGATGCTAATAAATATTCCAAAAAGGGTATTTGTATAAACTGCTGAAACCTGCAAGATGTATGTATGTGAGCCAGCTTTACAATATGATAGATTACCATAATTACCATGTGTTGATTGGTATAAAAGCAATGTCTGCTCTCTAATGATCCTCAAAGTGAAGTTTGGTTTAATACTGATTTTGCAATCCTTAAAGTGCGACAACCACAGTAATTGCCTAATTCAGTTAGGGATGGTAATAAGTATACAATCTGTTGTACAATATGTCCTCAAACGCAATCTCAAAGTCCTTACTATTTTGAGCAAATTATGTGTCTTTTGTTGATGAATTGATGAATACTGAATTTGATGAATTGAGTACACAGGACTCCAATGGAAAGAAGCCATAGCGCTTTCTTGGGTCTAATCCTCTTAGCAGACCTTGTATTGAACTGTACTTTCTGTGCTTTTTTTGCAAACTGCTAATAATCAATTGTCTAGTTTGAATAACATTTTCTGGGTAAAATATAATTTTGAGTCCTTGGAAATGAATGCTCTGGTAATTAGTTGGCTGAGTAGAATGTTTATATACTGATTTCGTGATTTGGTTTTGCTGTGTAACACACAACTATTTATTTCTCAGTGGGATTTGGGGCAATAAATGCATGAATCATTACCTCTGGTTTTGAATGGATAGAGTTTAAATTATAGTAACACTAACAAGAAAGTAGTATAATTAATGTAAAATTCATTATTAAATTAGCTCATATCATATTAATGTCAAAACATACGTTTTAATGATGTGGTATTGCCGGAGTCTTTAATTACTTTTAATAGAGATAATTATTCCTTTCCCTGCAATTAGTATAATTTATTTAATACATTCTTCTGTGCAGAACGCAGAAACATTTGTCAAGTTGTTAACGTTTGTTAAGTTGATGTACTCACTGTATGATTTATTACTTTAGTTTAGTCTTCTAATGGCATGTTACAATTGCTGTTGACTATTAGCTGTTGTAGTGATTTATCTGAGATAAATCTGTAAGTTGCAACAGCAAATACATGCAATTCATTTACCACTGCCCTGTAGCCTTCCGAGATAAACTTGCGAGACCTTTGGTCCCCTGTGTTCAGCGTCTTCTCTGACAATTGACAGCAACCTGGCAGGCTCTGTGATCCCCTCAAATCCCACTACAGTAGGCTAGATCAGGGAGGAAGTAGTGATGGCGTGAGTGCGGTTCAGGCTCATGCCACATGTTCTCTCAGAGCGGCCTGAGCGTTATGCCAGTTCAACTTTACGGGAATAAAGGAGGACTGAGAGCATCCATGCGATGCCAATCATGATCAGAGCCACTTGACTTCTCATCTTCTCAGTTAAGCCATTCAATCCGGGGACGCATCTGTGTCATTTTAGATTCCTTTGGGCTATTCAAAAATAATGCTCATAGCACGGCACCGAGTGCCGCGCTATGAGCTTGTAGATCTGCTATTTTTGAAAAATCATGAAAATGTGTGCAAATATTAGATTATTTTCTTTTTAAGGGGACATTTGTAACTCAAATCTTTGCTTCTGGAGGTCCCTGTAACTAAATGTTTTACAAATGTTCGCTTAAAAAAATATATATTCAAAGATTTTCAAGATTGTTCAAAAATAGCAGATCTACAAGCTCCGCGCTATGAGCTTGTAGATCTGCTATTTTTGAATAGCCAAAGAAATCCAAAATGACAGATGCCTTCCCGGATTGAAAGGGTTAAATGGGCTGGTGATGGCCCAGTAATGATCCATGCTGATGATAAGGTTCAGAATGGAAGCGGTGGATGGAACTCATGATAATAAAAGGCAACCCAGACGACCTCACAGAGGCTGCCAGATGGCCAGAATCCTGCCTACTCAGTAACTGCCCTCAAACATATGACGAGTGTGTGGCCACACAGATGTCAGACACAGCCAGAGACATCACTAACACATGGGCCACCTTGGATCACAAGTGGTGGAATTGGGACCACAGTGATACACACCAGGTATCTTTCCATGAATCTGCTGAAGAGGATAGAGGAAGAGCACAGGCAGGCAGTCACTGAGGGAGTTATACTAGCCTGGATATTTCACCATCGCTTGTGTTTTGCATAATTTCCTCCTTGTCTTACCCTGTGTGCCGTGCCAATATTCCAAGAAGGGGGGGAAGAAACAACTACCAGACAGTGGGGTCCATTGAAATAGATTCACAGCAGGTTAGAAGCTCTGCTGTCCTTAAAGAGATAGTTCACCCTCAAAATGACTTTTTGGGGATTACTCGCCCCATGGAGACTCAAATTCGTGGATATTTTTTTTTAGTTTTTGTCGCATTCCTAAGCCAATAATTTGATGACGAGCAGTGGGTTCCGGTAGGAGACACAAAGAGTCTCCTTTGTGACAAAAACAAAAAAATATCCATGAATTCAAGTCTCCATGGGTGAGTAATCGATAGAAAATAAGTTATGTTTTGGGTGAACTATGCCTTTAAGATACACCATTAATGCCAGACATTAAGATGCACACCTTTGCAGCCAGATGTAGCCTCATAGTGCCTTATGATTGATTCCCGTTATAAACTTTGATTCCCTCTATAAATGTCCTTCTATGTCCCCTCTACTTACTCTCTATTTCAATGAAGAAGAAAAAAACTGTGGAATACCCCCTCATTTTATTAAAATTGCTATAATAATGTTTTAATACTAAATATATGGACCATATTAGTACATGTATAAGGTGTATAATATAACGCCTGATCCAATTCTCAAGTATCCCAGGCAACCACTTCTTTCTTTATACAGCTTTCCTCCTCTTAATGGGAGAAAAGACAGCTGAGAAATGTGAGAATGCACTGCTGAGCCTATCACTGCTAATATCACTATTGGGCTCTGAGAAAGATAGAGGTAAAACTTGTAGGAATGGTGGGTAAGCAGCAAATAGGAGCACAAGGGAGGGAATGTAGGATATGAAATTATGGTAGTGCTGCTATATTCATGCACCAATCACTCCAACCTGCATCCCTCACAAGCATCACAGATTTAGAACATTCTAGATATAGAGGTTTTGTTTTGCGCATACCTGTAGCTATATATATATATATATATAAAGCCCATATCTCACGTGTGTGTGTGTGTGTGTGTGTGTGTGTGTGTGTGTGTGTGTGTGTGTGTGTGTGTGTGTGTGTGTGTGTGTGTTTTAAGGGGATGGTGTGAGGGCCTGAGGGCAGCGCCATGCTTGCACCTTGCCATAGACGGTTAATTACTTGTGAGTGCAGTAATTATAAAAGGCCCAGAGGCAATGCTATTAAAATTATTTTCTCCCCCTCCAGAAAAAACATCTACATAATTACCAATATACATGGAATGAAAAATCGATGTAAAAGTCGTCTGTTTTAAGTTTATAGTCCATTTTCATCTCAAATGATGCTCAAATGTTAGACAAAGGCTGGGGTACCTAGAACTGTATACTTTGGGATTGTTTTTCTGTAAAGTCGCTTGTAAATATTGCTAGTTGCGTTTTGCATTTTTTGGGCTTGTTTCCTAATGTTGTTTATACCAGTTCTCAAATATTTTCATGTCAAGGACCCCCTTAAATTGTATGTATTTGTCTGCGGACTGAAAATATTTTGGGACCCATGTAGGTTGTTAAAATATTCCAATGTTTTCAAAACATTTTCTAGATTATTTTGAAAATAGCAGATATACAAGCTCACGAGACGTTGCTATTTTCAAATAGCCAATATATATATAGGTTTAAAGTGCTCATGTGGGGCGTATAGTTGCTTCTTTTGGGCTTGTTTTCATAGACCTGGTTGCTATCTCTCTCACTAAATATGGCAACACTGATCACAGGCCGAGGCCCTACGTGGGGTCTATGACTCACAGTCGTATCCTAGTTTGCACAAGGTGGCAGCAAAGTCTATTATAATCCAATCTAAATCATTACGAAATCTGTTTTTAACCTCTTCGAGGCATTTTAGGGACGCTATTCGCGCTGTAGCCTACGGTTTCTAACTGTAGACAATGATTGCGCTCAGAAATCAGCTGAGCAGTGGGGACTCCAATGAAACACTGATGCTTCTGTGACAATTAAACCTCCACCTACTGCAGCCTGTTACTCTAGTCCACTGGTTCCCAAACACTGGGTCGGGACTCCTTTGTGGGTCACATTTTTATGGGTCACGAGTAAATATCTCATTTTTTCCATTTCTTACATTTTTGTTTTTTTTAAAGTCAAGAAACAAAAAATCACAACCCTTTCATCAATTAAAAACAAATATTTCATAAATAATTTGAACATTTTTTATAATTGCATAAATGCAGGACCCTGGACCCTAGTGAAAATAGCAGATCTACAAACTCAAGTTGTGAGCTTGTAGATCTGCTATTTTCATTAGTTTGGGTCCTATAGGGCGTTGGTTCTCAAAGTGGGGTCCGGGGACCCCCAGGGGTCCGTGGGGGGGTTCCAGGGGGTCCCCAGCGAAATGTGTTAATATGGCATCACAATAATTTTAACCACTTTAACCTTTTATACTTTGGCTATTGAAAAATAGCAGATCTACAAGCTCATAGCGTGGCACTCGGAGTTTGTAGATCTGCTATTTTTGAAAAAAAAACGTGAATATTTTTTGCAAATCTTTGAATATGATATTTTTCAAAGCGAACATTTGTAACTCAAATCTTTGCTTCTGGGGGTCCCTGGAACAAAATATCTTGACATGGGGGTCCGTGACCAAATACATATAATCTTGGGGGTCCTTGACATGAAAAAGTTTGAGAACCACTGCTATAGGGAGACATCAAATTTCTCTTTTGGGTGTTGAGCTAAAAAGTTTGGTAACAGTGCCGTTCTAGTCTGTACCCCTCCCTGGCAGTTGAATAAGCAGCTTCTCTCTCCACCACTCCATTCACACAGCATGGGCCACCATCACATCACTGAGGTCATCGGGGGGAGGTGGGTGTGACTGACTGGGAAGGTCCTGCTCAGTTTGGTCGGAAAGTTAAAATCACAGGGGAGGAGGAGGAGGAGGAGGAGGAGGAGGGAAAGTTAACGGAATAACTCTCTTGGCTCAGCTGCTCTGCCTCTGGACACTGTGGAAGGCGGCGGACGGCGTTATTTACTGTGATCGATTGGTTGGTTCAACCAGAGGACCGCAGAACACCAAGGGAAGCCTTCAGTGGCAGAAGAATTCACGTAAGTTTAAAGCAACCACTAGTTTATGCACGAAATGTTCATGCAACAATGTAGCGCTGGGTGAGATTGTCAGCTAACCGTAACCCCGTTACTTTGTGACTGTTTCCCCATCAGCCAGTGGTGGGAAAAGTACCCAAATATTTTGCTTAAGTAAATCAATTCTGCAATGTAGAAATACTCTGGTGGCCGAAATGTAGGGCTGCGCTGAAGTGGATAATGTATGTTTTGTGATAATAATCAAAATCAAAGACCCATTTTTCTATAGGCTTTCTTGGGTTTAAAATCCTCTTAGCAGACCTTGTATTGAACTGTACTTTCCTGTGTTAGTATTCAATCAATCAATCAAGTATCTAAAGTTTTCAAATAATTGTAGTGGAGTGAAAGTACAATATTTGCCTCTGAGATGTAGTGGAGTAAAAGTAAAAGAAAGCATTGAAAATTGGAAATACAGTAAAACCACCTAAAAATTGTACTTGAGGTATATGTGATTAGTTACTTTTTGTACATTTTCACTGGTTCTGCTCCTGGCCAGTCTGTAGTTTTCTGTTTGACTTCCTCACCTAGTTGTTGTTACTTCTTGAGTAAACTCGAGTTTAGTTTAGTTAACCATTGTTCAATGAGGGTCATTTCTCAATGTTTTCTCGAGGTGAATAGAGGTTTATGATGATGACACAATTCATCACACAATAGGCCACATGGTGTTGGCAACAATGTCTCCAATTTATAGGTTATTACTTTACTTTACAGTGGCATTTTGACCCTCTGTTTGGTCCATGCTACAGTTTCAATAACAGTGTATCTATGAGTCACATGGCCTGATTATGAAGGTTAGGAGGAAGACAAAGGCTATTCTGGCTTGATTGGACATTGTTGACGATAAACCCCCCTTGATACATCATATGATGATGCATAATAGATTAATGGAGCATTTTATTAGGAAAGGTAACAATGAGATTTTTTTTAGACTTTTAGACCAACTATAGACCTTTTTCTGACAAAATACAGTGAGGGTTTCACTCAAGCATGCTGGTCCAGTCTAGCCTGGTAATCCCCCCTCCCTCCGGAAATCTCATTTGCATTAATACAAATGAGATTTCCGGAGGGAGGGGTTTACCAGGCTAGGTCCAGTCAAGTTCTGGAATATTGTTTGGTTAATATTTTGGGGATGACTATTGGTACATAATTCACACAAGCCCTTTTTGCAATCATTAGTAATTATGTCATGACCAAACACCTTGTTATTCATTTCACTCAGGTAGAATAGTCTAATAAGTTCAGAACATCCGCCTCTGTTCAGTTGATATACTAGGAACTGTATACAAGGAATTTGTCTCAGTGCATTGCTCTTACAAGCCATATCAACACATTTCGATAGTGTCATCATATCACTATATATTAATATTGAATTGATATATTGGCCAGCTCTAGTTGGACTGGTGTCAATGTGCTGCAACCTGATCCACATAACCATCCTGTTGACATGGTCTTTTGGATTATTATAATACCATCAAAGCAAAGCCACTGGATTGAAAGCACATTTCAGGTCACAGAAATAGCAAGAAGCTCTATAAGACGAAAGTTTCCAAACTCCACGTATGCAGCCTTAGCTGAACCTTCTTCTGTGCATGTATGTTAACCATGTTTTTGTAAGGACAACAGCTCACAGGATTTACTGCACACACGAGACGGCAGAGTCTGCTGGCTCTATTCCAGCAGGCCTGTCGGTTTTGTACAGTATGTGTATTTTGTAACATGTGTATTTCACTGCCACGTTACAGATGTTGCTTTTACACAAGAGTGACACTCAGTTTTTTTCTTCTTTTTTTATGTCATTGCATTGTAGAATCACAGTTGGAAACATTCAACATTGCACATTTTGTTCATAGTTTAGTTTCTTGAGACATTGTGGATAATGTTTCTTCACCACTGCTACCCTTGTATGCCATTTTGACCTATGACCTGGGGTTTGTTTGTTTAACTTCTTTTAAGGCTTCAAGGGACACACAGGAGAAGGGGTGTGGCACTGACCATAATAATACCAGTATCTCTGCTCTCCTTTGGGAGTTTAGGCATTAGTCCTGCATCTTTTTGCAGGTGTCTTGTTAAAGTTGAAGCTCAAGGTAAAATGTGAACTTGACTGATAGAAAGCTATTGAGGCATCTAATGAAAAGCTTCAATTTTTTAGTTTCTCAACACTACAATAAATCAATATTAAATAACCAAATTAAATAAGAGAAGCACAGGAGAAGAGTAGTCTTTGGTTGGAGTTGTTTTACAAAGGGTATTTTCAGACGAGGCAGAATGACATCAACATGATTGTGTGGTCATCATCACACCAGTTTGTTTAATGAAGTGTACAGCCTGTCTGTCTGTGGCTGGATTCGATCGTTGGAGTACACAGAGTACATGTGGGTCCATAGATAAGAGTTTAAACATGACATCATCACTGGTCACCGTTTAATTGATTCTATAAACATGATGGAAGACTTACATCCCTTGGCCTTCTGTTTGAGACAGTGTTCCCCTGTCCTGATTCCTCTATAATAAACGACCGCAATCCCAATGAATCACTAACCGAGACAACAGCCATGGAATTTTAATGATCACTGTTCTGCTCTCTCCATCTATTCTCTCCCACAGATCTCTGTCTTCCGTCCGTTCTGTGTGTTCTACAAAACAACGATGCTGGTCGCCCACTGTCTGCCCTGCTGCTTAGCCTTCCTTTATGCCCTGTTGGCGCTCGGCCTGGCCCAGTACGAGCACCTGGGTTTGCCGCCGGGCTATCTTGACCCCCAACAGGAACAGTACACTGCCCCGAAACCACTGCCAGCTGACACGCCCAGGATCCAGCTGCGTTTGGCGGGCGATAAGCGGAAGCACAACGAGGGTCGCGTGGAAGTTTTCTATGATGGAGAGTGGGGCACAGTTTGTGACGATGACTTCTCTATTCACGGCGCCCAGGTGGTGTGTAGGGAACTGGGCTATGTTGAAGCGGTCTCTTGGTCGCCATCCTCCAAATATGGCAAAGGAGAAGGTACAGTAGGTGTTATTTCCCCCCCTGTAATGTTTACAACCAGTGTTGCCAGATTCTGTGAGAGAAACAAGCAACCAGGTCTAGGAAAACCAGCCCAAAAGAAGTGACTATGGGCCACATGTGCACTTTAACATGTACATCAGCTATTTGAAAATAGAAGATCTACAAGCTCACAACGCTTCGCGATGCGACGCGTTGTGAGCTTGTAGATCGGCTATTTTCAAATAAAATCTTGCGGGGAAATTATAATAAGCAGATCTGGCAACCCTGTTTACAACAGGCTGCACAATTATTTGTGTAGTTTACACCAGTGGATTTCAAAGTCTGGTCCAGGGACCCCCAGGGGTCCTTGAGGGAGGCCCCAGCTAAATGATTGGTAACTCTGAGAGTGTACAAATGTAACCAAATGAACCCTTACTGGTCCATTTCGTTCCATTTTGTCACTTTCAGAGTTATGGTCCCTAATCCATAGTAAACTGGAAATATTTGAGAATCACTGGTTTATACAGTTAGATAGAGCTGAAACGACTATCAACAATAGCAATATATCAACAGCTGTGTTAGTTTAGCATAGTCTAGTTCATATTATATAAGAAGAGACATCAAATTATTTTTCTGACTGAAAATCATGACTCCACAGCTGTTACAGTCATTATACTGTATGAGTCAATGTTCTTGGAAAACTTTGTTCGATGTTCACCTTCTCACCTTGGTTGCTCAGGATTTACTTACTTAGTTTAACATTATGGCTCCTACCGTAGCATGATCTATTAAGGAACAAAATGGAAAAGATTAAGCGCAAAAAATCTAATTCCAGGCATGACTGGATACTCATTTGCAATTACCTCTTGTGAGTCACTTAGCATGATGTATATTTCACATTTCATTATGGAATGTGATGATGATGTAAGTATGTAATTATGATGTAGGGAGGACAGTCTGACTAAGTCTAAGGGTCCACCACCCCACCCCAAAAATGGTACAAAGATCAATCACAACACAAAACAAATCAACAGATACACATTCTAATAAAAAACTGTTGGTACAACAAATTCAAATATGGGAATTCTCGACACTAGCGTGTGTGTGTGTTTTTATAGATTTAAGCTTGAAAACCACTGAACCCCAAACCTAGTGTGCACACTGCCAGTAGGCCGACTAAGTACCTCCATGAATATTTCAGTATTCCTAAAATATGTATCTTTAATTGTACAATGGAAGTTAATGGGGGGTGGATCGGGCTGAGAAAATGGCCAAATTTGGAGTCATATATCATAGACGACTGACTGAGATTGTTGATTGACCCTCACTTCTGTTGAAGATTTAAAAAAAAAACTTGTTGTGGTAGTCCTGATGAATCCTGTGTGACCCGGAGTGTTTCTTCTGCTTTTTCCAGGACGCATTTGGTTTGACAATGTCCAGTGCACCGGCAAAGAGCAGAGCCTGGCGTTGTGCACCTCTAATGGAATCGGCGTGTCAGATTGTAAGCACACAGAGGACGTGGGCGTGGTGTGCAGCGACAGAAGGATCCCAGGGTTTAGATTTGTCAACACTCTGCCTAACCATGTGGAGGTAAGCCATGCACCCTTTCTCCCCCATTGTTTTATCATTTTACACTGTTGTTGACTAAACCAAACCGTTATGCAAATGTAGTGGTCTTTTTGAGCCACATTAACCCATTAAGACCTGAGGCGATTCTTAAAAAATGTTTAAAAACAGTTTTTTGAAAATAAATAGAATTTGAAAATAAATCACGATTTTTCAAAAATAGCAGATCTACAAGTTCATAGCGCGGCACTCGGTGCCGCGCTATGAGCTTGTATATCTGCTATTTTTGAATAGCCAAATACATTTTAAGTGACACATTTGTTGTATGATGGCGTTGCCGCAATCTACAAGTTCACACGCGTCACATTGTGATGTGTGTTGCGAGCTTGTAGATCTGCTATTTTTGCAATTATTGAAACTTATCGCCTATAATGACATGCCCAAAATGGGGATGCCAGGTTAAAAGTGGTTAAATATACTATTTGTATACTATAATTAAGTACCCTTTATCCTTTTCTACCCACATTTTTATTGTACATTTCTGTAATTCATCAATTTAACACATTGGACATAATTTAAGAACAGGGCATGTTTAAAAAAGACAGCAGAAAAGGTATGCAGTATATATTAGACTCCCACGTGAGCTTCTTTAGCTCCGCAACAAGGACATTTGTGGACCTTTTGGCAACTTAAGCTGTTGTTGACTGACATGTTTTTTACTTCTGGCTAGACAAACATTTATCACCTCACACCTTGTCAGCTCAGCTCTCACAGTCACAGCTGGGCTTTTTTTTTACTTAGTTTTTGTTTTTGTTTTGGAGGGATTTGTGCAGACTCCATTCAGTATTTAAATCTCTTGAGTATTCTGTGGCATTCTTGGAAATTGCTTTGTCTACCTGAGTCTTTAAACACAATACCCCTATTTTATACTTTGTCGTACAACAGTGTCGTGTGATGAAAATAGTCGATCGACAAGCTCACTACATGACACGTTGTGAGCTTGTAGATCTGCTATAATGACCTGCCCAAAATAGGGCCGCCAGGTTGAAAGTGCACTTAAAGGGCAAGACCACTTTGGTAGAGGTTTGGGTTGTGTAGTTACCTCGCCATGATGTAACTCCAAAGGTGGTCAAGAAATAAAAAATAATTGCTGCATTGATTAGAAATTGATAATTCAAAATATGCTCCCCATTGACTTACATTGTACAGTAAAACAGCTCTCAAGGTCGCTCTTTTAGCATGTAAACGAACGTAAACAAAGTTGATTCAGACAATATAAAACATCACCAAACCCAGTACTGTTTTTTTTAAATATAAAAATGTTAACTTACTGTTGATTTAGCTATTTTTATTAGAAAGAAAACCTGGACTGGATCGGCGGATCCGGATCTTCAAATAGTAAAATCATCAGGAAGTTGACATTTTTATTAAAAAAATAAACAGTACTGGGTTTGGTGATGCTCTATATTGTCTGAATCAGCTTAGTTTGTGTTTGTTTATGGGCTAAAAGAGTGACTTTGAGAGCTGCTTCAGTGTACAATGTAAGTCAATGGGGAGCATATTTTTAATTATCAATTTCTAATTAATGGAGCAATTATTTTTTCATTTCTTGTCCACCTTTGGAGTTACATCATGGCAAGGTAACTATACAAACCAAACCTCTACCAAAGTGGTCTTGCCCTTTAAACCCTATACTTACAGTAGTTGACCGGATTCCCAAGGGCTCTATACTAGGCCCCTTCCTGTGTTCACTCTACTCTAAATATCTTCAGACAGCACATATGAGGTTGTAGATCTGCTATTTTCGCCGAATTTGTACAGTCAGCTGCAGCAATCCAAAATTCATATTAGAAAATGGTTTCTGCACTCAGAGAAGGTGCTGACTATGCCGAAACAATACTTTTTCTCCTTCACTAGACAGACAGTGGAGGGGTAGACAGGAAGGATGGGGCTGAGGGGAAATCATATAAAGTACAACAAAGGTCCTGGGATGGAGTCAAACAGGACATTGCTTGTTATGTGCAATAACTGTTTGAGACACCAGGGTGCCTAGACGGTTGCTGTCATTGTGATTATCTATCTCAATAAGCTCTTTGCAAATAGCCTCCAGTCAAAGTGAGTCTGGGGAAGTGAAGTGATGTTGCGCTCATAACTCGAAAAATGCAGCCCGTTCACTTATCTACTTTGAACGAGCAACACTGTCAAATGACATATAAATTAGGCTTAATTTTTGTCTCACTGGCCTTTTTAAAGATGTATTGAGCTCTCCACAGAGGACTGGCCAATAAGCCCAGAGATAATTGCCACCAAAGGCAGAATGTTATCTATCTGCTCACTGTGCAGGCCTTGTGAATTCACATTCCAATGTTATGAGCAAACTGTACAACAGAGCTCTCTCTCTCTCTCTCATTTGCTTTCTCTTGCTCTGTCTCTCACCTGTTCTCTCTCTCTCTCTGTGTGTCTCTCTCTCTCTCTCTCTCTCTCTCTCTCTCTCTCTCTCTCTCTCTCTCTCTCTCTCTCTCTCTCTCTCTCTCTCTCTCTCTCTCTCTCTCTCTCTCTCTCTCTCTCTCTCTCTCTCTACCCCCCATAGCTCTCTAGTGAGTTTAAAACTTATATAATTAACATGTATGAACAGCACAGCAGAGCTGTTCCCCAGGGTTTGAGGTTGTTATAATTGACCGCGGTTTAAAAACACCCCAATTAATCATCTTAACCTGTGAATTATTCTGTGGGACAGTTTTGCAAATACATTATTAATCCTCTCTGATGTATGTTATGTTATGTTAACACAATGTAGGACAAAATGCACAAAGTACTTACTTACTTAACCACTTAGACCCTACAGTATATACTATTTAGTTGACCGGAGTCCTCCAGGGGTCTGTACTGGGCATGCTCCTTTTGTCCCTCTACACCAAATATCTTTGTGGAAAATAGCGGATCTTCAAGTTCACAATGTGCCGCGTTGCGAGGCATTGCGTGCTTGTAGATCTGCTATTTTTGCTACCAGAATAGGGATGCCATGGTTCATGTGGTTAAATTGTGCTGTTACACCCTGGTTAGTAGGCCTATGTTATGTAATTATTATACTGACATTTTCATTACTGTATATGTTGGCACATTGCTATTCATACTGAGATCACCATTCCCTACGTCAATACAAAAGGCTGGAAAAAGGCCAGTACACTAGAATAAGGCCATTGTAAATTAAACTGTTCCCCTGTGGAGTATTTGAGTCTGATTAAACTCTTTCCAAAGCTATAAATGCCCGTAGTGGGGAAAGGATGCATCTCATCCGGCTCGCTCCGTGTTCCGCGTAGGTTTTTTGAAGAGAAAAGGTACATTATGATTCTCCAGAGAGAGCACACTGCTGGAGTGGTCTAGACGTCTGGAGTCAGCCTCTCCAGTCTCATGCTGGGGTAGTAACAGAGAAAATAATCGCACTCAGCTTTTCCATCCACTAAGAGGGGACACATGGGCTCACTGTGTATAAAACACGAGGCAGGCCCAGGCCCACCACACAGGGGCCTTGGTCTTATCATCTGGAAAAGGTATTCATGGTGACTCAGCCCGGGCAGAGTTGGGGTTTGTAATGACAGACATGACGACATGCCACTATGTGGGTTCTGTGGTTTCAGTAGGATGAGAGGAGGGCTTTTTGAGTAAGCTTTGGGATTACACAACACAAGCATCTGCGTTAACCCTTTCAGAGCGGGAACGCATCTGTGTCATTTTAAGATTTCTTTGGCTATTCAAAAATAGCAGATCTACAAGCTCATAGTGCGGCACCGAGTGCCGCACTATGAGCTTGTAGATCTACGATTTTTTGGGAAAAATCGTGAAAATGTGTGCAAATCTTTAGTTTGAATATATATATATACTTTTTTAAAGCGAAAGTTTTAAACTTTATTTTTTACTTATGTTGCTATATTATCAATGGTTTAAAAACCTTTTTCATGTCAAGGACCCCCAAAATAATATGTATTTGTCCGCGGACCCCCTCCCATCTAAAAATATTTAGTTCCAGGGACCCGCAGAAGCAAAGATTTGAGTTAAAAATGTATATAAAAGATTTGCACAAAGTTTTCACGATTTTTCTAAAAAATAGCAGATCTACAAGCTCATAGTGCGGCACTCGGTGCCGCACTATGAGCTTGTAGATCTGCTATTTTTTAATAGCCAAAGACATCTTAAAATGACATGCGTTCCCTTCCCGGCCTTAAAGGGTTAAGAGGCCTGTGTGCCCTCTCATGGTATGGTACAGGTGATGATAACCTGAGGACAATGGCCACCCAGTCAGCCACAAAGAAATGCTTAAAGGGTGAGTTAAGAGAGAGAGCGGCGAAACGTGAGGCCTCGCACGCACGTGTCACTGACCTTTTGACTTTCAATTTGACTTGGGATGGATTCCTCCTCCTCTCTGAGTACTTTTCTCTTCTCTGGTTGTTGAAATAAGAGAAGAGATCACTTTTTTTTAAAGGCCTGTTTTTGTACATTCTTTTGTACAGGCTTTCCTGATCTTCCAGGTTCACCGCTGCTGAAAATAGAAAGTTGTTCTTTTGTGGTGGAGTAGTATAGAGTGGAGCTTATTGGTTTGTATAGAGTCCAGTAGAAGTTAGCATTGTGCCGGTTCGTCGGTTGGACTGTAAACAGAGAGGAACTGCCCAGGCTAGTATAGGACTTCCTCCTTCACTGGAATATTCACTGGAATATTTTGTCCTGTGTTTATTTGTATCTTTGTCCTGCCTTTAGAAAACACAACTTCCCCAAAACATTTGGGTTTTTAGAGGTGGGTAGAGAAAATATATGAGGTTTGCCGTATGATCTCTCACACGTTTACATTCCATCTCAAAACTAAATTCAACTTTGAGAGATTCCTGGAATCTGGAATGAAATGTGGGCTTTGGCAGTGCCTGTTTCCGTGCCAAGTTAACAACATACTGTTCAGCATTTATCAATGCAGACTTTATGAAGACACTGGTGCAGTCAGGTTTTATGAAGGTCAAGCAAGCAAGCTAAATGCACATGGTGGAAGCAACCCAGTGGTGTGTTCTAGGTTGTTTCCGAGGGCATACTATAATTATTCCCTCCCACACGCACGGCACGCGCTTAGTTCAAGTGTGAATTACTTCAAAACTTCAACGGCCAGCGGTCATTATCACCTCAAGACAATAGTCACACGTAAGCCTTCACCTCAGACGCCACAATATCACATGAAAAAGGCTATTTGAACTGAAGTCTACATTCTTGCTGCCCTCCCATCCTCCTGCGTATCAGATACGCTTTCTCTGACGTTTTTTGGATGGCTACGCTTGGCTACGAAAAATGTCACACTACATATATAGCGTAACACGGTAGAACACACCACTGGAGCAACCTATGAATGATTGGTTGCTCGTTAATTGTCTCAGTTAAAAAATAAAACTTTTGTGGAACATTACAGCCAAATTGCCAAAGGTGGAGTGGAGGTTTATTGAATTGATTATGTGAAATGCATAGGCTGCAGTGTCAGCTGTCTGAGGAAAGACAATATGTCATTGCTGTTGGTCTGAAACGCTTACTTTTCTGGAAAGAAAATGAAAATAGAACCTATGTTGAACAGGACCCAAAGCAGTTATTATGCAGTCACACGCTATTTCATTGGTTAAATATTTATAAAACCCCCAGACAAACATGGTATGCCGCCTGAAATATTTGACCCCGAGAAGCATGCCCGTAGTGTAATTGCATGACATCATGGGTATCATATTACTAGGTGTAATGGTACCTCATCATAAGGAATCTGCACAGAGGTCTGGCTGTCTGCCTGTTGTGGTGTTTTAGGTGATATCACAAATGCCTATAAGCAGGGCCTCATCCTGCTTGATATATTTAGCTCCATTACTTTGCAGTCCACTTGTCCTAAAGAATCTCCCAGGGATGTCATGCTGGGACAGGCCAAGCCGAACAAGACTGATTGTGGGGCTCCAGGCTGGTGGTAGAACTCATCTCTCCCATTCTCTTTCCTCGCTCCCCCCCACCCCTCTCTCTTTTCTAACTTTTACTTGCTTTCTCTCTATCTCTCTCCCTATCTCACTGGCTTAACCCTTTCTCTTCCACTCTCTCACTTCCCCACTCTTAAGTATTTTACAAGGACCATTGAAGTCACCCCAAGCAGAGTTTTATGGCTCCTATTTTCTCTCTCTCTTTAGTCATTGTTTCCGCTGAGGGCTAAAGGTCAAAATCTCAACTTTCTACTCTCTAAACCTCCACACGGTGGCAGGGTGCCATAGACTGCCCTGTCAGTCTCTAATTAAACGGCACCATGAACTTGACTTGATGCCCGGCGCCATTTGGTCCGAGATCTCAAATGAAATCCTAACAGTTTAATCAGATTCCCATACAACCGATACATATTTCTGTAGCTCAGTAACATTTCACAGCCCCAAGGCACCACATTCCCATTATACAACCCAGTCGGATGTTTACCCTCTGGAAATATGCATTCTAAAATTAAGTCCGCTGCCCCTGGCAGCAGTGTGAATAATATACAGCAGTGTGAATATACTGTAAGATACAGACTAATGGTGAAGTGGCTTTTTCATTCACACTGTGATATTATGCTGCTGTGAGACAAATCACAACCATAAATAAATTACTGTCTGTTTCTCTATTAACCCATTAAGACCTGAGGCCGATTCTACAAATTCCTTCTAAATCAGTAGTTCTCAAACATTCAAGATCCTTCGCAGCGCGGCACAAACTAAGTAACATGCTGTGAGCTTGTATATCTGCTATTTTTGAATAGCCAATGCAAAAATCTAAAATGACACAGTACTGTACTGAATTCCCGGTTTTAATGGGTTAAAATCTTACTATGTCTTTGAATCCATCCACTTTATAGTTTCGCCTTAATGGCCACTTGGCCAGACACTGATGTGCATGTGTGGCTATGTTTTTACCAGACAGAAAACCACAATGGGATCTGACAAACAGCTGCTGTTGTTGGTAAAGGCGGTAGTCTCCTTTTCAAACCGACCCTCCATTGGTGAATCAATGAACTTAGATTTGCTTTTTGTTGCTCTGTCATAATATTAGCTACGGTATGTCCACAACAGTCTTTGCTTTTAATACATGTAAAATCATTTAAATCAGGGCTCCCGGGTGGCATAGGGTAAAGTTCTTGCCCACCACCCTGCGATATAGAGGTTTGATTTCTCTATGGTGCCTTTGGCTAGGCGTTCCAACTTAACAAAATTAACAAAATTGTCTGAGAAGCCAGTTGGGGAGTTTGTTCTCTGTTGCTGTTGTTACTACAGGTTAACCCATTGATACCTGGAACGCATCTGTGTCACTTTAGATTTCTTTAGGCTATTCAAAAATAGCAGATATACAAGCTCATAGCGCGGCACCGAGTGCCGCGCTATGAACTTGTAGATCTGCTATTTTTGAAAAATCGAGAATTTTTTTTTTTTCCAGAAAACTGTTAGGATTTAGATTTTTTTAAAGAATCGCCTCAGGTCTTAAAGGGTTAACTTGGTCGGGCACCTGTTTGGAGCTGAGATGGATAGCGTGTTCCTCCGCACACGTACTTACCCCTCCCAGTGAAACTCCTCACTCTCAGTTGAAAAGAAGTGGCTTGTGACTCCCATGTGTTTCGCAGGCTGTGTTGGCAGATTAACGTGTTACTTTGTAACACTGCCAGTGCCAACTTGGCACTGGCAGTGATACAAAGTAACAAATTCATATGTTACTGTAATTACATAAAATGTGTCTCTACTCTCTAACCCATCATTACTGGTCAAAATTCAGTTATAGTATTTCAGTTACCAATCAAACAATTAGTTCATTACCTGCGCTACATACTGTGAGTTCTGCCTTTCATGCACACTCGTGATTGACATGCCTGTGCAACAATCACTTGACCTCTGGCTAGAGTTCAGAAAGGAGTTCACACACAGCTGAGACAAATAATGACTAAATTAACTAAAGAAAACAAAATAACCATATGAACAGAGATTGCAGTCATGGAAATGTTATCATTGGAAATTCTATTTTATATATATTTTTGTATCTTAAAACTTTAAACACAGTGTGAATTAGGAGTTTATGCCATTGGGGGTTTCAGGTTTTATCGTGGCTTTGTTGAACTTAGACATCTGCTTTCAATTTGCAAACAAAGGCTCTTTTTAATGGGTCCTAAGGAAGTCTGCCGCAAATGAAACAAAACTGGTGAGTACATGACATTTACAGCAATCTTATAAATGCTAATTCAGGAAACAGATAATGATCAGTTTGTGCTGTGGCCTGTGAAGTAATCGACTCTCTGGCCAGGGGAATATATTTACGAAATGTGACCTCAGAACACGTGGAAATCACAGGGAGTGGTGACTGGGAGTGATGTCAACAAAGATTTCTCACAGCGGATCACCACTGTTTTCACACTGGGTTCTGGTTTCAATGTACTCACAATTGAGTCAGGAGCCAGGGATGGAAGAAGTACTCACATTATGTGCTTAAGTTAAAGTATCAATACTGCAATGTAGAAATACTCTGTTACAAGTAAAGGTCCGGTGTTCAAAATGTACTTGAGTAAGAGAACAACAGTATTGGCATTAAAATATACTTAAAGTACCAAAAGTAAAAGTACTCACAATGCAATATGTCCCATTTCACAAGTTTGTCATGTTTAAAAATCTTTTGAAAATAGCTGATCGCTTGTAGATCAGCTATTTTCAACAAATACCCAAAGTATATATAGGGTTGAAGTGGTTAATTTATGTTTTGTAAGTAACTAGTAATATAAAGTTTTCAAATTAATGTAGTGGTGTAAAGTACAGTACAATATTTGCCTCTGAGCTGTAGTGGAGTAGAAATAAAAGTATTGAAAATTGGAAATACCCCAGTAAAGTAAAAAATACCTCCAAATTGTACTTAGGTACAGTACTTGAGTACATGTACTTAGTTACTTTACACCTCTGATCAGGACCCAATAAATAAAATAAAATAAAACATGTATACCTCTGTTAAGATGAAAAACACTGTAAGAGCTAAAGCATTCCTGAATGTAACTATAAGTGAAGTTCTGAGAAATAATTGTGAATTGCAATCGCAAAACTGAACTGAAAACTTTGGACTTCAGATGATTTCAACTGCAAAAGAGGCTTCTTCAAGGGCTCTATTGGAACCATATGTTCTTCATACACTTTATTTTCGCTGGCGGTGATACACGTTAGAACAGTGCTGTGCATGGGGAAGGATCATGAAGTCACTATTTGGCCCTAAGTTGTTTAAATGTCTGTGGCCTTGTTGCCAGAAAAACACCCTGAGTGTTAACTGAAAGACTGTGCTGCATTCTTTGCGTAGCCAGCAGCATCTTGATATACAGCTGAGTCAAGCCTATAGCCGCCCTATATAGTATGCTCAGTAGTATTTCCACGTGTGTAACCCTGCTAGGCTCTAAACATGGTCTGTCCATTCCAACACTTTGGTGCCAAACAAGATAAAACTACTACTACTGGCTGGGAATGCCATGGAATTTGCTGTGTACCATCATGGCCATACTTGTGTACCAATGTACAGTGGTGTAAAGTAACTAAATACATGGTCCTCAAGTACTGTACTTAGAGAGGAATACCAGTACCACTCATTTTCAACATTGAACTATGTCTTTAATACACCTTAGAGCTGTTGTGTGGAAATAAGAAAAAAGTCCCCCCCCCTTCTATGTTGCCTAGAACTGGATAATTGATTGAGGTCATGTGATGTGATGATGACATACGCAGGGTGTACTTTTGGCTCCGCCCCCTCAGCCAAAAGTACACCCTGCGTATGTCACTGATCACATGACCTCAATCAAAAACATTTGAGTACTTTTTCCACCACTGCCAATGTACAATGATTCCAATGATTTCACAGCAAAGTTGTGATATTGAGAACTCCATTCACCTTTGAGTATTACTAAGCACTGCTGACGGGGAGGTATCATTCCCCAGCATGTATGGTCTACTGTTCTGAGTAGATTATACATGACAGCTGCGGCAATGCTGCAGCATATTGTTTTCCCTAAGGAGTAGGTTTACCACTTATACCTGTGGCTCCCACTTAAGTACTGTATACTGTATGTTTACTATGTATACAATATCTGCACAAGCATAACAGGACATATTCCTGTATTTCATTTGCAAAAGGTTGGAAGTTTGCAGGGGTGTAGTAATGTGAAAAAATATAACTGTTGTGTTCAGATACCTTCATATAAAATATTAAGATTCATTCAGATCCATTGTGATATCACATTTTGGGACGTTTTCATTAATGAATAAAATCTTCACATCTTGTCAACAAATAAAAAAAAACATACAAATTGGAAAGTTATGGATTTCTTTTGAACTGGAAAGTGTGTGGCAACCACAGTGAGTAAGAGTTGGGTTGCAGCAGGTCTCGAAACTCTCCAATAGAGAGACTCATCCAGCTTAATGGCTTTTCCATCTGCACCACCTTCCTCTTACACAAGCTAAACTGATTGGGCCCCCTCTTCCCCCCGGAGTGCACTGAAAACAAAGCACACATGTTAGAAAAATCTACTTCATTCCTTCAATCCACGGTGCAGTCGACCATGCATATTTCAGGCCTTGCTTTCTAGTAAACAGGACCCTTGAAGTGCCCTCTGAACCAACCAAACAGGAAATAGATTATATGAGGAATTAGTTGTGGCAGTGCCAGCGGGGGAATGGGAGGGCAGCAGGAGGGTGAGAAGCTGGCACGTGAGCCAGTTCCACAAACAAGTTGAGTCTGTCCGTCCACCTGAAAGCTAAATTAAAGGGGAAATAGTTGTAATATTTTCAGACTTTCTCCGTAAACACAGAGTGGTCACCGTTAAAGACCTACGGTACACGTAAGCAGTATAAAGCACACCAGGAAACTGTTGGCAGGGATATTGTTTATCTCACATAGACGTGGGGTCAGTGTCTGAGAAAGAGAAGGGTATTATTTTGCAATGTTTATCGGACGTTCATCGCAAGTTAAGTCTTGAGTTAATTTTGGACGGCAGTCTTTACAGTGACTTTCACCAGTCCTGTTTACTTGACTGTGGCCTGAGATATTTAGAGTGGCTTGGGTTTTATTTGGATGTTCGCAGATTGTACACATTACGCCTCCAATGAAATTGAGAATAAATCATTTTGTGATTTTTCTTTTTTTAGTTGTTGTTGTGATTGCCAAGTGAATTTGGCACCAGTGCACATACAGTGTATGCTTTCCTCCTGGTGTATTAAGTTGAAAAGATATTAGAAATAGCCTTACCACTTACCACTAATGTCAGCTACCAGGCTGTGTATATCCAGACAACATTGCACCATCGCCACATTTCCTGTCATTAGTATTTCCCTATAATTTCAGGCTGCGTACAGTTTAACCAACTCTACATACCAGACCCCTCTGTTTCTGTCAAGGGATGGTTACTGTGGTCATCCATGGGGACAAAATAGTCAAGCGAAAGACTGATGATTTGCAGTTTTTTTTCCCAATGGCCTGCATCTTCCTTTCCATGTACTGTATGCAATTGCCAATTTCGGAAACCCTTGCTTTTTCATTACTGGATTTGGTAGGTCTCTCTCCACTTGTTTGACTGTAAGTGATATGCGTTTATGCCCGCCACATGTGTCGAGCAAAGCGACGTGTTCCCCCCCAGTCAGACCCATCTTGCTCCCTCCCTCCCTCCCTCCCTCCCGCTTAGCTTGCACTGTCACGTAGCGCAAGAATGTGGGTTTGGTCTAAGAGAGAGAAAGCTGTTTACTTAATCCCTACCAAGAGTCACAGTGGAAAGACTCATTATAGTCCCTTTTTGACAGCTTGACACTGCCTGGGTGCTAACTGTTGTGCTGCTCTTCTCCAGTCTGGACAGTCTTCGCTTTGACTGGCAGTTCTGCCCGGGTGCCTTGGCAAATGCCAGGATGAAACTCATTGTCTTCCCTATACATAGTAATACAGTCAAGCCCTTATTGCTTAAACATGTAACTTTATAATTTTGTGGGACATACTATGCTATATAGTTGTTAAAAAGTTACATAGTGAGGCTTTGAGTGGTTAATGCATGTTTTGTATTAATAATCTAAATCTGCAAAGTAACTAGTAACTAAAGCTGTCAAATAATTGTGGTGGAGAAAAAAGTACAATATTTGCCTCTGAGATGTAGTGGAGTAAAAGTATAAATGATCAAAAATGGAAATACTCAAACATGTACTTAAGTAAAGGTACTTAGCTCATTTCCACCACTGCCAGCCACAACACGTGCCATGCTGATACAGACCTCCATGATTCTGCAAACGGTTGCAGTGCATCTGGTCATGATCTTTTTACATTAATGAGGGTATTTACCGTGAAAATGTTTAAGTAAACCGGAAACAGGTTTATGAGGGGGTGGGTGTGTTGTGTTAGAGCACAGATGGGGAGATGAGGGCCATAGATTGCATATGATGTAACACAAGAAATGCAACATTCCACACAGCTGTGATGTACTGTAGAGTTGTTTATAAGATGGGATTGATGATTCCAACATCATCAATCAACATCAAGTTGTTTGGAAATTGTAAAAGCCAAAAGTTCGGAGCTTCATTTGATCATGCAATGCATATCAATGTGTATATTCACAGTCTCAACCATACATTAAATTGTATCCAAATGTATTAAGACATTATTGAACTTACCTGAATAATTGAGTCAATTGAGCACAGTTAATAGTTCATCCGTACTTTAAATTGCATTAAAATGCAACAACAACAGAGTAAAGAATAAATGTATGATTATATTAAGTGTGTTACCTATAAGTTTCAAGGCTGCAAGTTGATTTAATACCATACTGAAATGACCTGAATCCAATGGCTTCCTTTAAAATGACTATAATATTTGCCATATTTGCCTCTTTTTCACAGAACTTCAATATTCAGGTAGAGGACGTGCGCATTCGGGCCATCCTGTCCTCATACCGTAAGCGTATCCCAGTGACAGAGGGCTATGTGGAGGTGAAGGACGGGGGCAAGTGGAAGCAGATTTGTAACAATGAGTGGAACCACCTTGACAGCAGGGTCATCTGTGGCATGTTTGGATTCCCCGGGGAGAGGAAATACAATGCCAGAGTGTACAAGTGAGTAGTCCTTCACTAGATAGGCTGGTACTTTATTACATTCTCCGAGGGAAAACTACATAGCTGTAGCTATACCTGTAGCTCAGTAGGTGGAGTGCAACATGAACATTACCATGGTTAACAGTTCCCTATATAGAACACTGCCAATGTTAAACTTTGATAGTAGCTACCTGGCCATGCTATTAGTCTGAATATTGTCAAATCCAGTGGTGTAAAGGAACTAAGTACATTTACTATTAGTACTGTACTTAAGTACAATTTTGAGGTATTTTTTTACTTTACTAGAGTATTTCCAGTTTTCAGTACTTTTACTTCTACTCCACTACATCTCAGAAGCAAATATTGTACTTTTACGCCACGACTTTGATTATTATCGCAAAACACACCAACCGCTTCAGCCCTAATATACATTTCGGCCATTTGAAAATAACAGATCTACAAGCTCACAATGCGTCGCTATACGGCGCATTGTGAGCTTGTAGATCGCTATTTGAGGCTATTTGCTATATAAGATTTTTTTATACATTATGAACTTGTGGAATGGGACATTATGCACATGAGTACTTTTACTTTTGTACTTTAAGTATATTTTGATACCAATACTTTTGTACTTTTACTCAAGTAAATTCTGAATTCCGGACTTTCACTTGTAACAGTGAGTGTTTCTACATTGCAGTATTGATACTTTTACATAAGTAAAACATGTGAGTACTTTTCCCACCACCGGTCAAATCATCTTTATCATTTGAGCTTCTTAGTGGGGAATGAGGAATCATCTCTCTATTCACTCTTATTGAATGGTGAAATAGATCTCAAAATGACACTTTTAGTGAGAGTAAATGGGTGGGTTAAGCAACATAGCACGAAGACTCCCTCGTTTATGTACTATTAGCTCAAAGTGCCAACAACTGTCAGGGTGGGGGCTACATGCCTGTAGCTCATGTACGATGGTGAAGACACCATCAGGCTCAGGGTCGCTGTTCTCCATGTAGCTCATTATATATCCTCGAAGACATCCATATCATGGAAACTCTGAAACCCGATCAGTGTCATGTCCCTTACAATACCTCATGTCTGTCTGCTGAACGTGAATCCTTGACCTCTCGCAACTCTATAGGGGGACATTAACCTCTTAAACCCTATTATATAATAATACGTTATTGACCCGAGTCCCCCAGGGATCTACAGTATACTTGGCCCCCTCCTTTTTCGCTATACACCAAATGTCTTTACAGAAAATAACCGATAATCTGCTGAATGTTTGCCTATTTAACTATTTATCTATCCTAGTGTCCATATTCGGGGGCTACTGTATTTTCAGTGAAGAGATTTGGTGTAGACGGAAAAAAGGAGGGGTCCAAGAATAGAGCGCTGGTTAACTAAGTATATAGGGTTTAAGTTAAATATGGAAAATGAGGTCTTAATAAAAGAGACACCTCCCATGTGTGTCCGACATGCTTCCCCCCACAAGCCTTTCAACGCTTCCCCCTTTCATGCATTTACCTTCATTGCATTCCTGGAAGCAGTTGTAATGTTGAAGCGGATGATGAGGTATATTATAAAATGTGGTAACCAGCAGCCAAATAGCTACAGGTTAATCACAGTTAACCATACACTTTTAGCCAGCGCTGCAGCGAGAACTCTGCAGGGTAAGGAAGTTTTCTTGTGCTTAGGTAACCACAGTGGAGCGCGTCATGCTCCTTACTTTTCCATCTACGTGTCTGCTTCCCCGTGCTCCCTGCTCCTGCTGCTCAAAAAACCATGAAACGTGCACAACGTTGTTTTTACAGGCTGCCGTTTGACTGAGTCGCGGCGCATAGCCAAGGCCTAGCTCCAGTTGTTTCATAATGTGAGGTTTGCCATCTGTTCGGATGCCTCAGCGTTTGCCCTCTAGGTTAGCTTTATTCACATTAACATTGACAGCAAAGATTTATATTAAAGGTTCTCACATGCTATGTACAGTAAGGATGCTATGTACATCCTTACATAGCGTTTTCACTCACACACATACATGTGCGTGCGTGCGTGCGCGCGAGCACGCACGCACACCTGATGAAACGTGTAGTTTTTCATTTAATTTAAATTGAATTTACTTGCTTTACATTTGCGTTAATGTATCACAGCTGCATTTTAATTTTACATTTGAGGAGCTACCAGGCAGGTAGGCATCTAGGCGTGGGATTAGAACACTTGGGCCGTGTCCAAAAGTGAGCAGCGTTCCTATTGTACGGTCCCAAATGAAAAACAAATGCCGTCCCTTGTTTAATAGGCTTTCTGTGTACACCTGAGACATGTGACACACAGACTGGAGGACATACTGTTCTGTGAGTGAGGCTCGTTAAACACATTAATATAGGCTGTGTACTAAACGGAGAGGAAGAGATTAGCACCCCGGTGGGCCTGAAAGAGCACAATTAACCCCACGTTGTTCCGTCCGTAACAACATTACCGGTATGTCCATATCGTCGCTGGGAGGCAGAAACCTTGTATCTCCGTTTTTCAAACTTTTAAAATAAATGCATAAATGAATGCTCTATTTCGTCGTATGACGTTGTGCAAAAGTTGCGAAAATAGCCCATCTACAATCTCACTAGTTTTTTTCCCAAGGGGTGGGATCAAAACGATGGCTCTGGACGCGATTGGTTAGACCTACAACCAACTACCAATTACAGTCTCCCATATTTGAATACTGGGCCCTGATTGGTCACCCCAGATTTCGGGAGCAGAAAATGGATTCACAACGGAGCGGTGCCAGACCCAAATCGCAGAGGGCAACTTTTTTTTTTTGCACTGGCAGATTCGTCTGGTCCCAGGCTACAATCTCACAGCGCGTCACCACAAGTTGTAAGCTTGTAGATCTGCTATTTTTGCCTATAATGACATGCCCAAAATAGGGACGCCAGGTTGAAAGTTTTTAAATCTGTCTGTGGATTTTATTTAATTATTGAAATTCACCGCCAAAGTTTTTTCCTAATAAAATCACCCACTGCCAGGGTTTTTATCATTTTTTTATAGAAACAATGTGAATTATTTGTCCGTTTATTTTTTAACATTGAAGTGAATTTTCAATTTTTTTTTTTTTAATTCGTTAGGGTTAGGGTTATAAATTTATACTCAAAAATTAGAGAAACTTTTTAGGAATTCAAAAACAGAATAAAAGAAAATAATTAAAAGGGGAGAATTCTCCCCTTTGGCGGTGAGTGTGTTAACAAAGCACTTTTCTGCAAAGTAACTGTTTTGGACATACAAGGTTTTCCACCTGACAGCGACGATACTGTAGTTCTTACCAATGCTGTAATTGTATTAACGTTCTCTATTGTTTCACTACGGTCATCAGTCATATCAGTCATGGCTAGCAGCACTCTGAGCTTTGCTTCCATTAATCTGAGTTCAAATCTCAGTGGAACCTATCTATTACAGGATCAACCAGTCCCAGTACATTTTTTAGCTGGCAGGTCAGGACCATGTTAAGGATTGAGTGCAAATCATTGCTGTCAGGCAGAAACCTTGTATCTCCATAATTATTTTTTTATGTCTTTTCGTAAAGTACTGCCCTACTACTTCGTCATGCTGCAGTGCAGTGGTGGGAAAAGTACTCAAATGTTTTACTTAAGTAAAAGTACCAATACTGCCAGGTAGACGCACTTCGTTTACAAGTAAAAGGCCTGTGTTCAAAATGTTACTTGAGTAAAAGTACAAATGTATTGGCATCAAAATATACTTAAAGTACCAAAAGTAAAAGTACTAAAATGTTTGAAAATTGCAGATCTACGAGCTCACAACGCGTGGCATGTGAGCTTATAGATCGGCTATTTTCAAATAACCTATGTATAAAATAGGGTTAAAGTGGTTAATGTATATTTTATAATGTAATAATTTATATCTGCAAAGTAACTAGTAACTAAAGTTTTCAAATAATTGTAGTGGAGTAAAAGTACAATATTTGCCTCTGAGATGTAGTGGAGTAGAAGTAAAAGTATTGGAAATTGGAAATACTCAAGTAAAGTACAAATACCTCAAAATTTTACTTAAAGGGATACTTCACTTTCGGGCCGGGGAAACATTTAAAAAATATATTAAAAATAAATGAAAAAAGTTATGGAAAATTCATGGCCCCCTCACGCATTAGTAGGACACTCTAATGCGTGAGGGGGCCATGAATTTTCCATAACTTTTTTCATTTATTTTTAATATATTTTTTAAATGTTTCCCCAGCCCTAAAGTGAAGTATCCCTTTAAGTACAGTACTTAAAGGGATACTTCACTTTAGGGCCGGGGACACATTTAAAAAAAATATTAAAAATAAATGAAAAAAGTTATGGAAAATTCATGGCCCCCTCACGCATTAGAGTGTCCTACTAATGTGTGAGGGGGCCATGAATTTTCCATAACTTTTTTCATTTATTTTTAATATTATTTTTAAATGTCCCCGGCCCGAAAGTGAAGTATCCCTTTAAGTAAATGTGCTTTGTTACTTTCCACCACTGCTGCAGTGTCAGTGCACCTGACAACGATGAAATGATAGTTGGACATAGAAGGACATTTCCTATTTAGGGATCAGTAATAGAACATTAAGAATGCTATCAAGTAGGGGGGGGGGGTATTTATTTTACGACACTGTATTTTTTTTATGACACTGCAACTAGCCTACTTGATGCAGTCCATTATGAATAACCTTTGTCTAACCCGGGTCCTTATTACCAGCTATAACCTTTATTCCAGGTTACAACCTATTATTCAGCCTTTGAACAGCATTCGGAAAGGAAATGCTGTCAAGCTGTCGGATGCTCTGAACGCCCCGGACCCGGATCTTTACCATAACCCTCACCAAACCATGTCTAACCTTAACCAGGCCACCTGTTTACTGCAGTATCAGCTATTCTGTTGCTTTTTGAATACATAAAAAGTAGACGCTCGACAAAGCCGGATGCACCACGGTAGATTTGAACCCACAACCTCCACAGTGGTGGGCAGGCATTTTAAACACTGCGTGGCACCCGAGTGCCCTGTACAAATACATCTTCACTTCACTTAATCCATTTAGACCAGGGAAGCATCTGTGTCATTTTAAGATTTCTTTGGCTATTCAAAAATAGCAGATATACAAGCTCATAGCGCGACACCGAGTGTCGTGCTATGAGCTTGTAGATCTGCCATTTTTGAAAAATCATTTTTGAAAAATCGTGAACATTTGTGCAAATCTTTGAATATATATATATTTTTTTAAGTAAACATTTGTAACTCAAATACATTTTTTATATTTTTTTATATTTTTTATATTTTTTATATTTTTTATATTTTTTATATTTTTTATATTTTTTATATTTTTTATATTTTTTATATTTTTTATATTTTTGTTGTGAAAAAAAATATTTAGAAAACATTTTTAGAATCGGCCTCAGGTCTTAACTTAGTGTGCTTCCTGTCTCTCCAGGATGTTTGCTCGCAGGAGAAAGCCCACCTATTGGGACTACTCCGTCAACTGCACCGGCAACGAGGTCCATCTGTCTAGCTGCAAACTGGGTCACGTCGTGTCGCTGAAAGGCAACGGTACCTGTCTGGGAGGCATGCCGGTGGTGGTGAGCTGCGTCCCTGGGAGAGCCTTCGCTCCCACACCCGTGGCGGGCTTCAGGAAGGCGTTCCGACAAGAGGTACGTAGGTGTTTACGGGCATCAGTTCCATGAGATGCCTGTGAAACTATTCAGAACACCCACAGTTCTTACAATACTCCAAGTCAGTGGTTTTCAAACATTTCCATGTCAAGGACCCCCAAATTGATATGTATTAGTCCATTTGAGAAGGTATTGTGCCAGGGACCCCCATAAGAGAAGATTTGTGTTGTTACTTTTTTTGTAGCCTCGATCTCCAGGCTTTTATTTTTTAGTTTTGCTAAAAAAATAAAAGCCTGGACCAGCGAGTCGGTGTTCCAGGCATAGGAAGTGTCTCATTTCCCCAACCAACCAGAGTGCAGTGGGCGTCGCTCCAAATGTTGTGTTGACGGGGCGGGGGCTGACGGACAGATCGGTGAACCAATGGGATCACGCGCATTCTCTCTCCGGAGATGTTAAACCCGCCCCTCTATGCCAGATATGAGCCACGCTAGGGCAGTCTACTTTTACTACTCTACTGTACTGCTCTACAAATGATGTGGTATATTACAGCAGGAAAAACTGTGCCAACAAAGAAATATGCCTCCATGCCTGTAGCCCATGTAGGCTACTGTACAATGGTGAAGACACAATCATTTTCAGGGTTGCTGTTCTCCATGTAGCTCATTATATATCCTCGTTTTCACATGTGAGCCCCTTCTGTTATACTGACTTGAGGGAGAAATGTAATATACATCATGGAAACTCTGAAACCTGATCAGTGTCATGGCCATACAGCTGTGTGGAAAAAGTTTTTGAGAATGAAGAATTTGTATCGAAAAGATCCAAATGATTTCTCCCAGGCTTCAAAGGTTATGAAAGTTTTTTTTTCTTTCTTTTTTATAGTCAATCACATAAATGTTTGATTCAAGTAAGACAAATACAAAATGTTCCACGACTTTGCAGTGCTAACGCTGAAGTTTTGTCCACTTGTGGCGTCATTAACTCTGCTCTGATGTCTTGAGATGCTTGCCTGCGTGTGTGTGTGCTCTCTGTCACGTTCCACAGCTTAGCATTGAACTTGGATGGAACGCGTGCATTCTTTAAACATTGTGAAATATCTCATACTGAAGGAAGGGCCTGTATTTACGATGAAGTGGACTGATACTGGTTTTTCCCTCGATTCATCAGTCTTTAATGAAATTGATTTGAAGCATTTCTTTCAGTGTCAAAAATACACAGTCCGGTCTATAACGGTGTCGTTATATCTTTTTTCAAAAAGTTCTTGAAAAACATTGTATCGGTTATTTTTCGAACAAAACTCAATATACGGTCACATAACGATCTATTTAACAATATTAACCGTAGCGTTTTGGTACAGGTGTAACCCACAATCCAAATGACCATAAATGTGTCCAGATTGCCCATAATGAAAATGGCAGTAAAGCACGTGAAACTATGCCACTAATGTGTTTACTTGTCAAATTAAACACTTCCAATCTGTCTGAGCTTTTAATGGCGGGAGCACTTCAGTGGCATGTTAACATGGAGCCACCCAGTCTGTGGGTTTTCTAACAATTCTCCTGCCCTGTGAAAGGAGGAAGAGTCTAAACTGCGGTCCTGCATACTTTCAGCTGACTGTGTTATTTTTGGAAAAACTATAGTCTAACCCAAAACTGTGGTTTTCTTCTTTTAGAAAGACATTATAGAATAGATCATGGAGTTCACTTCCAAAAATGTCCGATAGAATAAATCTGCTGCCTTGGTATTCAGTATCAAACTGTGTAAGGGATAGATTTGATCAACCAAGGACAAACACACTAAAACCACTTAAACCCTACAATATAATAGTTGTATGTCAAATGTATGCCACACCATCTCACACTACACTACGTTTGCCTCACACTACGGTAAAGGCTGTGGGTTATTTTATTTGCGGTTTTCTTTCTCTTTTCTTATTTAATCCTTTTAATTCAAACACATTGGTGTCTGAATGTTCTTCTCTCACTCACTCCATCTTTCTTTTGCCTCCACCACCCATAGCAACCGTTGGTGCGTTTGCGTGGCGGGGCCATCGTGGGGGAAGGCAGGGTGGAAGTGCTGAAGAGCGGGGAGTGGGGAACCATATGTGATGACAACTGGAACATGCAGGCGGCTACCGTGGTGTGTCGAGAGCTGGGCTTTGGAACCGCCAAAGAGGTCTTGTCTGGAGGACGGCTCGGACAAGGTGGGCCAATCATTACAGACATTGTATACATTGTATATAAATGCACTGACTTGTTAAGCATAAAGTAGATGCATTATCATTTGCCATTTTGTCAGTCAATCTATTCACATGACCTAATACATACATACATTAGCATAATGTATTTTCATTTCATGTCATCATTTTGTAAGAGTAAGAGTATAATGATACTTATTAGTCTAGTATCGTTCAACAGAATATGAATGAATTAATTAAATATTATGTCTATTGGGTAATTAATATTTGTACCTGAGAATGGGAGGCTGAGGATGCTTCGGAGGATGATACACCTGGTGACGACTGACTGACTGACTGACTGACTGACTGACTCACTGACTGACTGACTGTCTGATACTTTATTAACCCATTAAGACCTGAGGCCGATTCTTGCTAATGTCTTCTAAATCCTAACAGTTTTCTGAAAAACGTATGTTTCTATATCAGTGGTGCTCAAACTTTTTCATGTATTTGGCCATGGACCCCCATCTCAAAATATGTTGTTCCAGGGATCCCTAGAAGCAAAGCTTTGAGTTAAAAATATAAGCTTTAAAATAATATAAATATATTGATTTGCACACATTTTCTAAATTTTTCAAAAATAGCAGATCTACAAGCTCGAGTGCCGCGCTATGAGCTTGTACATCTGCTATTTTTGAATAGCCCAAAGTGTAAAATAATGCTTTTTTTTTTAGCTCAAATCAAAAAATTACACAGAAGGTCTTAATGGGTTAACATGCCCCAGGGGTGTTTTCATTGTTGTTCTTTGTACTCAATTAATCAGTGAATTCAAAGTAGTGGCTAAAAAAAGTGTGGAAACAATTCAGAGATTTTAAGAAATAACTGCATTGCAGCACCAATGCAAAGACTTTAAGGTGGTCCTTCATATAGATATGGTTATATGATTTGTCTTCCAGCAGTACAGGTAGTTAGGGAATTTTAGCAATATGTGTGGACCATCTGTGAAAAAATTTACTACCAATAGCTTTCTTCACCAATGTGTTCTTATAGGTGTCTAGAATCACCTCTCAATTAATATAAACCCAATTCCTCGTGGAAAATCCTGGAGAGCCAATCAAAGTCAAGGAGCCCAGAGGGCTTGGGTGAAAAATATGAAAAAAGTAAAAGTCTAAAATCAACTTGTGAGGTGTCTAACTAGGGGTTTTGAGGGGTGCTGAATCCATTCCAACCATTATTTTTGAGTAAAAATGTCTCCCTGGCCATATAATATTGGTATATTGGTTATTGTTAGTGTATAATCAGTGTATAATCAACGGTAGGGGATTGGAGTGTTGTTGAATTGATTCTATTCTGAAAAATAAAATAAGAAAATATTGCTAAACACTTGATAAGAGTGTACACCTACTGTGCACATGCTCAGTGGGATACACTGTCTGCATGTGGGGACTTAAGGAGCCCCAAGGGCTTCGGTGAAAAAAACGAAAAGTCTAAAATTAACTCTAACTAGGGGTTTTCAGAGGTGCTGAATCTAATCCAACCATTAGTTTTGAGTAAAAAAAACAACTCATTTTCCATAACAACATATTTTATTACATATTACAAGAAAAATGTAAAGTAAGAAATGTGCATTATTGATGAAACCTGGTGTCAGTCTTACTCAGCCAACACCTCATCTTCCTCACTCCTTTTCTCGTCTGCCTGGTTGATGTTCTTGCATTCTCCATTACACTTGCCACAAGCAGATATACACTTGACCCCCTGCTTTTTACAGCAGCACCTGCGTGTACTACAGTCTCCCGCACAGTTGCAGCTGATGAATTTCAGTAGATAGTCTGGGGCAATGGGGTCTGTGGTAGGGACTGGTGCATAGCCTTCTCCTCCCAGTTTCCACCCGTAGTCGAGGACATCCAGTGATGGACTTTGTAGCAGTAGCCAGTCTCTGGTTTGGAGATATGCCCGGAGAGAATGCTGTGCTGCAGCTGCTGTAGTCGGGGGCAGTTTCTCTGGTCTGACATTCCCAGCAGCAGCATGCTTGCTGAACATCTCAAATCTCAAGTCCCCCAAGTCTTTTGGTGGTTACATGAGTTTGAACAGTTCACAGCCGGCTGTGATGATGGCTTCTTTCTGGGCTTGGATGTCAAGAAAAACGTCCATGGCTGCCTCGGCTTGGTCTGTCTTGCAGAGTTTACTTAGTATAGTTGGTTTGCCAAAACCAAAAATTGCAGACACAGTATCACAGCCCGAGAAGCTATGTAGGAAGAGCAGATACTTCCTGTATTTCTCTGGGAGGGCTTCTTGGATCTTTGCAACATCATAAGATAATTTTTTTGCTGCTGTGATGAAGATGGAGTGGTCTGCTTTATGATGAATGAGCATAACCAGGATGTCCGTATCCTCAGCTCTCACCTCAACAGCAGACTCTCTTGCTTCATCTAGAGCTGCCTGGACGATAGAAGTGTCTGCATCATCGGAGCATTGCTGTACACGGATTCCACTACTACTGAATGTCTCAGCAAGTAGCAGGATGAGCTGGGCCTTGTTACTCTTGTTGTCAAGGAACTTTTCTCTAGGAATGATGTTTTGGATGTCTGGACGAATCTGGATGTCACAGCATGCATGCTTTGTACGTCTGACATGATCATGGTCCTTGGTCGAGTTAACATATCCGTCAAAGACCACAGTGATCCGGAGGTGCTGGCTCCCCATGGCCTTCACAAACCGGAGGTAGTTCTCAGCGATGTCCTTCCAGGTGAGGTTAGCCTCCCACTTGACATTGTGCAGAAGCCAACCACCATCGATCACAAGGCTCGGGCATGGGGGTTGCTCGACAGGTTCCACAAATGCCTTCAGGAACTTTGCTAGGGCAGCCTTGTCTGGCTTTCGCATCTTCTGGTTTCTGTCAAAAAGAGACATCGGTGTTGGCGTCAACTCAAATTGCAGAGCTTCTTTGGTCTTGACTTCACGCTCACAGATGATGATTAGGCGGTTGAAGAGCCTGAGTGAGTCAATAACTAGCTTCTCCCCACTGACTTTCGGTCCAGATATGAGGGTTGCTAATGACTTCACCTTGTACTTGGTTTGCATTGTATCAAGAACAGTTTTCCCATCCATCTTGGCCTGCATGGTTCTGCCAATCTCCTCTGCCTGATCCGCGTTTACTGGATCTCCAGGAGAGCTACTAAACCCTGTAGAGAAAGAAACCAGGGTCTTCCTGTCCCGTGTGTTATCGAAGGGGTTTACTTCTTCCAACCATCCAACCATGGCATTGACAGCATTGTTGTCTTTTTGCATTTGGGCTCTTGTGACATCTGTATGGACAGGTACCCCACATTTGTTCATCACTGTGGTCTTTGACGGATATGTTAACTCGACCAAGGACCATGATCATGTCAGACGTACAAAGCATGCATGCTGTGACATCCAGATTCGTCCAGACATCCAAAACATCATTCCTAGAGAAAAGTTCCTTGACAACAAGAGTAACAAGGCCCAGCTCATCCTGCTACTTGCTGAGACATTCAGTAGTAGTGGAATCCGTGTACAGCAATGCTCCGATAGCCTGAGGCTACGAGCTCAATCCATGGTCTTGAAGGGCGGACCCAAACACAGACGCCTGGATTTGTGCGTGGCTTCCTATTGCTTCACCAATCTATGTCCCCGCCTCCCCTCCCCTCCCCCCCTCGGCCTGTGCACGGAGCACGCTGACGTCACCAAATTTAGAGCGACGCCCCTCTGCACTCTGATTGGTTAGGAGATAACAAGGTCCAAGACCATAGTTCCTGCATCGCTCCCCCAGGCTTTTTTTCTTTTGTAACAAAAAAAAAAGCCTGGGTTTCCGAGGCTAATGCTCCGATGATGCAGACACTTCTATCGTCCAGGCAGCTCTAGATGAAGCAAGAGAGTCTGCTGTTGAGGTGAGAGCTGAGGATACGGACATCCTGGTTATGCTCATTCATCATAAAGCAGACCACTCCATCTTCATCACAGCAGCAAAAAAATTATCTTATGATGTTGCAAAGATCCAAGAAGCCCTCCCAGAGAAATACAGGAAGTATCTGCTCTTCCTACACAGCTTCTCGGGCTGTGATACTGTGTCTGCAATTTTTGGTTTTGGCAAACCAACTATACTAAGTAAACTCTGCAAGACAGACCAAGCCGAGGCAGCCATGGACGTTTTTCTTGACATCCAAGCCCAGAAAGAAGCCATCATCACAGCCGGCTGTGAACTGTTCAAACTCATGTACCACGGGAAACCACCAAAAGACTTGGGGGACTTGAGATTTGAGATGTTCAGCAAGCATGCTGCTGCTGGGAATGTCAGACCAGAGAAACTGCCCCCGACTACAGCAGCTGCAGCACAGCATTCTCTCCGGGCATATCTCCAAACCAGAGACTGGCTACTGCTACAAAGTCCATCACTGGATGTCCTCGACTACGGGTGGAAACTGGGAGGAGAAGGCTATGCACCAGTCCCTACCACAGACCCCATTGCCCCAGACTATCTACTGAAATTCATCAGCTGCAACTGTGCGGGAGACTGTAGTACACGCAGGTGCTGCTGTAAAAAGCAGGGGGTCAAGTGTATATCTGCTTGTGGCAAGTGTAATGGAGAATGCAAGAACATCAACCAGGCAGACGAGAAAAGGAGTGAGGAAGATGAGGTGTTGGCTGAGTAAGACTGACACCAGGTTTCATCAATAATGCACATTTCTTACTTTACATTTTTCTTGTAATATGTAATAAAATATGTTGTTATGGAAAATGAGTTGTTTTTTTTACTCAAAACTAATGGTTGGATTAGATTCAGCACCTCTGAAAACCCCTAGTTAGAGTTAATTTTAGACTTTTCGTTTTTTTCACCGAAGCCCTTGGGGCTCCTTAAGTCCCCACATGCAGACAGTGTATCCCACTGAGCATGTGCACAGTAGGTGTACACTCTTATCAAGTGTTTAGCAATATTTTCTTATTTTATTTTTCAGAATAGAATCAATTCAACAACACTCCAATCCCCTACCGTTGATTATACACTGATTATACACTAACAATAACCAATATACCAATATTATATGGCCAGGGAGACATTTTTACTCAAAAATAATGGTTGGAATGGATTCAGCACCCCTCAAAACCCCTAGTTAGACACCTCACAAGTTGATTTTAGACTTTTACTTTTTTTCATATTTTTCACCCAAGCCCTCTGGGCTCCTTGACTTTGATTGGCTCTCCAGGATTTTCCACGAGGAATTGGGTTTATATTAATTGAGAGGTGATTCTAGACACCTATAAGAACACATTGGTGAAGAAAGCTATTGGTAGTAAATTTTTTCACAGATGGTCCACACATATTGCTAAAATTCCCTAACTAAGGCATAGGTTTGTTTGCGGCTACTTTCTCTGCTGTACTAGCCAATATTATTGAATTTGTGATATGTCACCAGATCTATCTGTAGGCGGAGATCTCTGATTTTCTGGCTACGTAAGACTAGGAGGGTGAGGATGCTTGCGTGGATGATAGTGTTGATTTTCACAGCAAATTTTTATTCAGTTTTGGTCATAGTCTTTTGAATCAAGTTCCTTTTAGTTTTAGTCATATTTTAGTCACTTGAAATGTTTTACTCTTAGTCTAGTTTTAGTCGACTAAATATCATAAGATTACAGTTGATTTAGTCGACTAAAATGTTTTTTGGGCAGGCCTTGATGGTGTCGTAATGGCTGATTTTACACTTGGTTGCATGCTGAAAATAGCCGATCTACAAGCTCACAACGCGTCGCAGCGCGACGCGTTGTGAGCTTGTAGATCTGCTATTTTCAGAGTGCAACACCAGAACGCAACCAAGCAAAAAATTACTTAGTTAGTTAGTTCTACTGGATCTCTTCTCCACTAGTCCCTGACTAGCATTTTAGTCTAGTTTTTATTTGTTGACGAAATTGTCAATATATTTATATATTTAACAAGAAACAGTCTTAGTTTTAGTCATCGTAGTTTAGTTTTTATTTCGTTTTTTTATTTAGTTTTCGTCAGTGAAAAAGGGTAGTTGACGAACATTTTTCGTCATAGTTTTAGTCGACGAAATCAACACTGGTGGATGAGGATGCTTTTTAGAAAATGTTTGTACAAAAACATTTCCAAGCTTTGACCTACAGTAAGGTACAGAGTGTACAGTAGCCAGTGAGGTATAGAAGTAGCTTTGAAAGCAATCCAAAGGCAATAAGCCCAGAAAGCTTAAAATTACAGGCCTTTACTGCTGGAGTGGCTATTAAAATACAGTGTCTGCATGGAACGGGATGAAAAGTGATGATTGTCTACTTAGAGCAATAGTACATCTGCTCACCAAATGCTTGGTTAGGAAATTATCCAAAACATCTCACAGACAGTAATGTTACCCCTCAACCTTTCCCTTTAGCTCAATACCCACTGATGTCACCAAATTGAACTCACCGACCGCGTGGCGATAAAGTGGGTTTGGTGGGGTGGAGTTGAATGTGGGGAAAGTGGCTTTGGTTCCATTCAGGTGTGCTAGCGCTGAAGGTTTGAGGGTATACAAGGTCACATATAAACATGTGACCATGTTCAGAGCATTTTAGTTTTATTCATATACAGTATCAGTGTTGCCAGATTTTGTGAGAGAAACAAGCAACCAGGTCTAAGAAAACCAGCCCAAAAGAAGCGACTATGGGCCACATGAGCACTTTAACATATAGGCTACATCAGCTATTTGAAAATAGCAGATCTACAAGCTCACAACGCGTCGCGATGCGACGCGTTGTGAGCTTGTAGATCAGCTCGTAGATCGGCTACATATCATTTTGGGGGTCCTTGACATGAAAAAGTTTGAGAACCACTGACATACTGTAGTAACATACGTTTTTTCAAAAAACTGTTAGGATTTAGAAGACATTTGTAGAATCGGCTTCAGGTCTTAATGGGTTAAAAAGTACACTTAGCTGCCTTTTAGATATCGAACCTCTGAAACGTTATAGGACGGGCACCAGAACAACTCAGCCCTGGCCTCCAGGCAATTTGAACCTGCGCAGAAGAGAAATCCTTCCACCACCTTTTATGGAGGAATATCCCTAATGATAGCCTTCATTCCAATACCAGCACCTCTTTATGGCCTCGATGGAGGAGTTTGTTAGCCTTATACCAGCGGGACGTTGTTATGGGTTGTCATAGAGGTTTTATCACAGGAGGCAAAGCAAGGTTGGACCCCCCCTTCCCTCCTTAAGCCCAGACCCTAATTCCACCCTACCCCCAAAAAGCGACACTGACCCACACAACTCAGCAGAAATACCGTAACAAGCTTGTGAAATAGTTTTAAGGACCCTAGCTCACCTGTTACAAGAATATACTGCGGAAAATAGCATGTTTTACTGCCACACTGTGGAAAATTGTCCACTCCCTCGTCCTGTGACCAGGAGAAAAATATCCACACTGCATATTATTTTGTGAATACCCAATAGTCATTCTTTTTTCACTGCACCTCCACCCAGTATTTTGCCAGGGAAGGAGTAAATTCCAGAATAATGGCACACTGAACATGGAATGAGCAGAGGCAGAGAGGAGAGTGGTACTGGTGGCTGCGTTCGGAAAAAAATCATCCCAGGGAATCCTCGTTGGTTTCCTGTTAACAAGAAATATTCTGACCACTGGCTTGCTGGGCTTGGAAACCCACCTCCCTCGCTTTCCCTTCACTGTCTCCATTTGAGCTTTGGGTTTCTCAGTAAAGACTAAATGCAGCCTTCTGTCTTTTTATAAATAACCAAGCTTTCCTTTGTCTGACCCAAGGTTATTATAGTTTTATTATCATTAGTTTAACGTTTTTATTTTGGTGTATGCTTTTGTTTTTAATTATAGTTACATTTTGACTAGTAATTTTTTTTTGGTAATATATAGGAATCAAGGACAAGATAAAAAAAAGTTGGCAAAATCTATGATTATATTTATTTTTAGTTAGTTTTGTAAAGACACAATATAGTTCCAGTTATTATTTTTCATTTAACAAAAATGTTAATTATAGTTTTAGTTATTTTGTTTGTTTAACCCTGGTCTGACCCTGTTGTGTGTGTGTTTCCAAGGTATGGGCCCAGTGCATATGAATGAGGTGCAGTGTTCTGGCTTTGAGAAGTCCATCACAGAGTGTTTCTTCAACAAGGAGTCTATAGGCTGCAGCCATGAAGAAGATGCAGCCGTCAGGTGTAATGTCCCAGCAATGGGCTTCCAGGAAAGAGTACGTCAAAATATTCCTAAACTTTTTTTGGTCACGAATCATGAATAGCGATGGATTAAGCTGTTCCCCATTATTTATTAATCTCCATTCCCCGTCAGGAGATTCATGCATCTGCTGCTGGTCAGCACCACATTTCTTGCCAGCAGGCAAAAGACCTGAATATTTTTCAAATATTGATTGATTGATTGAATACTTTATTCAGAAGTTGCAGAGAAAAAGCACATGGAAGTATAGTTTACAATACAAGGTCAACTGAAAATGGATCGCTCATAAAAGCCGCAATGGCTTGTTTCAAATGAGATCCCCATGTACTCAATTAATGGAAAAGTTTTTCCATGAAATAGTTCAACGACAACTATGCTATTATTGTAAATGAATAATCACAGGGCAATCATCCCTCCAGACTATGGGATACGAGCTCTGTGAGTCACGAGGCTAAGGATCGGAACTATCGATTCAGGCTTATACGAACTAGCCAATTACAACACTCCTGTCTCTGGGATGTAATTGTGCTAGCCAATTGCAGGCATGCAGTTTGCCATCATAAAGCCAATGCTTGAGACTGAAATGCCATGTCATGAAAGTTGCATTGTAGTTCAGGGCTCTCCCTAGGCTGGCAGAGGGAGTGCAGCGCCTGCAGGATTACTTAGACAATTGGCACTGGGTGGAAAAAAAATGGGGTTGCAAAATCGTGGGATAAAAATGTAAAATTAAAAAAGATTTAATCGTAATTTGGCAGTTAGGCAACAAAGAGAAGCAAAAGCTGTCACGTCATCCCCTGATTCAGTCCATGTCTCTGCTGTGTTCTGTCTGCATATGCAGTTACGTCTGAGTGGAGGTCGTAACCCCTATGAGGGCCGCGTGGAGGTGCTGGCGGAGAGAAACGGTTCTCTGGTTTGGGGCACGGTGTGCAGCGAGGGCTGGGGAACCATGGAGGCCATGGTGGTCTGCAGACAGCTGGGCCTGGGCTTTGCCAGTAATGCTTTCCAGGTAAGACACACAGACACTGTGTAGATCATTGGTTCTCAAAGTGGGGTCCGGGGACCCCCAGGGGTCCTTGGGGGGCTGCCAGGGGGTCCCCAGCTTAATGTGTTAATATAGCATCAAAACAATTTTAACCTTTTATACTTTGGCTATTCAAAAATAGCAGATATACAAGCTCATAGCGTGGCACAGAGTGCCGTGCTATGAGCTTGTAGATCGGCTATTTTTGAAACATTCTGAAAATTTGTGCAAACCTTTGAGTATATATATTTTTAAGCGAACATTTGTAACTAAAATATTTGCTTCTGGGGGTCCCTGGAACACAATATTTGAGATGGGGGTCCGCGGCCAAATACATATCATTTTGGGGGTCCTTGGCATGAAAAAGTTTGAGAACCACTGCTGTAGATAAAGTTTTGGGAGCACCCCTGGGTCTGCATTCACTCCTTGGTTGAAATACTTTGTAGAATGCAGTGTTTGTTTGTGAACTAGTCTGTCATGACTCAAAAGTGGGTCATGTTTCACAAGACATTCTCACAGGGCCATGGATGAAGTTTTTTGTCTGGGACATCATCATGACTTTGTTTAGAAGGTAGAAATAGAGTCTGAGTAAAAAACAGTTCACTGCTCTAGTCTAGAAACAACAACAACAAAACAAGGCAGCCTGGTGATTAGCCCATTAAGACCGGGAACACATCTGAGTGTTTTTTTTTATTTCTTTGGCTATTCAAAAATAGCAGATATACAAGCTCATAGCGCGGCACTCGGTGCCGCGCTATGAGCTTGTAGATCTGCTATTTTTGAAGAATCGTGAAAATTCACGGCAAAATCTTGGATTAAATATTTTTTAAAGCGAACATTTGTAAAATATATAGCTCCAGGAACCACACAGAAGCAAAGATTTGAGTTACAAATGTCCGCCAAAAATAAGAAAAAAAATCAAATATTTGCACAATTTTTTAAAAAGCCACTTGACTTAGCCGCGCTATGAGCTTGTATATTTGATATTTTTGAATAGCCCAACGAAATCTAAAAATGACACACAGATGCGTTCCCGGTCTTAAAGAGTTAGAAAGTATGACGTGGAAGGTCATAGTTTATTTCCTGCTAAAGCCAATGTTGTCACTCTCTCTCACAGTGTCCCTTGACCAATAGACTGAAACCGTAGCTCGTCCAAATGCTTAATTATTTTCTTTGCTGTATGGTGATTGAAGTGTTCTGGAGGGGGGGGGGGGGGGACCCTGCCACATTCATTTTTAATGTCACACGGTCCTCACCCACTTTGATCTAGCCTAGGTCTGTTGTCACATTCATGTGCGGTGAGGATTAAGTTGACATCTGCACATAAAGTGGCTTCTCACTCTCTCTCCTTCACTCCTTTCATGTCAGCTTGAATTCGTTGCATCTTTCATCACTGCCAGTTTTTCCCTTTTTGAGTCCTATGGAGAAATATGACTCCCCAGGGTGTCAACATGTTACAAGTTAGAGTCAGCACTTGCATCCATTTTGTGATTGGCACACCGTGGTCATGTGACTTGAGTCCATTGTGAACAAAGCAAGTTGTCACTGGCTGGGAACATAATATGATGTCACTGTCGGACAGAAACCTTGTGTCTTCATTTTCATCTTTTTATATTTCATCGCCGTATGCCAGTTTCGTAGCCTGGCTCCGGCCCCTGAATCGCTAGCCTCGCATTCAGGGTCTAAATCTAACTGGCGGCCCTGACGAATCGGGATCGGGATGGTCCATTATGAACCAATCGCCAAAGAGTCCCACTTTGGCCACGCCCCCATCTCAGAAAAGGGCTGCACTGAGAAGGCTCTCAGACTGAATAATGGAGTCAAACTAAATGAAAATTCAGGCTGAGTGTCAGGCTACCAGTTTCGTGCTGAAGTAGTGAAAATAGCTGAACTAAAAGCTCACACTGCGTCGCAATCCAACGCGTTGTGAGCTTGCAGATCTGCTATTTACACAATATTTGAAAGATTTTAAAAGATTTAGAAAATGTTCACCCTATAATGAAATGGCCAAAACAGGAATTCCATGTTGAAAGTGGTTAATATAAGTATGTCTGTGTTTATTTTTTTTTAACTAATGAAAAGTATTAAGAGCTTGTGACTAAATGATAACTACATAGGATCCAGTGGAACACAGGTTCTTTCTTTTTTTCCATTTCCTGAAATATATATATTTCCCAATATATATGTATACCGTAATTTTCGCACTATAAGCTGCACCTGAATATAAGCCGCAGCAGCTAAATTGAATGATTTGTACATATATAAGCCGCACTGGACTATAAGCCGCGGGTGTAAAATCCATAGATTTAGGAGGTCCCCTAGTGGCCGTTAGCTGTAAAAATCCATAGATAAGCCGCACCGTTATATAAGCCGCAGGGTCGAAAAATGGGAAAAATGTCGCGGCTTATAGTCCGAAATGTACGTATATATATATATATATATATATATATATATATATATATATATATATATATATATAATAAGGCACTTCTATAATGTGGCTGAACGCTTTGTACAGTAGCAGACAAATTTACTCCACTGATGTCTCCACCAGACAATGATAAAAGAGAAACCAAAGTAATAACCCAAGGGGAGGCTTACCATGCAGCCCTCTCTGCAGGGGGCCCATAGGTTGCAATGGATTGACTGAGTCATTTTTAATGCCCTGCGTCAAAACCACTCTACTGGGTTAGCTCATGAAATGACTCCATCAATTAGTTGCTGGCTTTGATGAGCAGCCACTGAGTGGAGGTCTTTGGTGTGGGTTGTAGTCGCTACTATGATGGGGGTAGGGTGTGCGCGCGCGCGTGTGTGTGTGTGTACTGGGGTGGTGGGTTTCTTTTATGTTTGACTGCCACTACCAATGTCATATGACCCACCCCTGCTTTGTTCTTGAGTCAAAGCACACTAACACACCTTCTTTGAGCCTTATTTTATATTAGGATGTATACTGTATATATATGTTACAGGTAAATTGGCATTCCAGGTAAATTGGAAAAGAAGCGCTTGTTTTCACCGCCCCTCCCCCCCCCCCCCCAGGCAATTCTGTAGAATCAACGCTAGAGGGCAATGCAAGCCAGACATGATGAGCCCCACACCACGCACGCACGCATACACACGCGCACAAACGAGCACGCACACACGCATGCGCACACACGCACGCGCACACACACACACACACACACACACACACACATACACACACACACACACACCCGCAAACAGCCATATTCCATGCAGTTGAAGCACAAGGGGGCGAGGGGGCGGTGCTGGTGGGCTATGTTAGTGCAGTGAGTGGCAGTTGGGGCAAACGCAGTCCCCACAACATCATTTACGATTCTGTGCCTATCGGTACATAACTCGGACGGCGCTTTAGTCGACTAGCAGACCATCGGCCGGTCGTCGCGGGCACTCGCGCCTGGAGGCGCTCGGGCGCGACTCCTTGGCCTCAAGGTCTGCTGAGTCGGCGCGCCTCCGTCATGGTCCAAAACTATACTTTATCGTCGAAAAAAAGTAGTCCGCGGTTGTTTGAAAAAGTAATGTCCCAAGCGGAAGTCAAACCCAGACTCCTAGCGGTAGTGGATGGGGAGTCCAATGATTATCAAAGTGCGCCACTGAGGCTGGTGCTTGCTTTTCCTGGTTAATATGTTGTTGTTGTCGTCCTCGCATCAAAGCCTCGCCTCGCAGCCCCGCGCCTAAAAACAAGCGCTCCACTTCCAATTTACCTGGAATGCCAATTTACCTGTGACATATATACTGTATACTTTGTGGCCTGAAAATCCAGGGTCACAAATATGACGTCTGGATTTGGACAGACATGTCACGTTTTGGGACATTTTCCACCCCTAACATTGTGTTTATGATGTCCCACCCATAAGCACACGAAGTCACTGATGTCACGTTTTGGAACATTTTGCACCCGTTCACATTGCGCTCACTGTGTCAACACATAAGCCAAAAATGATATGTTCAATTGATGTGGTTTAGAACACCCTGCCATTCCCAAAAATAAACATGCCATATGGAGCCTGTTGCCTTGTGTTTCTACAGCATGTGTATGGTGTTGCTATGGGTGACAAATGACCCCCTGCAGTCACCACCACATATTAACATCCGTTACCTCTGCTAACTGCTTACACCTGTGAAACGTTAAGATAGATGGACTCACCTCCAACAGGGATGGATTCGGCGTTCCAAACTTTAACATTTGGTTTGATTTGAATTGCAATTAACCTACAAATCATAAAAAGACATTCAGGCATAACACACAATAAAGTCTAGGACTTATTTCCATTGTGGCCCTCTAATGTTTACAGTGTGGGTTGATAACTGTAATAGTAGGGAGGCCCGGCAGCATACTTACAGCTTAGGAAAGTATTTGCAGAGCCGTGGAATGACAGAACTCTCCTCCTCGATGCCGGAGATTTATGAGTGGAAATGGCAAAATAATGATTTTTGTTTATTATAGGTTGTCAGGCTCGGCCTCAAGACAGGGGCAGTGTCTCTGTTGACTTTTAAAGCTGCAATCCATAAGATTCATGCCCTACCCGGGATGTGAGCTAAGACTGAAAGCCTGTTTGGGCATTAAAGCTGGTCCTACCCTACCACAGGGTCTACATTTCTCAATAGAAGAGCTGGGAGACCACCGACAACCACCGCAGTTATGTTAATTATCATTGCATCAACATACTCTACCATCCAGATTGGTTAAAATCATATTTTATTCATACACAAAAAAAAGTTATGGATTGCAGTTTATATTCTAAAACAAATCACTGTTATTATATGTTTTTTCCCCCTTCCCTCTGGCCCATACCTTTACACACAGTATAACTTATTCATTAAACATATTCTAGGCCTAGGGACACATGCTTATTCTGTGTTTTACGGTAGAGTTTTATATAGACACATATTTTATTCATTAAAGGTGAAGGAAATAGTCATAACGTTTTAATCCACACTGCTGATTCTAAAGGGCTCACCATTTTCAGACAAAAATAGTACTGTACATTAACAAGGGGCTCCCTCTAGTGGCTGGAGTGGCACATCACTTCAACAAAGTAGTGATCACTGAAAATGTCCTTTTATCCACATGAAAATATGGTATTAAAATATTTTATTCCGTAATATAGTGAACGTACAATTTGTACATTCCTGGCCTTACATTGCATTACATTACAATTTCTCATTGTGCCCCACACACAGTTGAGTGACACACCGCCTTGCACTAATCCACTGCTGGTTTTCATTCTAGTCATCTACTCAATATTTAATTTAGACCTGGGATACCAGCTGAGTGGGACATTGTCGGGTCTCCGCTCTACATGTAAAGTGTCTTGAGACAACTTGTTGTGATTTGACACTTTTGAATTGAATTGAGTAAGCATAGTCACTTGAAGCCCATCCTAGAAAGGCCATCAGAAGTTTGCCAGATCCTTACCCTAAACTTCCCCACACCAAGCCCATGCCTAAACTTAACCATACTAAACAGTACCTAATTAAATCCATGCCTAAACGTAACCATACTAACAGTAGCCTACCTAATTCAACCCATAGCTCATGCTAACAATACCTAATTCAAGCCATGGTTAAACGTAACCATACTAATAGTACCTAATTCAACCCATGGCTAAACTTAACTACTGTAAATATAATAAAAAAATGTATGCTGGACTTCCATCCTTTCAATAGTGGCCATCTAATGACAACTATTAACAACTCTATGGAGTATAAAATGTAATGCTTTAATAGTCCACAAGTCACACAGGTTGGTTAATAGGTGCTCTTAGAGAGAGAGATTAGAAAACTGAAAAGTAACGCTGATATCAAATAGACCTGGACTGGAGAGAGTCTCTGTGCTGCCTTTAACAGTCATGGAGGATGAACACTGGTTAAAGACCACAGCGTACTTGGCCAGAAGGTGTTCTGTGGGTGTAGGAATGTCAATGTAAGAGCCAGAAAAGAGGAGAGAACATTGTTTAAAATAGTCATGAAGCTTGAAGGACAATACAGAATAGGATGGGTGGTTTATGGGTGCTGGGTTTTCTGTTTACATTTTACACTCCTCAGTGAGAATGTACAATTTGTACATAAAATGTAATTAACAACTGAGGATTTTACTATGTAGCAGTAGCAAGAAAAAGATGCAGTAATCATGCACGATAGCTGCAGGATCTGTGGAGCCGGTTGTTTAAATCAGTGGTTCTCAACCGTTTCAGGCCGCAACCCCCCCAAAATGATCATATTTGAACTGGGGACCCCCCACCCTGAGAAGCACTTGGAATTGTAGGAGTTTAGGTATTACATTTATTGCTAAATATTGTGAAAATAGCAGATCTACAAGCTCACAACACCTCTCAACGTGAGGTGTTGTGAGCTTGTAGATCGTCTGTTTTCAAATGTTTTGCCTTTCTTATATTATTTGACAATTAGCCCAATGTTTGACCAGTTTTTATAGTATAGTTTGTTGATTACGTTCTTTTTTCATTTCATTTTTTTTTCTTCTTAAAAGTCCTCAAATTGTCACTTTACTGTCATCTGGGGACCCCCCAAAATCATGTGGGGACCCCCCCCTGTGGTCTATTTAAACCACTGGTTTAAATAGACCTGTGAACTGGCACTCAGGGCGATCAGCTGACAATCAACCCCAGTGTGGTGCATGAGTTCATGTTCCTGTCTGAACCTACGCTCTAAAGTGCCATTCACACTGAGCACTATAACTATAAAGATAACTATAACTATATCGTTCACCATTGTATCGTTTTTTAAAGTTGGTCTGAACGCTGCCATCCACCTGACTTAGAACGATTTTTAAAACTATATTCTTATCGTTATAGTTATAGTGCTCAGTGTGTGAATGGCCCTTAACTCCATTCCATGTTGTCCTAACAGGAGACGTGGTACTGGCCAGGGGAGGTGAGCGCAGATGCGGTGGCGATGAGCGGAGTCCGCTGTTCTGGCACTGAGATGTCCGTCTCCCACTGCCTCCATCACGGAGCCCACCTCAGCTGCCCCAGAGGAGGGGGGCGCTACGCCGCTGGGGTCTCTTGCTCCGAGAGTAAGACACTAAATAATATGCATTCATGGCAATGCTTGTTCCATGCTGTACTGTAGTACCTAAAGCTCAATCCTGCCCAAGAAAAAAAAATATATTTTGCAAAGATTGTACACTTTTTTTTGTGCCAATAACAGGAAAAGATCCCATGTTGTCATTGCATTGCATCACAAGATGGTTTGAAACTAAGAAAGAAAAGCTTTTTTCCCCCAAATTTAAACATAGCATCTGTAGCATAAAAAAAATAACACAATACATGTCATCAACAAATACAAAAAGACTATTATGTTCAAAGGAGAAAAGGGAAAAACGTCAGCAGTGAATAACACCTCCTTTCTGTGGGAAATTTGCATTTACCTCCCCTTGTGGTCTCCTGATAGATAGTTTCTCAGGCTAGTTTTGAAGGAAACCAGTGATTCACATTTTTTAATGGATGGTGTCAGCATTCCACATTTTGGTGGCAGAGTAGTAGAATGAGAATTTCCCCAGGTTTGTTCTATATTTGGGTAGTACCAGATCGTTGTCGCTCCCTCTAGTGTTGTGGCTGTGGGTGTCACACTCACTTTGGAGAAGTAGTTAGTCAGGTATGAGGGTGTTGAGGGCACTGCCCCTTTGACTATCTTCAATACCAATCCCATTTGTATTTGATTAACCCTGTCTTCTACCCTGAGCCATCCCAGACTAGCAAAGTGTGTTGGAATTAGGTGGGTCATGGGGCTTTAGGCCGAGAAGTAGTCGGATCAGTTTCTTTTGGTAGGTCTGAAGCTTAGTTGTTAGTGACTTTGAGATGTTGGAGAACCAAGAGGTGCAAGCATTGTCAAAGTGGCATTGAATGAGGGCTCCAGCTAGAGTGACAATGAAAGGCCCATCATACTGTAATATGAGGTTAAAAGTGTGTTTATGAAGTGCAGCATTGGCACTTTATTGGAATAATGACATGGGGTCCTGTTTTAGGCCTGGTGGATTGGCGTGAGAGGTGTCCAGTGGGCCGGTGAACGTTTTCCTACTGTACGCGTGTTTGGGATTTTAGGGACTCGCAGTGCACCATGTGGGAGGAGAGGTGCAGTAGGTTTTGTGTGATTTGCAAATCAGCAAGCACACTGCAATTTTGAGGTCAAGACGGCCTTAATTTGCACCGTCCACCGCCGGCCTGCTTGGACCAGGTCTCCTGGCGTATATAGCGAGTTTGCACGGTCATCCATTGCTATTTTCGGCACACTTTAGTCGGTGGAGGCACACCCAGATAGATGTCTACAAAAATCACACAAACCCACTTTATACTGTATGTTCTGTTTGAATTATTACAGAGATCATTGAACCACTACTTAAAGGGATAGTTCACCCAACAAATTACTTTTTTTTCCTATTGATTAGTCACCCCATGGAGACTTGAATTGAGTCCAGTGATCTGTCAGCAGGCTTTTGTCTTTCATTCCCCATTGTATAGAATTTATAGATAGACCCCATTTTTCATGGACAGGCCACATGGACGCAAATAAGTACTGTTGCGTATATTTGACCTAGTATAGCGTGACCTTTGTTGATGACAGTATGGTAAAAGTTCTTTAGGATGTTTGACAACATAATATGTGTCTGTATGTTGTCTTTGATAACATTCTAAATTGCCATGTCCACTACTCTTTTATCTCCCTCCCTGGCCTGTGTTCATCCTCCTGCTCACTGTGTGGTCCATATCTCTCCATGCCCTCCTCTTTTCCAGCGGCTCCTGACTTGGTGTTGAACCCCTCGGTGGTGGAGCAGACCACCTACATGGAGGACAGGCCCATGTTCATGCTGCAGTGTGCGTCCGAAGAGAACTGTCTCTCCTCCACCTCCAGCCAGACCCCGGCCAACGCCTACCGGCGACTGCTCCGATTCTCCTCCCAGATCCACAACAATGGACAGTCCGACTTCAGGCCCAAAGCTGAGCGAAACTCCTGGGTTTGGCACGACTGTCACAGGTATACATACAGTATGGTGTACGTTAGAATACGTTAGTATGCAGTGGTGGAAAAAGTACTCAAATGTTTTACTTAAGTAAAAGTATCAATACTGCAATGTAGAAGTACTCTGTTACAAGTAAAAGTCCGGAATTCAATTTACTTGAGTAAAAGTATTGGTATCAAAATGTACTAGGTAGTAAAAGTGTTTGAAAAAATGTTTGAAATGTTTGAAAATAGCCGATCTACAAGCTCACAACGCGTCGCATCACGACGCTGTATAAAATATGTATGTTTTATAATGTAATAATTTATATCTGCAAAGTAACTAGTAACTAAAGTTTTCAAATAATTGTAGTGGAGTAAAAGTAAAAGTAATTAAATGGAAATACTCTAGTAAAGTAAAAATCCCTCAACATTTTACTTAAGTACATTACTTGAGTAAATGTACTTAGTTACTTTCCACCACTGCATACAGTATGGTGTACAGAGAATACGTTAGTATGTGTTCTGTTGGTTTTATTCTCAGGTTTTCACCTAATTATTAATTTGTATTATATATTACCCAAGAACATGATAGAAGGCAAATATTTATCTACTCGATAGCCATTGACTCCTAATTTCAAGTTGACTGTGTGCAATTACCGGTATCTACTTATGGAAGAGGTTTTGTTTTTCCATGATATTTACTTCCCCACGTATCAATTTATTTTTAGGGGATAGGGGGAACTTATATTACCCCATCCACAAACTATGTGTTGCAAGCTAGAGCTGAATGTTTTGTGGTTCTAGTGTCAGGTAGAGGAACTGTGTCGTGTTGGCAGCTTTACACGATGACCAGCCCCACACACATCAACCCTCTGGCTCCCTGTCATGACTGGTTGAACCTGGCTGTCCCATGCAGAGCGATTTCCAAGAATCTTGTGGGATTGCATGCACACAGCATTACTAAACATAGACAATTTGTAGGCAGAATGCGTCCTTTTGGCCTTTTGTGTCTGCCTGGTGCCTTGTACTTTAGCAGAGACTATAAGTCGAGTGTACAAGAAAACGCTGCCCTCGGTGGATGGCGCCGTGTATTTTTGTTCTGAACTTCTGAGCCTGAGTAGGTTGGTAAATAGAATTTTTTGAAACAGAGCTGGCAGTCAACTCCCCTTCCAGAGCCTAGCATGTATCTTAGCTTTCTTTTTTTTCCACTGATTTCTCCAGACATTACTATTGTAAATAAAAGTTACTTTCATAAACTAGTTCCATATTACTTCTTAAAATGTACTGTTGATGTGACTGTTGTTTTCTGTTTGTGTGTGTGTGTGTGTGTGTGTGTGTGTGTGTGTGTGTGTGTGTGTGTGTGTGTGTGTGTGTGTGTGTGTGTGTGTGTGTGTGTGTGTGTGTGTGTGTGTGTGTGTGTGTGTGTGTGTGTGTGTGTGTGCGCGCGCGCGTGCGTGTAGACATTACCACAGCATGGAGGTGTTCACACACTACGACCTGTTCAGTCTTAACGGAACTAAAGTGGCAGAAGGACACAAAGCCAGCTTCTGTCTGGAAGACTCTGAGTGTGATGAGGGTGAGCAGCACAAGTGCAAAGAATATATCTCCTCTTATACAAAATAATAACAAGCTCAAGAGGTCATGTTTTTATGTAGTGCTATTCACAGTTAAAATCTATTCAGACAAATTCTAAATAATTTCTCATGGTTTCCATTGATGTTCTTGAACTAAATCACAATAACTGAATAGTGTGATGATTAGGGGTGGGACGATATATCGATATCGCGATATATCGCGATACTTCCTCTCGCGATAAATAATCGATATACTGGCGATTATTTTTTTATTTTTTTGTGATACGTTTTTTGTCTGACTGTATTTGTGTGATGATGATTTTGAAATGTTTGGTGCTATTTTATGTGTTTATGAATTGAATACAAGGACTATCGTGATATATCGTCGGTGAAATTTCATGCAATATATCGTGATATCGCAATATATCGAATATCGTGATATTATTGTTATCGAGGGCCTAATATCGCCACAGATATCGTATCGTGAGATACCCATATCGTCCCACCCCTAGTGATGATATATATCACACAAAATAAGTGGACTTGATTCCAGAAGATGTGATTTGATTAGAAACCGCTGTGATTATGTGATCGGTTGTACAATACTATCACCTCTGGCCTCATTTAATGTTTGACTGATGTTCTGTGTTGTAGGTATTGACAAGCAATATGAGTGTGCCAATTTTGGAGAGCAGGGTATCACTGTGGGCTGCTGGGATACCTACCGACATGACATTGACTGCCAGTGGATTGACATCACTGACATCAAACCTGGGGATTACATTTTTCAGGTAATCTTTTCTCTTTATTTCTTGTCTTGAGCTGTGTTTCATATAAATGCAATTAAAGCCATAACACAATATAATCAAGCTTTTGCTTACAAAATGACACAAATGTGACAAGTATGACTTTGTGGACAGTCATCTGTTTAATCTAGTTGTTTTTTCCTTGTTTGTACCTTCCAGATTCTCATGTTTCTAGTTGTTTTCAATGGTTGGGGTGAATAGTTTGATAAATGACCCCTTTCTTTCCATGAGGTGCCTTGGGCTCCGTTGGAAGGTGTTGCCTAATAGTTTTCCATATGTCTCCTCTCCTGCAGATTAACATAAATCCAAAGTATGAGGTGGCAGAATCAGACTACTCCAATAACGTCATGAAGTGCAGATGTCGATATGACGGACATCGTGTATGGATGTATAGCTGTCATAATGGTAATACAGCACAGTCTTGCATGTCTGTATTTGTAGAATCTTGTCTTGTCTCGTTTATTTTCTTACCGTTTCATTGTTTTACCCAGTTTTGTATAGAACTCTTAAAGTGTCCCTGTCCTGTTCTTGTAGGTGGTTCATTAAGCACTGAGACAGAACAGACGTTTCCTGGCCTGATCAACAACCAGGTGGCCCACAGGTAAAGGACCTCCCGCTGAGAGCCATCCTGATGCCCCACCAACCACTAGACACATCCATCTGTGGTGGATTTTTCCCTCGCTACAAACACCAGGATCAAACTCAATATCCCCACCCCATCCTCAAGGCCGCGGCCAGCTTTGAATGAACACCACCAATCTTGAAGGTGCAGGTTGCTTCTCTGCCCTAGAACACAGTCAGCGTATTTGATGTATTTTGGTGTCATTAAGAATTCTCCCCTCCTGTGGACTAGTCAGCTCCCAGACCGAGGCAGAAACAGCCGTTACCCCTCAGCATCCCAGTGGATCCCTTGCATGACATGCTCACACTAGCACTGCTACAACCTTTTATGGAATAAGCAATGAAATACTCCTGCTGCTGACCATACAGCATCTGCGATGTCATGTCATCAAGGGTGCAACTTCTTTGAAGAGAAGTAATTACAGGGAAGTTGGCAGCAGTTTGTTTCAGAATAAGAAGCATCATAATTATTCGAATGTGATTTTCAAGAGTTTGGTTGCCTCTGCGGGATCGTTAGTCTTCGAATGGAAATAATTGGACGTACTCTCACTCAGTATTCACCATGAAGTTTGAGAGGTGCCTTTCACACATTGAATAGGTTGCTGAAATGGCTGGAGATCAAACCTTAACTAACTGCATTGTGATTGCATTCAGTAATGTTTTCTATTTAAGATGTAGGTGACCTTTGTTGCCACCATGTTGTCATATTTCTTTAGATACTTTTTAGTCTGTCCAGTTCATTAAGGCTATTTATACTTCATTGCATGACAATAGAATAAATTAAGCTTGTTGCTATTCTTCCAGTTTGTAGGTACTCGCATTCTTCTAATTATTGTAGCAATTTAGTTATTTTGGGTTTCTCACATGAAACTATTGATAAATGGCAAATGCAGACATGAGACAGGGAAACATTTGAATTTACCTTTGTGTATCAACCTATGTATTGTTATTAAGACATGTATTGTTACTACGAAGTAATACAATATATAAGTTGTTGATACGTCATGACATTGTGCCTCCTACATACTTTCTTAAGGTGTAACAACACAGTGTAGAGTGAAAATGTAATTGTATTTACATTGTGTTCCACACTAGTAAAGTAGTATAACACAGATGCTAACGCAGTAGTGTTTTTACCTTAGTGGTATTAACCTTTTGTTTATACAGAGATTAAGGCACTGGAATGACGATGTTTTAATGTATCTTTTTACCTGAGACTCATACCAAATTGCAGAAAATATTATAGTTCTTTAAGACAAGTACTACTGAATGTTAACATTCAAATACCTGTTCTGTGCCATAGGAATGTTCTATTTTATTACTAGGCTTTATTTCTGTTCACAAATAGTCAATCAGACAGTTCCAAGCTACATTTATATTTGTCAATGTTCATAAACCAAAAAAAAAGTCCCCATATTAGTAACTTATTGTAAAAGTCAGGGATTTTAGACATGTGGTCCTTTTCTTAATTTACTTTTGTACAATAATATATGTGAATCTTATTTTATTGTACTTTTTTTTTATAATGGTGCTATCAAACCGACCCTCTGTTTTCTGAGGGTACTGAATGACTATGTTATGTATGCTAAGTGCTAACAGACAGTATACTTGAATGGAGTGTAGAAGAAACAAAAAGAACAATGTGCTTTATGTGTTAACTATAATAAAGTTCAAGCAACCAATTCTTCGTGTGGCATTTATAGCATTTCACATTCATCTTCCACAGCTAATCCGGCAAACCATTTCTTGTGTATGCTGCCAGTAGGCCAAGGAAGTAAATCCCTCAATATGTTTCACATATTATGAATATTCTTTCACCTGTCCCTGGAGACGAGAGTAACCACTGCACCTATGCACCGCCATCTTTTATTTACATATTAATTATATTTCTTTCACTCTAACACTTCTCTATCACATAGTAGTATCAGATATTTTAACCATACTGTACGAAGCACACTTCAACAGTGGGACCTTGAAGCAGTGTAGTGCTGCCACCTTTTGGTCAGAGGGACATATTATAGTTCTTCTTGCTAAAATAACCCTCGTAGGCGAATGGGTTACAGAACTGATAGCGTCAACTCCTAATCTTCTACGCCCTGTCATTGAAACAATAGTAGTGCTATTTCAACACACCAAGAGATTTTCCTGTCACATTACATGATCTTCCTTTGGCTCTCTTACACATAGAACCCATTTCATAGCTCATCGACAGAGTGAAAGGGTGTTTACAGTTAAAGCTCAATTATATATTTATGCCACATAAATTCAATGGGCTTTAAGGCAATGAATTACAGTTGTCATAAGTACAGTAATTTAAAACTGAGAAAGGCAGGAAGCCTCGCCAAATCTTTGTGTGGGCTTTAAATTATGACTGATTGTTTGTGGGTGAATATGATCTGTGGATGTTGGAGTGAATCCAGACTTTTGCTGTGGATACGCATTAACATACAATTTCATTGAATTTTTTCAAATGGGCTGTCGACACATCTTAGCATTTTGTCTTTATTGAGACAAAATAGTAAGACAGCAGATAGGGAGATACCATAGGCTAGGGGTGACAGGAGAGAAGGAATTTCTGGTGGGATTTGACACCGGTTGTGGTTCTGAAAAATCATTCAGTTGTGCACACAGATGATGAGAAAATGTGTTATCTTTAGTGTTACATGTATGATGTAAACTATCCTAATTTAGGGCCTATTATTCATTTGAATATACAGTATAGGCATCCAGCAGGCATGGACTCCTAGATAAAAATCAGGCTTTGCCATGCAGGCCTAGTCACGCCAGGAAGAATGACTCATCTGTCAACATGCTGCCACTCAGACATTAGAGGTGTTTGAGTCAAAAACAGACCACAGGTGTTGGTTAGTAGTTTGTCTATGACTACATATTTCTAATGCAGGGATTCCCAATCTTTTTCCAACATTTAGCACACTTAAAAAACAAAATCCTCCCGGGGACCCATACTCTTAAAGAAATGTTTACCATTAGATATAGTATAGATGAATAGAATTATAACTTCACATTGTCTATGGTCTATACAATGGGGAGAGAGATGGGGTGGGGGGTTGCCTCCACTTCCAAAACCACTTAAAGGCGACCCCAGCGTCCCCTGACACTAGTTTGGGAATCACAAAAGTCCAATCGTTTTGTCTTGGAGACACAGGGTCCCCTGACACTACTTTGTGAATCACAGAAGTACAATCATTTTGTCTTGGAGACACTGATGCAACATTCCCACCCTTGACTGACAACATGAACTCACATTTCATACAATGGGACAGTGTATGGCAAAACAATAGCCTGCACAGTATGAATCACTGTACACAACAACAAACAAAGTGTTTAAATAAGTCCAAACACTATCAGAGTCAACTTAATGCTTTTGACAGCCAAAGTGGCTTGAGGAATGTCCGCCCAAGAAGCATATGGAGCTTTATAGCTTTATAGACGAACAACCAACCTTCAGATCAACAATTGTCAACTTCACACCTCCAATTAACACTTCATAAAACGGACACGTTTACATTGTAAATCCTATGTGCCTATGTTATGTGTTTATGCGTATCAGACCACCAAGTCTCTATACAGGCCTACGCACATTTGTAAAATTATGAAGACATTCTATTGACTATTACATCCCCCAGGGTTTCGGTTATTTGTAACCTTAACCATTAGGCTACCATTACTCAAGCCATAAACACAAGACCTAAACTTAAAATGGAACCTTGACATTTGCGCCCAGTGAAATGTCCTCACTTTAGTTTCCAGGATATTCCTCGTCTTTCTGTCCTTATGAGGACGTTTGTCACAAGAAAAGAAGTACACACACACACAGTGTCCCAATATGGCTAATGCAAGAGACCACCAACAGTGCCATGGCAGTGGGATTGAATGAGCCATTGACTTGTGTAATATGAAACAGCAGACTTCAGTCAGTAAAAGGAGACGCTCAGGTGACTTTGGGGGGAAAATCTTGTCCCGCTCTTTAAGGCAACAATGAACAGGCCTCATGTGATAAAAGGTTAAATGCAAGGTGGACTCCAACAGCAGGAGAGAGGATATGGTTGATCAGTTTTTTCCCCCTTCTTTCCCTGACCCCTGGGAGAACACGTGACATTCTCCTAATTTGTGCTGAAATCAGATGTGAACACGGTAATCCATTAATGTACCCGTTTTACTGCAATTACCCAGGAACTGGAGATCTAAATGTTATATTTAGATTTAAGGGGTTGAGGTGAGGTGACCTAAAATGAGTATAATAGTACTAGCCATAAGCTTCAATTCCTGGGCCCTATTTCACGAAAGCAGAATTAGGGGTTAAGCCTGGATTTAACACCTATCCTGGCTTAATTTAGCCAGGATTTGCGATGAATGAGTTTCATGAAAGCTGAATTATCTTGCCAGATTAGTTTAGCCAGTTCACCCTGGCTAAGTTTATCCATGACTTGATTTCACGAAAGAAAATTGACGCAATCCTACTTTAGTTACCATGGCAATTTAGCTGTGAAGTTAGCCTGGTCCGGACCAGGCTAACAGCCAAGCTTAATTAATCCAGTACCTTGTTCTTCAAGTTTTGTGATATAGCTGTTAGTCCAATGACTCCAATCTTTCAAGGATTCTGCTATCGACTTTCATGGTCTTTTATAGGAATACGTGAAACCTGGCTTTACCATCCTGGCTCGACACAGCCTGGCTTGGCAAGGTCTAGCTCGACAAAGTCGCTCCTTTTCAGCCTGGCTTGGCGTTCATGGAACGGAATAAACCAGGCTGTACGGACCAGACTTTGTCAAACCTGGATTTGACTTAAATCCAGGCTTATTTAATTCTCCTTTCGTGTAATAGGCCCCTAGATCATTAAGTTTAGCCTGGTTGCATTAATGTTAATGCCAAGAAACTAGACCTTCCAAAATATAATGAAATGTCAGTCACCCACCTCATATTAAATGTATTCATGCATCCTCGCTTACACACAGAAAGAAACCTCCCTACTACCCAGCAGCATCTTGAATCCAGTACATCTTTTCTAGCCTGAAATTCACCTCAACAACAAAAACAAGAACAACCAGATGCTCACAGGAAATAAAAAAGGTAACTATTGTAAAAAGTGTCAATGATGCTCACGGATTAAACGGGATCAAGTCGTGACAAAACAACGGACGATCCGGTCTCTCAGGAGTAAACAAGAGGAACAGCTTTATTTATTAAAAGGCAGCTGCCAACATGTTTCGGCCTCGGAAGGTCCATTTCCCCCGATGAAGACCTTCCAAGGTCGAAACATGTTGCCTTTTAATAAATAAAGGCTGTTCCTCTTTTTTACCCCTGAGTGCCTGGATCGTCTGTTGTTTTTTTCACAGTGAGAAATGTTGGTTTTAAGGTGGACTCAGGGACACTCGTCTGGTCCTGCTCCATAACTCCTGTAAAAGCAAGATAAATTACTGACCTTGAATGGCAGCCAGCACTAGGATGACCATACTCCTTTTTTCCTCCAGGTCACGCAATAACTAAGAACTGTGTAAATTGTGTCTTAATACACTAGGTGTAAGTAATACATACTTACACCTAGAGCCCCCATTCAAACTTTAAAATGTTCATCTTAATGTGGACATGTTTGCCTGAAAAGGAATCTTTGAAATGTTTCATAGTTGTAGAATTGTACTCCTTTAAAAGTTCAGAGATTTATAATGGAGGCCGATGGAAGATTTTGGGACCTCAAAAAAACACTTTCACCTAGAAACTCCACTGTCTTGCTCAGCGACAACTCAACATGTGTCCTGACCTGGAATCAAACCTGGATCGACCAGAGCCTCTGGATCCCCGAGGTAAGCTCACTGACCACTCAGCTATGGTCGAGTCACCACTGAATTATTTTCATATAATATTTATATTGTTTCTCTGTCATTACTAGCGGTGGTGGAAAAGGTAGTCACATTGTGTACTTAAGTAAATAGTAGCACACAATGTAGAAATACTTTGTTACAAGTAAAAGTACCAGTATTATTACCAAATAATTGCAGTGGAGTATGTCTTGCTCAGGATCATACTGCAGCAATCAGGTCTTGAATCTGTAACCTACGACTCACTATGCAGCCACTCTATCCATTCACCTACAGCTGTTTCTATGATATCTGTGGATCTAAAACATTTTGAGGTCAAGGCCCCCATGTGAAAAGATGTAGTGTCAGGGCACCCCATGAGAAAGTATTAGTATATTTATATTTATATAGTATATAGTATATTTAAAGAATATATATATTCTTATTCCGAATTTGTCGATACTTTCACACAATGTCAGGGATAGCAATCAAACCTACAGTATAACATTCTGGTTCACAGGCCGGCTGTGCCTTGCCCTGGATTGGCAACCAGACTATAGTACTCTTCCCACTTTATTAGTGTGGTTGCCCTAACAGGGCAACCAGACTATAGTACTCTACCCACTTTATTATTATTCCACTTTCTATATAAACATTTTTCTTGCGCGCTATTTCTCCCAGTTTATTTTTCCCAATTTCGTGCCATATGTCAAATTGACCGGCTTCACCGGGACCAGACTGCTTGTACTTTGCTAAGAGATTGTTTGCATAGTTTAATTAATATTGATTTATTAGTGCATTAAATGTCCCCATCCACTTTAATGGGAAAATGAAAAAACTCAAATTCAAGTATTTCTTTCTCGGAAACCGTAAGGGCTAGAGTTAAAAGACTTTGAGGGGAGGTTCATAGTTTATTGCCAAATTATTAATAAAAGAATTACACCAGTCGGCCACATGGTGGCGCTATAACAGCCCACTTTACCTTTTGGCCTATAACTTTTGAACCGTAGGTCGTAGAATAAAAAAAAATGTACCCCTGGATTCCGTATAGGCCACGCCCATCTGCGTTTGGATAGATTTTCCGCCATTTTGAATTCTCTTCAAAACACACTTTTAGCTCCTCCTCCCACATATTTTATCCAAATTACACAAAAATGGTACACATGATCTCTGGACCCATGCGATAAACATATCCAAATGGCATTTTGATAGTCCTTACCGTTCGTCCGTAATTGGCTTCCAAAGTTAGTGGGAGGGGCCCGTTTTATGAAGAATGACAAAAATCGTCCAATCAATCCCAAATTTGAATCACATGTCGAGGGTGGTTTACTCAACGAATCCCCAAAAGCATTTCCACTTTGATCCATAGGAGGCGCCACAAATGCGCAAAACGTAACCGTTTGATGCAAAAACATGATTTTTGGGGGAATCAGTTCTCAAAAAGAAAAGCAAGTGATCTCAGGAGTGACATGACGATGTCATTGGCCCGCTACATTTGTGGGAGGGGCCTGTTTCTTTAGTGGGAGGGGCCTATTTCCTCAATTCAAAACGGCACGTGTCACGAACGCAGGATCCGATCGGCACCGAATTCGAATCGCACGTCGCACGGCCTCCGACGGTATTCCTCCAGGCGTATTCCTCGAGTCCCGGCGGCCGCGACCGGCGTCGGCGCAACCACACTTTGCAACTTCCCAGAATTGCGACGCGTCTAGTTAGTTTATATCCTTGCCGTTTCCCTGAAAAGCATGTAACGTGTTTTTTTCTTTTAAACTATATCACTTGCTATAACCCTCTTACTTTTGTGGTGTACTGATCAAGGCCAAGACTCAGACTTGAAGGGTACAAACCCATTATTCAGAATTTTTGCACAGAGCACTGGTTAAACAGCCAAATCATAAGGGTAAGTATTTCTCTCAACACAGGTTCTATATATATATTCACATTAACCCTTGAAATCTTGACATTGGGTCAAAACAGTGAGCCAAGGAAAAGCAGCCATGATGATGTAAAAGATGTACACATTAGTTTATTACCGAACAATTTCAAGGTTAAGAAACAGTTTGCAATCAAAATAAAAAAAAGAATGTAGAAAAGTTACCGCAATTTATCAAACCCAATGTAAAACAAAAAAAAAACTAAACATAAAATGGCCAAAGCAAATACAAATGTGTAATCCTAAATAAAAAAAACTAAAAAAAAGAGGGAAAAAAACAAAATCTACAGGAAAAAATATTTACATAATGAAAACAGTTTTTTCACTAGCGTTCAGATAATAAACATTCCATGGAATATATATTTGGAACATATGTAATCATGGTAATCACTGATTAAATCAGTAAGGAACATTTCAAAAAGACATTCTGTTAACAGAGCACATTCATTAGACATCCTATCTGGATCCAGCTATTTACTATGTTGAAAATGCTGGGAGGATTCAATGACAAACGGAGGTTCTCAAAGTCAGGTGCTTTGGCCACACTTTACTTTACTATGGCCATGTTCCAGAGTTTAACCAGAGCAACTACCCTGTGGGAAAGTGATATTTATAATATATATTATAATAATACTTATACAAGAACTTAATGAATGAAATTTGTGCTTAATGCTATTGTAATTAGCAGGGTGTAAAGTTTTGTGTTACCACTTACATTTGCGCTCACAGCCTTGTACACCCATTATGTTTTAGTCATTTACCTGATAACATCTGTCCAGGGTGATTTATAATTGGTGAGTGGCTCAATAACACTTTAACAGAACACATTGCTTTGGAGGTTTGGTTTCCAAATCAAGATCTTATACATTTCTCCCTGTTAAATACTTCTGATGTAGACTACCGTGAAGGTTAATACTCAGGTTAAGGTCACTCTATGGTGTAAAGTGTTACCGATTCTTTATAATACAGTCAACCAACATCTTCCAGAGAGGGAAGTCAAGAAAATCCTCATTTTCAGATGTTGTTTGACTTAACCTATGAGCAACTGAAAATTATAACATGAATCCACTTGGGAGACTTAACAAAGGCAATGTTCAAAGCCAATACAGGCAATATCGACTAACAAGAGCACTTCTTTTTAAATTCTTCAGTCAAATGTATCCTACAGTATGAGTGGTGTATATATATACAGTATATGTGTAGAAAACATGGTTCAATCAAAGACCAGTAGTCACCAAACACTATGCATGGCACAGCTAACCAAACTTATCTGATAGAGCATCATAGATATATAACATGCAAAATACAAAGATTTAAGTTAATACAAATAGATTTAAGTTACACAACAGAGGAAACAATGATACTGTATACTGTACATACATGAGTTAGCTGGGGTGAGCTGGGTATATTTGGGGGGAGGATTGTTTGAGACGCATTTGTAAGGATTTTGGGATCTTTGTCTTCTGGGGGAGGTAGTAGATCCCCCTGAAGCCCCTCTGATAAAGACTGGCACCAGCTGAGGAAACATGATGTAGATAAGAATGAGCATTTTATAATACAGTTTAGCCATCATCACCAATAGGCCTGTCACAATTATTACATAATCGTCGAATCGCAATTATTTTATATAAATCGCAATTATTTTTGTAATCGTCATAATCAATTCCATGTTAAAAAATGTCATATATCTTCAAAAAAATTCAGAAATAGTGGAAATAGCAGATCTATAAGCTCAAAACGCGTCGCGATGCGACGCGTTTTGAGCTTATAGATCGGCTATTTCCACTATTAATGTTTATTCTTAAGTATAAAGTAATTAAATATGTGTTATTTGTCATATCTGCCCTGTGCAACTTTTGTTTTACGAAAGCTACAACAGAAATGTAATTTTTATTCATAATGTTCCATAAATTTTCGACGACAGAAACACTATTAAATCGTTAATCGCAATTATTTGAGTGATAATTAATCGTCAAATTAAATTTATAATCGTGACAGCCCTAATGACCAACATAGAAATTACAACAAGACTGGAATGACATTTCGGTTACAGCCGGCTACCTAAGTAAATGTGCTATTTTGGAAAATGTTTTTTAGATTTGTATGTTTTGTGACTCCCTCTGTTTACTCTTTCACACTCTCTCCCTATATTTGCACTGGAAGCGATGCAAGTTGACTCCACTGAGTGTGTGTTTGTTTTGTGTGATTTATTTGGCAAAGTCCACCCCAGAGATGGGAGAGAACGTAACGTATCCTCCAAATGCTGCTCTGACTGGTTGCCACAAAGTCCAACACGTTGCTGGGGAAGTCACAAAGTATGGAAACACTAGGCAACAGGGGATGTAGTGTTAAGACAGCGGCTTTACAAGCCTGCTGTAACAATCAGGTAGGATAAAGGATAATTCCTTTTAACAGGTCGTTCATGAAAGTCCTTGCGGTCTTGTTTCCAATGAGAACCTGTGAGCAATTAGGGGTTAAGAGTCTTGCTCAGGGACAAATTTCATTTCATCGACACATATGCTGGCCTGGCCTGGAATCGAACCTGGGGCAACCAGGGCCTCTGGCTCCCTATGCGGGCTCACTAACCACTCAGCTATGGCCGCCCCAGGTGGCCTCCAACTGCAGGAATGAACCTCTTAGGATTACACAGCAGCATATAGTACCTGTTTGCGATAAAGATGGCTGTGTTCTTTATCCAAAAATGTTGACATAAAAACGTATATCCGTAACATCGAGTTATTTTTTCTGTGTCTTGGGCGTGTACTTCTGCAAGTGCTTTCTTCATCTTTGAGCAAGAACGTTTTCATCGACATTGAAAGTTGTCAAACAAGCAGTTCCACTTGGCTGCGCTTTCAAGTTGGAGCAGACAAAAGTTGGCAAAGAACCCATAACATAGCACAGTAGCTGAACAGTTTAGCTCCCAATAAACATGCATGCATACATGCACAGCCAAATTGCCAGCCCGGCTTAAAGACTTGATCTATATGAAAATGAGCAGCTGATTACATTCCGCCTACACTCTCTGCAACATCCCCACTGACAGCGGACGCTCGCCTTGTGCGTGGTCTATTTTATGGTTTCCACACAGGCAGGTGGCTGTGGATTTGGTACAGAGGAAGCCAAAGCATTGACATTGTATGATCTTGCCCAATTTCCATTTCCCTTTGGGCTAATACATTCATCATGAATATCTTTAAATGAGTTAGCAGCAGGTAAGGGCCCACCGTCTTGCATTTCAGAAAGAAAGAAAAACATTTGTCTGTCCACGTTGCCTGTTCAGGAAATCGGATGCTTTCTGTGCTTTGGGAAAAACTTGTGCGGTGCGCAAATGATCAGTTTTCCTTGTGACCTTGAAGCCCCTGGCCCCTGTGCTGTTAATATTCAGACCCGTGACCTTTCCATAATAGGACAATCTCTCCAACCACTTTGGATACCCTCCCTGCCTGCCTGGCCTGCCACTGGCTCAAATAAACAGAACAGGTCTGTTTCCCCCCCCACAGAGCTAGCTGTCTGTCTGGCGGCTGATCCATCACACTCTTCCATCAGCCCTATGCTTGGTCCTAGGAGACTTCTAGACAAACAGAACAGTACTCCGAGCCAAAAGGGCCTTCAGCCAAGACGGGGGACGGGACGGGGGGGGCTCACGGCACAGAGGTGAGGGAAGGGGAAAGTTAAGAAGAACAAGGAGATGAGCTAGCTAGCACGGGACAAAGCAGCTTCAGCCCTTACTAGTACTGATTAAGTGTATGAATGCACACACACTGCCTGCCCACTGCGGTTTCGCCTTCTTCTGACCATGGCCACGTTCCAAAACACTACTCTCTCAGCAGCTACTTATAAAAAGAGACGGTTTACATTCCTAGCTGAGAAATGTATATGTATAGAGAGGCACTGGGCAAGGAATTTCAAATGAGAAAATGTGCTTGTTTGATAGACGGCCCCCATGTCTTATCCGTCTGCATGGGGTCTATGGTCTTAAAAATGTTGGCCAAACATAACATTCCCCATAGGTAAAATATTTATGGATAAAAGACTTACTTTGGCGTCGACTGTAGCGACTGCAGCTATGATGCGGAGCTCATCACGTGTCAGATTTCTTTTTTAATTAACATTATTTATTTATTCAACACCTGCACGGTGTAATACATACACAAGCAGGAGAGCATATCCGGAGGTCTTAATGGGAAAATTGTGTTCTTTGTCACATGAAATGAGTTACACTCGTGGAAAAGATGAGATTCAACAGCAGAGAAAGGATTTATGGAAGGATATGTGGTGCTCCAGAGGCTAAAACCTTAATCCGTCTGCCATGGAATTTATTTTTAAGGGAATCTTCAATGTATGAAATTCAGCCATGGTTGAGTTGTTGCATTGGGCAGAATCAAATGATTTTAACGAGCTAATGCAAAGGAATACAGCAGGAAAAGTAAATAAAAGCTGCAGAAGAATATGATGTGTTCTCGGTGCTTTATCAATAGAATGGTTTAATACAGCAGGGGTTCTTGGACTGAGTTGACCAAAAACAAATGTCTCTTAAAAATCTGTGAAACCCCATTTTTGTCTTGCTAGGTCTTTTCTCCATCATTACATTTTGGCAGATGTATCTCATTCACTCCCTTTCTGACAACAGCTGTAGTGTGGAGCAGAGCTGCACATATTGCAAATATTAATGTCCGGTTTATGCATGGACTGTCACCAACTGACTCAAACCCAAAACAGCGAAAAATCTAGATGCATAAAACCTTGCTTTTTCTATGACTGTCAGCGACATTCAATTGATTTTGTTATATAGCAGTTCACACATCAAGTGTCATGGTGGCGACCAGTCAACAACTGAAATCTACAGGTCATCTCTAATGGTGCTGGATGATAAAAGCCAGTCACATTACAATATGTATGAATCAAACACAATCAATATGTCTTAACATTTTTGTGGACTTTTTCTAAACTTACAATATATCTCATTTAATATAGGCCTGTATTTACTGATGTCACACTACTGAATGTGCAGTTTATCTCAGATAACAAGACCAGGAGACCTGGTTCTGCCAGACCCAGAATAAGTACTTTATAAGATCAGAGCTCTACGTCACCGGACTTCACATGACGTGTCAGCCTGTGTCTATGCCCATGTATGGACGAAAGGGGGACAGACTTTTTTGGCTGGGGCCGGAGGACAAAGTGACCATGCCCATGTATGGAAGAAACAGGTACAAAGCCTCATGTAAGCCCGACCCCTTGGGTCTGGCAAACAGGAACAAAACATGCACTACGTCACGGCTAAGCCGGACTTCACATGACGTATCAGCCTGTGTATGCCCATGTATGGACGAAAGGGGGACAGACTTTTTTGGCTGGGGCCGGAGGACAAATGGCCCCTGCCCATGTATGGACGAAACAGGTACAAAGCCTCATGTAAGCCCGACCCCTTGGGTCTGGCAAAAATAGCAACAACTAGAAAAGAGCGAGGTCTCCACCAGGCCGTGTGGAATGGAATGGAATCTGAACGATCTGACTGATCACATGACTCCAGAGATAATGTGTGCAGATTTGTGTGAGATTTTGACAAAATGTGTAGGAGTAGTAACAAAAAGTGTGTTTTGAAGATAACGTGAAATGGCAGAAATTTTGTCCTGGCACAAATGGCCAGGGCCTATATGGGGAGTAGCGTTATGATCCAAGGAATCCAGGGGGAAAATGTTTTGATTGTACGGTTCAAGAGATAGAGGCCAAAACGTGAAGTGGGCTGTTATAGTGCCACCATGTGGACCCATGGTGGAGGTTCTTCCCTGCCCTACTGGAAGTGTGCGTGACTGAAATGAATGATGATTAAAAATACTTCCATAAGTGATTAAACTCACCAATGTGGCTTTTATCTTCCCAAGCTCCTGTCTTCAAAGACGGTGATCTCAATCTTCATTAACATCTAGTTAAGGAACAATATCTGACACGATTGTTTTCAAATCAATTCATGGGAACGGTTTTGTGTTCAAAATGGAAAAATCTGGGTTTTTACAAAATAAACCGCTTTAAATGTAAACAGAAAATGGATTTACATTTAGTCTCTCAGACCAGTTCCAAAACAGACATTCAGATGGTGGTGGTTAAGATCATCATCAGACATGCAGAAATAGTCATCGGTCAGACTTCTCTATTGAATCGACAGGGGATGTGTGTGTGTGTTGTGGTTGGGACTAAACAAAGGCACAAGTGTGACATTCTTGTCAATCTCTGCACTCCCCAACTTGCTCTCAAGCCAAAGTCAGCAGAGCAACAGCTTGGCCGTGTCAAAGACATAATCCAGGTCAGTTGTACAAATGAAAACCATCATACTCCAATAGAGAGAAAAGAGAGAATGGCCCTCGGCTGCAAACGATTTCAATCATATTTTCCTTTTTTCACCATTTCTAATCCACCAGTTACAATTAATTAGAATGTTGAGTCACCCATGACCCTCCCCCACACAAACTCTTGGAAAAACCGAGCTGTTTTGCACGCCCGCTGATTTTACGCAGATGCTATGGATTACATACACAACTTTTATCTGGTGGTTATTACAGTGCATCCCTACATTTCCTGTAAGCTGACCAACAATGATGCTTCCCATTTATTGCCTGCAGGTCCAGATAAAAGGCAATAGAGAGGGTATGTGGATAGTTGCAATAAGCTCCATGGCCCATTTGATTTGTTAGGCATTAGGACCACTGAAACACGCAGACTGCAATAGTGCATCTCTGTGCTAGATTTGTATATATATATATATATTTCTCAAAATATTTTCTATTACTGGCATCAATAGCATCCTGTTGCAAAATAAGTCCGGCTGTCAGAGGGACCATGTGAATATTGGTTCGAAAATATCCCCTGGACCATTCCCCAAATTCCTCTTTTTTAATGTCAACTGTAAAACCTCGTAAAAACCTCTTTCTTCGTCGTTTTATCAACAGCCAATATAACAGCTTCTTCTAGCTCATCGCTATGTCTAACACATCAACAACAAATTGGGATTAATATGCAATATCCATCCATCGGCTAGATACGTGATTTGGTGTAGTAGGTCATTTGTTCGAGCAATAATTTCATATGCCCTTTCTTTCCCCATCCCATGACAATCTCATTTACTATATTATGCTCCAGTCTTGGATACGAATTTTAGTTTTTCTTCCTCAGCTCTTCTTTATTCGTCTCGTGCCTATCTGACTTACACAACCATTGTTAGACCACACCTAACATTCAATAAAAGTTGTCAAGGCATACAGACATCCCTCCATCATCACGCTTCATTGTTGGCTGCTTGTAATTGTTGAGTGTGTATGATGTCAAGCTTATCCTAATGTTGTAAACAAAAGTGTGAATGATACTGTCAGCACATCAACCACAAGAGTCATTTAAGATGTGACTGTTAGCAGTTAGAACCAAAACCGCTTTGTAAAAGCTTTATAGTTAAAGCTAGAGGGAAAACTCCAACTCTTTCCACACACCTTGATGCTGTTGAGAGAAGAACTGAACTGATTGTCCTTATAAAGAAATGTTTTCCTGGCAACAAAACACATAAGGTAAGGATACAACTCTGAGTCCTCTTTCAATGGGATCAGTGAGCAGGAGACCTCGTGGGGCGTAGATCTTGTCGTTCTGCTCCTGAATGTACTTTGCAATCTTCTTCAAAACCTGAAAGCACACAGGAATAACAGTTACAAATAGTATAACGTACAATTTTTTTATTATTTTTTTAAAATTTTTATCCCACGATTTTGTAACCCTATTTTTTACACCCAGTGCCAATTGTCTATGTAATCCTGGGCACTACCTTCCCTCTGCCAACCTAGGGAGGCCAGGGCCGAGCTCATGCCTCCTTCAATGCATGAGAGCCAACTGACGTTCTTGTCACCTGACAGGGGAGAGTTTCCCTGGTAGGACGTAGCGCGTGGAAGGAACACGTTATTCCAACTAGTTCCCTTCCCCTCCATCAGGCGCCCCGGCTGGCCAGGGGGAGGCAGTATAGTGACCAGGATTACTGCAGGTTTTTGTGAGGGTATTAACTACCCTAGGAGACACGGGGAGAACCTGCAAACTCCACACAGAAAGGCCCTTTCGCCAACCCCACCCAGGGTATGGGCACTGATGACGCGGAGGAGAGAACACGCCCCCAGCGCCCACAGCGTCCCCTGCGGGAATAGAACCCAGGACCTTCTAGCTGAGAGGCACGGTGGCACAGCTACCGACTGTGCCACCGTGCCCCTGATAAATAATAATAATGTATAACGTACATTTTTTAAATACTATCAGGAGGCTCTAACATTATGAGATTCTCAGCTGAATACTGAAGCGGAGTGCTTGCTTCCCGGCATTGGGTCCACACGACTCGCCTCGAGTCCTGGTCTGTGTTTTCCGACTTTGCATTCTTGCATAATACAATACAAATACTAATTATTATTTACAAATGCTTTTTTGATCCTGATCTGGCTCTGTGCAGGGTACGTCTTTGACATACTTCTACACAGACGGACAAACACAATCACACTAATATATAGCACGTTAGCTAGTCTTCAATATCTTGCAGCAGTGGGACGTTCTGGGAACTCTTCATACCTGGGATGAAACTTGCATACCATTGGCTAAAAGGCCGCCTCCATAAAACAACCAGCCAGCCTGCTGCATTCTTGATTTTTTTTCCTCCTTTTTGCCAGGAGCTGAATAGTCGACTCCAGCGAATCTTTGGCTTTGGCAAAGACCAGCTAATTCAAATCACCAGACTTTAGAAGGGTCTCGTAAAACCGCGAACCAAGCCAAACTGTTTTTCATCCTCGATTACTCCTGTCCACTCCAATACAAATCCCCTGGATAGGAGAAGCCTACTGACACACTGATTCATTTACATTCCGTGTGGGTTGGGCTTAAGAGAGAGGGGTTTGCCAGAGGTTGAGGAGGTATATAAATCATACACATTTTGCAAGCTTTTTACAGAGGATCATAAAGCTGTTGATTTACGGCCAAGCTGCATGGATCCACTCAGCAACAACATGGCTTCTTAGGGTTTGAACCCACTTCAATAATCTCCAATGTGGCTTGTAGACACATTTGTTGATGGGTCTATGTATAAATGTAGTCAATCCACAATAGCCTTTTTTTCCTCCTCTGTGTGTCTGTGTTTAGGACACTGGGGTGAGAGAATGACTGTGTGCGAAATCTGCGAATGAGTGAACGACAGGACGATAAGAATGGATGAAGAGACAGAAAGAGAGAGGGAGACCAAAATGTTAAGATACAGTAGAGGATGAAACAGACATGGTGGGATTATTGAAAGAAATGCAGCCTACATCTTTAACCCATTAAGACCTGAAGCCGATTCTACATAAATCCCAACAGTATTCTGAAAAACCTATGTTTCTATATCAGTGGTTTTCAATATTTTTCATGTCAAGGACCCCCAAAATGATATGTATTTGGCCGCGGACCCCCATCTCAAAATATTTAGTTCCAGGGACCCCCCAGAAGCAAAGATTTGAGTTAAAAATGTTCGCTTTAAAAATATATATATATATTCAAAGATTTGCACACATTTTCACGATTTTTCAAAAATAGCAGATATACAAGCTCATAGCGCGGCACTCGGTGCCGCGCTATGAGCTTGTATATCTGCTATTTTTGAATAGCCAAAGTGTAAAATAAGGCTTTTTAGCTCAAATCAAAAAAATGACACAGATGCGTTCCAGGTCTTAATGGGTTAAAAGCCACGTATTATAAGCAGAACTTATAATTATTACAAGCGTCTATTGAGACATCATGCAATCTCCCACCTTCTCATAATGGGTCTCCATACAGAGGAAGATGGTGTAGGCAGTGAGGCAGGCCAGGCAGCCCTCCAAGTACGACTGACCGCCAAGCTTTTCCGCTTCGGCGTAGAGGTTATTCAGTGTCCTCACCGTCTCTTCAAACTGCTGCTTGTCAATCTGTAAAAAACACACACAAGAAAAGCCATCTGAATATAAAGCAAACCAGATCATTCATTAAAGGAGTAGTTCACCCCAAAAAAAAATCAAATACACACCCCATGAAGCCTTGAATTCATGGATTTTTTTGGTTTTTGTCTCATTCCTAAGCCAATAATTTGATTACCGCCGCCTACCGGCGTGAAGTTATTGGCTTAGGAATGCGACAAAAACGAAAAGATCTCCATGAATTCAAGGCTTCATTGGGTGTGTAATTGATAGAAAATAAGTAATTTTTTGGGTGAACTATTCCTTTAACAAGGCAACGACACACACACACACACACAAGGCAGGTAGCTTCCCGATAAATTGATAAGAATGGAGCAACTAAAGGTTACACGTTATATCCATTGGTGGCTGTGAAAGCACTCTGCTCAGCACACACACACACACACACACACACACACACACACGCACCCACACACAGTCATACAAGTGGTATAGATTTTACATTATCTGCTACTTATTAGAGGTTCATCCCCAAAGGGCTGAGTGAAATGTTATTGTTTTTGTATTCATTTTTCATCTCCTTCTGTCACGGATTTGCTAATTCCTGTGAGACGGTAAATGATATCGACGTGAAATTTTCACCAAGGTTGGAAGTTATGTGCGTGACTTGCACAACAAATATGAATACAATCCTTTGATTGAATCAGTTTGGGCCCTATGATAGATGTTTTACTTTGAAAACATCACAACTCCTACACCTTGATTTGCACAGAGCTTGCTACAGACATCCCTCTATCATCACGCTACAAATTTGCCTCAAGAACTACAAAATTCGGTCTGGCTATATTTTCCACTATTTTGAATTCTTTTGAAAAACGTGATTTCGTGCGTATCAATATTGGACCAAGCTTATCAAAACTGACAGATACAGCTGCTGGTTGATATATCTTATTCATCTCCAATGAACTTCAAAATGGCCTGGCTCAGCACATACGGCAAGTACATAGACCAAAGCCAACAACTGCCAATCACAAGACTGGATATGTCTGAAGAACCTGAAAAATTACCTGAAATGTTCCCTGAAATCTATTGGTGTCCCAAAGACTTACAGACCCACATTTGGACCCCTGGTATACATAGACCCACCCACACACACACGGCACCCCTTCTACTTGTATTCTTTATATATTTTATTCATTATAGGCCATATGGTGAACTATGAAAAGGTGACTTTTCGTTCCCACATCTGGGCTCTACTTTTTCAATGCATTTTTGAATAGATTACACCCCCCTGTTGACTTAAGTTTAAAAGTTCTCCGCAAAATATCCTGCAGTTTTTTTGTCACAAGCTATAAATGTATATAAATGTATAAAAAAGTGTGTAGTGATTGTTTTGCTTATAATGTATTAATATTCATTTTGACAACACAAAATCTCTCTCATACTGTTATGTATACTGTACTGTAGCGCGCCTAAGAGACAAGTATTGATGCATTAGTACAAATTTACCAAAGCTTAAAAAAAACTGCTTTAACTTGAATGACTGGCACCCCACAAAATCTTCTTTGAATTTACCAAACCTGCCTACCGATGATGTCACTAGGCAGGTTTATGAACTGTTCACAGCCCTGCTCTGAGATTCAGACTGAAATTCTGACAAAAATCATCTTATAATGAGCGCTAGTGAGGAGCAATTATATGAAAATAGGCTGCAAATGGGTTTATCTTTTATATAAGTGGACATTTAGCCCTCAAGGTTAGCGCTACAGGAAAAGCCATGGTGTCACCAAAACGAGAAGCGTTCATCTGCCAGGAAGCATGAAGCTTCACAGCAATTTCGATGGCAAACCAGCCAAGAATTTTAGACCAAAAGTGTTGGATAGACCGACAAGACAATGCCATCCTTAGATTCCTGTCACCACTAACAGGACTAAAAACTGATACGGGGACAGCCATTTTGCTAAAGGTAATGTTCGGAAATGGAGGGAAATGACATTAAAAAAAAGTATCACTTTGGAATATTCTATAGAAGATTTTATTCTGAGAATTCAATTTAAAAAAAGGGTTGCACATATCTATTGGACACATGTGTCAATAACATTTGTTTAAATTGGTACTTAGTGCAGTGCCCGACCATTATCAGAGTACTTGGAGAGGCAAGTCTATGACATCAGTCATCAAATGCCCACCCACCCACCCTCCCCCCACACACACACACACACACACACACACACACACACACACTTTGTGTTTTATTCGGAGGTTGCGTGCTATAAATGTGTTCTTTAAATAGTTAAAGTTGTACAATGCAAAATCACAAATAACGATTTTTAGCAACCTCTGCTGGTCACTACCGTCACTGCATACAATTTCCCTAGTCCTCGATTACCCAGAATTCCATTCGTTTTCACCGGAAGCCGGAAGCGTTTCAAAAAGCGATCTTTTAATTGTTTTATACTATCTACGGATCGTTTCTCTTAGCCAGTGGAGCATTAGTTACCATGAGCTGTGCTTTCTTTTTCTGTTCTTTTTCGATCTCCCAATCCTACATTATCTTAAAATCAGCGTGAGGTTCCTTTTTGTTAATAGCGCGGTAGTTCCTGGCCAAACAGGAAACCGTTGCGGTAGTTCCTGAGGACGTCGGCCACGACGTCATGACGTTGGCCAGGAACGTCATTTTCCCGGGAAAGTCCCCCCCGTACACGTTCAATAGAAAATATATAAATAAAAGGCTTCCGGGGGTGAAATTCACGGAGTGGGTGTTGTGAAACTTTTGCCACTCGCAAAAGATATACAATTTAACTTTAGTTTTGTTGAAAACGTTACCTAGTATTACTTTAAGAATCAACTATCATTAATCAATGTTATTCTGATTATAAGGGTTTGAGTATCAGCAATTCATTTTTATGTTGGTGCTTTGTTTGATGGCCAGTGCCAGCATAGAGGGCACTGCTCAAAAATGTTAAATCTTCACCGTTCGGTATTTTTGGACCAATCAGTAAATGAAGCGCCGTCTGATTTTATTCTGAAGATCAAATGGAAAATTATTCTGAAGATCAAATGGAAAATGCTCTAACAATGGAAAGTCCTCTAACAAACCCCAGATCACTTTTTTTCCCCCTTCTGCTCTGGACCAACGAGTGGGTGAATTTTCCCAGACATGTAATTCATCAAGGCAGAGAGCTGCACCTCTTTCCAGAAATGGCAAAACAACTCTGAAATGAGAATGCCTCAGCTGTATGATCTCTGTGTGCTTTCACTTAACTCTTTAAGACCGGGAACACATCCGTGTGTCATTTTAAGATTTCTTTGGCTATTCAAAAATAGCAGATATACAAGCTCATAACGCGAGCTTGTAGATCTGCTATTTTTTTTTAATCGTTTTTGCAAATCTTTCAATACATATTTTTCTCAGCGAACATTTTTAACTCATGTTACAACTTCTGGGGGTCCCTGGAACAAAATATTTTGAGATGGGGGTCCGCAGCTAAATACATATAATTTTGGGTGGTCCTTGCCATGAAAAACTGAGAACCACTTACAGCAACATACGTTTTTTCAAAAAACTGTTAAGATTTAGAAGACATTTGTAGAATCCCCAGAAGCAAAGATTTGAGTTAGAAATGTTCGCTTTAGAAATATATATATATTCAAAGATTTGCACAAAATATTCACGATTTCCCCCCAAAAAAGCAGATCTACAAGCTCGTAGCACGGCAACTATGAGCTTGTATATCTGCTATTTTTGAATAGCCAAAGAAATCTAAAACAGATTGACTGAACTGACACACAGATGCGTTCCCGGTCTTAATGGGTTAATACTTAGCTGGACACACACGCTGGAGATTCACCGTGACCTTATCTCCTGACATGGAACTCACCGTGTATTAACTCAACCCTATATCTGGGGGTTATCAAGACTTCCTGATAGCATCAAGAACACAGTTATGAAAATGGGCTGGGTAACAATAAAAGCAGCCTTTCTCAAGCATTCCTCCCACGGAGGCAGGCTCCATGGATGTTTTAGGGCCTAGGGACTGCTGCTGGACTCTGCCGTTGTTTTGACTGGGTTATCAACGCTAGTCTCTCCACAGTGCACTCACTGAGACCCACTCAGAACATCAGAGATAAGAGGAGAGAGGAGGGGAGGTAAACCTTTGGCTGGAGCCTGAAGCACAGATAAAGAGCCCTCGAAAAAGTGTGTTAGGAGTTGCTGCAGTAGTAATAAAGAATGTTGTACGCTGCCGTTTATTCAGACTATATGGACCCTATTTTTCATGTCTTAAGTACCAGGTCTTATGACTTAACTTACAGACCTGGAGGCGTGGCCAATGCTGTTTGGCCACTCAAAATAGTGAAAAAGCATTGGCCACGCCTCCAGGTCTTAAATTAAGTCATAAGACCTGGTAGTTAAAAGACGCAAAAATAGGGCCCTATATGTTATAGGAACAGAGACAGACAGAGACACAGAGAGAGAGAGAGAGAGAGAGAGACACACAGAGACAGAGACAGAGACAGAGAGAGAGAGAGAGAGAGAGGGAGAGAGAGAGAGAGAGAGAGAGAGAGAGAGAGAGAGAGAGAGAGAGAGCAGGAGTATGGAGTATGGAGTATGGAGTATAGATAGAAGTCTGTAGAGCTCACCAGCAGCCAGCTGGGCCTCTGGACTCCTGGATCCCTGAATAACCCTCTAACGCCTGACCCCCCATGTGCTGGAAGAATGCAGCCACAGCAACATGCTCCAGCTCAGTGGTCTGATATACTAGTGTTTTGATGCCTGCCTATACAACAGCGTTAATTCAACGCTGGAGATTTCACTGGAATTGAACCAAAACGGGTCCATTTGGTCCCATTAGTACACTCTCAGTTAAATGAACGCTCAGGAGTTGACAGTGTGCAATAGCAGCTTTTGTTCTACACGTTTCCTCTGCTGTGAGCATCCATTCTGTTGTTCAATTATGTCCAATGCATGCACGACATTTGAACATTCCAAAAATGCTGCTGCCATGATTGAGTGATGAGTGAGAGATAACAGTGCAAAAGGGTAAACTAGGCCTCTGGATTTGAGCATATTCCTGGAGAAGTGGAGTACATCTGCGCTTTATTCACACACTCCTCATAAATAGCCATAAATAAGAAAGATGATGTCTATCTGTACACACTATGTAGAACTGGCAGATGCGCTCAATTGGAATATGCTGGGAGGATTTACCAGAATAGACTATACCTACAAAAACAAAACATATTAGGCACACAGTAAGCCTAAAACAGTGTCATCCCATCACTGACACTAGTGTCATTGGTGGGACGTTACCCTCAGGAACATGCAGGAGGATGGATGGTCGAATCCCACCGAGACTTCATCCTCTCTGCTTTCCTTTATATCACCTAACCTTGGGATATGGGCTTCATTCTACCGATGTAAATACGAGATTTTGACACCCCCCCGCAGCTGCGACCTTTTCAGTGCATTTTCTAACTGTAAAAATGAATAAGGATATGTACAGTACACTCTACCTCCATTGAACTGACCTGCACAGTTCCCTTGCACTGAATCCAGTATGTTCTTATGTTACACAACTCATATTGTTCCGCACCAACGTCATCAAGACAAATTACCGTCCGTCTAGAAACTATGAGAGTAACAAAATTCTGTCTCAGCTAACTTAGCTTGTCTGGCAAAAGAAGCTGCCAAAAGCATTTTAAGATACAGAGTGCTTTCCCAGTTATTTGGGATTATTCTCCAAAGTATTAAAACAGAAAAGCACTACCAACAATAATAAATCAACAGCCCCAAATAATAATGATAAGCAAGAATGTGCCGTTTCAACATGAAGACTACTGCAGGGATAGATAAGCCAAACAGCAGAAATGACATGTTAAAGTAGAAACAGATTGAAATAAAGATATATTTTATCGCTATAATAGTCCAGCAATAGTCCAGAGGAGGTGACATAAATAACAGGTCAGTAAAAAAAACAGGGGAAAAAGCCCACTTAACAGCTTGGCAACGCGCTGGCGCTGCATATCTGATAGTTTGCAGCGAATAATAAAAAGATATGTTGGAAACACTTTTTTATTATACGATACTGAAGCAGTTACCTCCCTTAGGAGAAAGCCCACTGTATTTCTCCAGCCATTTGGCATGTGTGTGTCTACACAAAGTACATCCTACAAGAAAAACCAGACAAAGACCACCCAATCTAGAGGGAAGCGCCATTAAACCACTAGGCTTAAGTGCTGCTAAACTGATCATTTCATGTGGCTACATGGGTTGCAAAAGCTGCTGCTGCTTTTTGTTCGATGAACTCTGAACCGATCACCCACCACGCACTTTCATGTGGCACCGAGTCTGTTCAGTCTCTCAGCGACCTGCTCTTCTTCCCCCCCCACGATCATTACTGAAGCCCCTGTCTGCTCGCAGTCATATGAGGACAGTCAGGACACAGTCCAGCAGTATTCTTCTCTCAAATTGGCGTCTTTCAAAACGGTGGTGGGAGGAATTTGCGTTCCACATCTATGCTAATATTATCAATACTAGACACATTGTAGCACCAAAACTCTTCTTTGCACGCTTTATTGTAATAAACCGTTGTGCTCTTTGAAAGAAACCAAGTTAATTTGAAATTCTAAGTTTGTTATTTTTCTCTACAAGTTGTGCAGTATTCCAGTTGTGGAGGCCTATCATTGCAAAACAGAGGAAAAACGCTGGCCTAGAACTTGTTACACAACTTGTTCCACAACACCTTGGGGATAGGACGTGACCATTTGATAACCCCAACAACTTTAACAGACACTAGTTACCTCTTATCCTTTGTTATCGGTACCAGAACCTGGAAGTTTGGATGCACATAAGAATGGCAAGCTCACTGGGACAGATCCACGAAGAATGTACAACATGACTGTGCTCTACTTTAATGGCACTCTTTAGAGCACTTTAGAGTGCAGCAGGGCAGACCATCCCCTTGGACCAAAGTCATTGCACCAGGATCAGCTCTCCTCCAAATGCATTCCTCCGACATGTCGGCACTGACCGGCAGATTGAGAGAAGTTCTATATCACTTTGTTTTGGCAAAGCTGACTTCAAGCATACATAAACTTCCGCTGATACTGCCATGACAAAAAAACTAGGGACGGCCATGAAAAGCCGACTAGTCGAATAGTTTATCAGGAACATCACATGTCAACTACCAGTTTACAGTTAATGGTATCCATGATAGACATGTTGATCGTGAGACCACAAGCTTCTTGGCAATCAGAGCTCTACTCTGATTGCCACCCAGGCGGTGAAACGTAAAGGAAAGCCACCGGGAAGTTGCAAGTTGGAACTTTTTCTGTGTGTTTGTGGTCATAATGCCATTATCTGCGGGGACGGACGTCATAAGAAAGTCGGTGAAAATGTACACTGTATCTGCAACATATAGAGCGAGCGCACTCCTTTCTAAACTTTGCTTCGTCTGTGACTGAGAGCTTCACTCCAGAAGTTCGGCTGGGGCGGGGGAGGCGACTGACACACACGGCTAGTCTCAATGCCACGGTGAAAAGAGCATAAATGAGCATCGGGTCCAGTACGGGTCTAGAGACCCGGCCAGACCGGTTCTAGTAAATTTGAATTATCCTTGGTCCGTTGGGGTACCAGTTTTCCTCGGTCCCCCTTCGGGCCGGGTCCAATTATCCACCGGTCAGTTTCAGATCGGGTCCAATTCTTTTAACCCGTGCTACCCTATAATCTCAATGGATTTTTTAAATCACCATCAAATGACCATAAATGAAGAAAGATCTAGCACACTGCTCTTGCTCAGGCTGCAGCCTCAAGTAACTTCATTTGAGCTGAGTGGATGTGAGAATATTTCCTTTGCAAAGATTAATCACCATTAACCAGTGACCACAGACAGATCTATGAACAGCTACATTGTTATAGTTTGAGATGAATTTATTCTTACATAACATGCTACAGATGTCTCTGCAATGTAGACATCTGTAGCGTGCTGTAGATGTCTCTAGTCTCTCTACCACGCTAGCCTCGATCTCCAGGCTTGCAGACATCTGTGGCATATTGTAATTGCCTCTACAGTGCAGACATATGAAGCAAATTCACAAGTCTGTAGAATGCTATGTACTGTATGTGTCTGTGAAATGTGTGCATGGCTGCATCATGCGTGTCTGTATCTAATGATGGATTGGCACAAACACACACAGAAACAGACACAGATATATATCTTACTCTGGTCTCCAGGTCAGAGGGGAACTTAAGCTGGAACTGGCAGACAGTGCCGTTGGTGTAGTCTCTCTGGATGAAAACTTTAGCAGCAACAGTTGCCTGCTGCCTCATGTCCTGCAGGCTGTGAGTCTGTAACAAATAGACTCCATTTAATAGGGTAAGAGTTTCAAATTTGTCCCTTTATAATGATAACAGAACTTAGAAGTTACAAATGTGTATCGATTATTTTATTTCAACGCTTGACATGCAAAATACAAAAAAATATTTTCAGGGAAGCATATCGATACAATCTTTGGCTGGTAGCTAGGTATTATTCAGAGGTCCTGGAATAAAATGGGGCTGACAGCCATCAATCATGAAAGGGTAGTGCTCACAGCGCAAGCACGATCCAAGTGCCCAGGTGCCAAGTTCACATAAAAAATAATAAGGACCACACACCAGTGATATGAGCGCCTCTGTTTTATTGCCTGTCAATGATTTTGATCAAGAGATCTTCAGAAGATCTCTTGATCAAAACATTGACAACGCAATAAAACCGTGGAGACTAGTACACATAAAAGAAAATAAGGTTTGCATGCTGGTGAAATGAGCACAGCTTTATTGCGTGTCAACATTTCGATGAAGAGATCTCCATGCAGTAATTCCTGTCTGATGAGGATCTCTTGATCAAAACAGAGACACGCAATCTGAAACAGTGGAGCTTATTTCACCATTATGTTCTTTTACGCTGGCATCAATCAGCCACCAGGGAAGAGAAATAGTTCTTTCTCTTTAATAAAATGTTCAGTACTTGACACCGGTCTAGAGCACAGCATGTGTCACACAGCATCGGCAACAGCTGTTACTGTTTGAAACATAAATCAGGGGTAGTGTTTTGGGTTAAAGAACTTCAACAATCACTGATGTTAGAATAAACAAGACAAAACCCAGAGCCTTTGAAATAATGAGAACACAATGATCACTGCACTGCGACAGCCTGTAGGCTGCATTTTAAACTATTAGTGCGAGCTCAAAGATATTGTTGTCTCTTGCTGGAGCTGAAAGTTATTAAGAGTACTTAAAGCTATTGTTTGATTATAGCTTTGTGCTGGCAAACAGATTGGAATCAAAGTTCTCCAGGGTAACATTGTGGTTATGCAATGTACTAGCCTACATAGCGACGATGTTATGACATAACAAAGTTAATGGCACAGAAGTGCACATGCAATGCAACTTATAATTATACTTTTTTTATTTTTTATTTTTGTTTTACTGGTGATCCAATGTAAAAAGAAATGTAGTAGATATTAGAGTCTGGGGATCTTAGTATAAATTGATTTTAAATTGGAATTGACAAAAAAAAAGAAGAAGCATTTTAAGATCCCCAGACCTACTACTACTAAAAGTAATCACAGGGTTTGTGGTATGTTCTTTCACACTGTTGTTATAGCATAATATTCATGTATTTCAGTGTCACAAAAGTGGTTTCCCTCAAGTTCTGTGACTAGAGGGAAATACTAGAGCAGTGGTTCTTTAAGTGGGGTCCAGGGACCTTCTGGGGGCTACAAATGGATCCCATACAGCAGGTCTGTAACTCTGAGTGTACAAATGGAACCCAACTGCTTCAGTCTTTTTTAATAGCGATCTGTACACTCTCAGAGTTATAGGGATCTTTAAAATGAAAAGGTTTGAGAACCCCTGTACTACAGCAAATATTAGCACACCAGGTAAGTTAGCCAGGCAGGCTAGTAGTAGAATATCTAACGTTACCACCGTCTAGTCTTGCTTATAATATGGAAAGTCTGACCTCCACATTAATGCAACAATAACGGTATAACTGATGTGATATGACACGTAAGACTGGTTATTGTTTAGTAATGTGTCTTTAAACGTTGGCTTTAAGTTACTTTAGCTGCTGAGCTAATGCTCGTCATCTTTCCTTCAGACCCTCAGGTCGGTCTTTGAATCTATTCTATGGACCAGGCCTGCATGCTGTAAACAAGCTTTATAGATGAGTGTATGAAGAGTCATTTGTTGTCTTGTTGGCTGTCTGTCCAACTATATGTTTTAAATGGTATTGGTTGACATAGTGTTTGTATCTTTTTTTAACTCACCTCTGCCATGTTGACAGCTTTCTGTTTATCTTCCGCTAGTGGGCAGCGTTGCCAGGTTTTGCGAGAGAAACGAGCAACCAGGTCTATGAATACGAGCCCAAAAGAAGCGAGCCCTTCGCCCTTGCCAAAAAAATCTTGGAAACAATTTTGATATTTTGACAACACAAATCTTGTATGGTGGGTCCCTGGCACAACATGTTTTCAGATGGGGGACTGCAGACAGATACGTATTAATTTGAGGCTCCTTGACTCGAAAATGTTTGAGAAACACTGATTTAAACAACATTAGGAAACAAGCACAAATAAGCAACTTCACTTTAGAAACAAGCCCCAAAAAACCGCAACCCACAACTAACCAATATTTACAAGCGACTTTACAGAAAAGGAAGCCCAAAGTCGCTTATAATAAGCGGACATGGCAACGCTGGACCTAGCTTGTACTGCTGAGATATGTGTCCGGGGAAACAGGTCGTTGTTTTCATGGGTTCCGGGTGTGTGTTTTTTAGAGATAGTTTCAGAGAGTTTTCAGATCCATATGTGTGTGTGTGTGTGTGTGTGTGTGTGTGTGTGTGTGTGTGTGTGTGTGTGTGTGTGTGTGTGTGTGTGTGTGTGTGTGTGTGTGTGTGTGTGTGTGTGTGTGTGTGTGTGTGTGTGTGTGTGTTTGTGTGCGCGTGTGGGGGGGGGGGGGGGGGGGGGGGGGGGGGGGTTAAAAAAAACACACATTGTCATGGACAACTAGAAAAAGTGCTCATCGGAGCACAGGTCTCGGTCAGGTCAGGTAGGTTATTGTGTGCCACTGTGCCAGCAATGTTGATGGAATATGAAGAATCGGACAGATCCATCTTGATCACATGACTATAGACATAATGTGTACCAATCTGCGTGATGTTTGGACTAAATCTGTAGGAGTAAAATAAATAAATGTGTTTTGCAAAAATCGGCCTCCTGGTGGCACTATAATAGGACAATGTCAAAAGGGTGGCATTTGTTCCTCAATGTAGTGCGAATGCGTGCATGATTTGAGGGATTTTGTTCAAAACAGGCCACTCCTGCAAACTTTAGTTGTCAATCAGGATGGAATATGAAAAATCAGACAGATCCATCTTGATCACATGACTATAGAGATCATGTGTACCGATGTGCGTGAAATGTGGATAAAATCTGAAGGAGTAAAATATATATTTTTTTAATATACATAAGTCGGCCTCCTGGTGGCGAATCGGCCTGTTATAGCGCTACCATGAGGATGATTTGAGACCTGTTTCGTTTAATGACTATAGAGATACTGTGTACCGATTTGCTGATGTTTGGACAAGATCAGTAGGAGTACTGACAAAAAATCCTCCTGGTGGTGCTATAACAGGCCCATGTGAAAAATTCATCCAGGGAGTGTGTGAGCACAGTTTCGCTGTGACCAAACCAACAGTGCCGGAGATTAGCTGCTCACAGACAGACACACGGACACACACACGCACGCACTCACGGACGGACGGACAGGGTGCAAAACATAGTCTCTGCCACGCTATGCAGATCCCCAATTATATTCATCAATGAAGCCAAATGAATCCAATCAGTTAACTAAACTTCAAGCATGTCTTATGTCATGAAGACATACAGTATATTATTTATCTTCTGACCCCTCTGAGATCAAGAACTACAGACCGGTTTCCCTTCTATCCTTCCTATCTAAAACTCTCCAACGTGCTGTCTTTAAACAACTGTCCTCCTATCTCCACCAGAACAACCTCCTGGACTCCAACCAGTCTGGGTTCAAAGTGGGTCACTCGACAGAGACTGCCCTCCTGGCAGTGACGGAGTCGCTCCATGCCGCTAGAGCGAACTCTCTCTCCTCCGTTCTGATACTCCTGGACCTGTCTGCAGCGTTCGACACGGTGAACCATCAGATCCTCCTCTCCACCCTCGAGGGGATGGGTGTCTCGGGCTCTGCACTCTCCCTGTTTGCATCCTACCTGACGGGTCGCTCCTATCAGGTGATGCTGAGAGGGTCTGTGTCAGAACCACACAGGCTCACAACTGGGGTTCCCCAAGGCTCGGTTCTGGGTCCTCTTCTTTTCTCTCTCTACACTACATCTCTGGGTGCTGTCATCCACTCTCATGGCTTTTCCTACCACTGCTATGCCGATGACACCCAGCTAATCCTCTCATTCCCCCCCTCTGATACCCAGGTGGAGGCACGCATTGCTGCTTGTCTGGCTGACATCTCGGAGTGGATGTCGACAAACCACCTGAAGCTCAACCTGGACAAGACCGAGCTGATGTTCCTCCCGGGGAAGGGCTGTCCGCACCGAGACATGGCCATCACCATTGATAATGCTGTGGTGACCTCAACTCGGACTGCGAAGAATCTGGGTGTGACCCTGGACGATCAACTGACGTTCTCGGCAAACATCGCATCAGTGACGAGGTCCTGCAGATTCCTGCTCTACAACATCAGGAGGATTCGCCCCTTCCTCACGGAGAAGGCAGCCCAGGTGCTCATCCAGGCTCTCGTCATCTCCCGCCTGGACTACTGCAACTCCCTCCTTGCTGGTGCTCCGGCATCTGCCATCAGACCTCTGGAGCTTGTTCAGAAAGCTGCGGCTCGTCTGGTGTTCAACCGCCCCAAGTTCTCCCACACAACCATCCTTCTCCGCTCTCTACACTGGCTCCCCGTAGCGGCTCGCATCCAGTTCAAAACCCTGGTGCTAGCCTATAGGGCAGTGAAAGGAACAGCTCCTTCCTACCTCCGGGCTATGGTCGATGCCTACACCCCTGCCCGACCACTTCGGTCTGCCACCTCGGGCGACTGATTGCCTCGTCACTCAAGGGTCCTTCTGGCCGATCCACACGGTCACGACTCTTTTCTGTTCTGGCCCCACAGTGGTGGAATGAACTTCCCACTGATGTTAGGACAGCAGAGTCACTGCCCATATTTCGCCGCAGGCTGAAAACCCACCTCTTCAGGAAACACTACCCTTCCTCTCTGCCTGACCTACTTGTTGTTAACTAGTTGTACGAACGCTTGTTTTCTATTGCTGTATTGTTTATTGGATTATTGGATTGTCTATTGGATCTTGTTTAGTCGATACACTTATTTGTTTTAGCTCATGCTCATTTGATTTAGCTATTTTGTCTCATCTGTTTAAGGAAATAGGTAGCTGATATATTGCACTTTTACCTTAGCGCTAGGTATACTCTTGGTTGCTTGTTTTTGCAGAAAATGCACTAAAGACTTCTGGTGATTAGTAGTTTTCGTTCCCTACCTATGTTGAATACACTTATTGTAAGTCGCTTTGGATAAAAGCGTCTGCTAAATGACTGTAATGTAATGTAATGTAATGTAATTGTGCTTGACCCTAGACACCTCAGAAATACATGAGCCTATCTAGGTATTGCCACTCTGGCTTGCCACACTGTAAAGGAATCTGCAATTATCTTTGATTAGCATTATGTCCTTTAACTCCCACATGGAATACATTTCAAAGACCTTTATTTCACCTTTACAAAATTGCAAAAAGAATCAGGGGACATCCTGTCTCAAAAGATGCAGAAATAGGGACCCCCCAGAAGCAAAGATTTGAGTTACAAATGTTTGCTTAAAAATATATATAAATTCAACTATTTGCAAAAAAAAAACATGATTTAAAAAAAATAGCAGATCTACAAGCTCATAGGGCGGCTATTTTTGAATAGCCAAAGTATAAAATAATGGGTAAAGTGGTTACACAGATGCGTTCCCGGTCTTAATGGATTAATGGACAGGCACCATGTCAAAAAGAGCTTATTGTACTCTGTGTTTGATGTTTGAGTTGTTGTTTTTTTAATAGTGGTCCTCTTGAATTGAAACATAATTCATACTGTTATGCAATGATGTATTTTTTTTAAATTAATAGGGTACAAAATGCTCTTTTTGAAATCATGGTGATATTGATATTATGGTGCAATAATAGAAAAAATTGTCTATAACGCACCCACTACAACAGTATGCAGGTTCACTTGTGGTTAGAATCTCCAAAAGTAGAATGAAAGCCTTACTTTTTGATGAAGCTGTTAGGGCTGGCGCAAGCTTGCCTTAATTATGCTCCTTAGACCACTGTTTTCCAAACAGTGAGTCAGGACCCATATGTGGGTCGCGGACCAATTTTTATACCTCTTTATTTTTTGTTTCATACATTTTGTTTTGTATTATTATTATTTCAAAAGATTTTCAAAATAATTCCCCAAACAATCCAAAGTTTTCATAAGTAAAAAAAAAATCTAACGTTTTAAAATCCATTAATTAGGGAAATAAAATACTTATAATAAGAAGTAGTGAAAATAGCATTGCGACGTGTTGAGAGCTTGTAGACCCCGGGGAGACATAAAATGTCTCTTTTGGATCTCGGCCAAAAGAGCTTGGGAACCAGTGCCTTAAGCCCCCTACACACCAAGAAAAACAAAAAAATATTATCAGCTTTTATTTCAATGTAATCTCTATGCAAATCGTCTTTTTAAAGCTAAAATGTAAACGCTTGCTTTCTTTTTATGTTTAGCTTTTTTTTGGTGTGTATGCAGCTTTGGACAGCCGGAGGACACCGGAGCGGAGAAGACCAGTTAGCTGACCAGCCTCCTCGGACTGTGTGGAGCAGCCTTTTGAAAGTCGGGCTGAGGCTGCCCAATTAGTGGTAAAGTCCATTTTAATGACCAACTATCTTTGCATATATATATATACTTGGTTATTCTCTACACACTCAAGGGTAGATGCAAAACAAGTTTCCTTTCTCATTAACAAATATCGTTTTGTACAAAAGAGTACTGGCAGATACATGCTGAACCTGTCATTGACATTTACTGCAGTGAGCAGTCAAGTTGCAGTCGGGTTGCCGTCACCAACTGGATGCAGCAGATTGGGGGCAAAAGTGGTCATCTAGTGACGATGCCTAGTGTTTCCATTAGAAACCCACTTTAGCATGAGATGGCCTGAGCAGCAGTAAAACCTATTGTCGTGGGCTATTAACCAGCATGTGTTGTAAATGAGGGGCCCAAATGGTCTTCATTAGTGGGCTCTCCCAGGCTGGCCATCAGAGGAGGGAGGGAGCTTTAAAGGCCTGGCCTCCTTGCCAGGAGACAAACAAAACCAGGACCAATAGAGGGATTCCCCCCCCCTACATTTATACTGATCCACACTAATTGCCTCCTTAAAGCCAGTCCAGGCCCTTGCGATGCACAGGATGGCCGTGAAAACACACTATTCGCAGCCAAGTCACTCACATCAGCAAATTGAACACCGGCTCCTGCAAGGCTGCGAAGGTTATTGCCATAGCTCTAATACCCCCTGAAAGGGATATTGTGAAGGTATTTTATTCCCATTAGCCGCTGAATAGAATGGGTTGGGGCTTGTGTCATTTTTCGGAGGGCATCAGGTGCGATGAATGGTTACTAGTGTTGGGATTCTCACTCACTAACCTTATAATCGTTGACACTGGAGACCCAAGAGAATGGAGGAGGTGACAAAAAGGTGTCTGAAAATTAATGTGTCATCTTAATGTGACAACAGCTCTATGTCATGATGATAATGTGATTATTATGTGCAAAGGCTGTGAGATTTCAGATGAGAAAAGTGCTACACATTTGTTAAACATGTTATAATGGCAATGACAAAAGTTTTTCCAAGTTCCAAGGATCCAAAAAAGGCGTTTTAATTTTTTTGCACTGTGCAATACTGAAAGTTATTTTGTGGTCTTATCAGCTCTTTCTGTGGCTCTTTATGTATACAGTAGATTTGGCATGTGTTTTTTATCACAGATTGTACGAAACAGATTCAGTCTGCAGGACAATATATATTTGAGATGAACTGAAAGAACTTCAGAACACATACTGTACCTTCTACAATCTCTATTACACAACAAACATTAGTGTTCAGTAGAGGTTTGAGCGGTAACGGATCCAAATGATCCATGCACCACCCACCCTGTGCGTGTTGACTGATTTTCTGTTGCCAGGACTGCAGCATTTCATACTAACATTGTCACTGCAGGAGGCAAGCATGAAATCACACGCACGCACGCACGCACGCACGCACGCACGCACGCACGCACGCACGCACGCACGCACGCACGCACGCACGCACGCACGCACGCACGCACGCACGCACGCACGCACGCACGCACGCACGCACGCACGCACGCACGCACGCACGCACGCACGCACGCACGCACGCACGCACGCACGCACGCACGCACGCACGCACGCACGCACGCACGCACGCACGCACGCACGCACGCACGCACGCACGCACGCACGCACGCACGCACGCACGCACGCACGCACGCACGCACGCACGCACGCACGCACGCACGCACGCACGCACGCACGCACACACACACACACACACACACACACACACACACACACACACACACACACACACACACACACACACACACACACACACACACACACACACACACACACACACACACACACACACACACACACACACACAAGCAATTTGGACTCATAGTGGTTATTATCATTTCTGAAGATATCCAGAGCTTGGCTGGGAGCCTGCCTTATTTTGGCAAGTGCTCCACACACCCAGGAGTTGTGATACAAGCTGTTTAATTTTAAACAGAGATGTACAGTCCTGAGAATAATAAGAGACGACATCAAGACACCAATTGCCACATTCTTCCTACAACAGATATACAAGCTGTTACATCTGCTGCTTGTAAAACTGAAATCAATTTAAATCCCTGTATGATGATAGCCCTCACTGTCCTCTCAGTCCCATCCTCTTCCCCATGACTCTGTACTTGAAAAGCCAATCTGAAATAGCAGCGTGTAACAGGACCTGAGCTGGTGGCTGATATGGAAAGCAAATGGTATGCAAATGCTGTTTTAGCCATCCTACATTTTTACTGCTTTCATTGTATGGGGCGATCTGTCTAGAAGAGGGTCTGAGAGTAAGTCTGGCTATGAGTATGTCTGTCTGGGGCTAATCTTGCAAACGGCTGCACCGACGATCAGCGCCACATTTTTTGTGCACGCTGCCAGCAGGCCAAGAAAGTAACTATCTGCAATTTCTTCCACATGTGTTTTATATTTTTGAAATATTGTATTTTCTTTTAGCTTTAATTTGACCAGGCCGATGGCCATTGGGAACGCATGTCCCTCCGGTTATTCTCGGTTATACCTGTAACCTGTTGTACCCGTTGTTAGAGTACCCGTAGTACCCGGTGTCAGATTACAGTACTTGGAGGCCATGACATCAGTCCTGACATCGGGGATCTCCATAAAAAGACTGAAAAAAGACAGACAGACTCTGTGTGTATACATTGATAATGGAAGTCATTGGTGTTTGACTAGACTGAAACCTTGTGGAGATGACTGACATCCTAGTACTGGCATCATAGTACTGACATCATAAGTCCATATTAAGTCTAAGATCCACATGGAAGCCAAGCCATTATTAGACACACTCTTGTTTTTAATTAAACCGATAATGCCTAATTAATTGTCCCATGCAACTTCAAAATACCAATAGGCTACCGTAATAAATTAAACAAATTAAATAATTCTGCATTACGAAATGACAAACATTTGGGAGTTCGCCATTCCAGTATGAATGGTTTATTCTGGAATTTGGCAACGTCACAAAACCGTAAGTGTGACTTTAATGTGCTTTGCGTGTGCCACTCGGGAGTTCCCTGTGCCAACCCAAATGAGTACCATAATGGCATGCCATTATTACCTCAGCCTCCTTGTGAGTCACTGCGTCAAATGTGGTCGACAGCGTTCAGTCAATAGGCCTACATTGTGGAAATTCAAAGAGTGTCTTTTCCCCACACTGCCTGGAAAGTATTTAAAGGGAAACATATACACTTCTCTAGACGTTTATTAGCTGTTTAATATCCTGTTTAGAGTGGCTTTTATCAGATTGGTGTTTCCTGGTTATTTCACCATTTCCTGTAGGTACCAATCCTCCCCTGCCTCCCCCTCTCCTATAGTCATCCCATTCCACTGGAACATGCTTTAGAGAAGGCTTCAGTGTGACTGGTGTTTCCCAACCACTGGATGGGCTGGGACCAAATTGGTGGTGAGATGTTTTGACAGGGATGCACGCAAAGAATAATTTAAGCCTAATTTATACTGAATAGTGATTAGTACATGCGTGCTGAAAAGACAACGTGTCGCACAACATTGCGTCATTTGGTCACCAAAATTGGAGCACTTACCAATCTCGAGTGGCATTCTTTGTACACATAGAAGCAGGTTATAGCCAAAGCCCCCTATTCAGTGGAGCAGGATGTGGGTTGCCCTCATATTGGGCATGTTTTGACTGGGATTGAGGAGTCGGATTACCTCATATTTCGTTTAACCAATGTCTGAGAGGCGTTAATCATCCCGTTAAATCGAGACAGTTTTATAGCCTTGTGTGTGAGCGCGCTTATAACCCACATAACTCCACTGCTCACTCAAGACCTGTGTGCCCAAAAGTCCAACTTAACAAGCAGAAATGTTTATAGTTGGGCATTCCTTCACAATACCAAAGGCCAACAAATGTTCCTTCGTTGTACCAGTTGGCCAAAACATTCTGACCAATACCCACTTCAATATTGTATTCTTAGACTGTTGATAGATTGTACATAATACATCCACAGTTACTGTTGAAAAACAGGAATTAACATTTACTGGTACTGATTCGCACCGTTTATTTAAATTTTTATGCCGAACGGAGCGAATCAGTCTGGATTCCAGGCTAGACTCCTCATGTGAGGTTAATCATTGTTCCAACAAAGTGGATTCAGTTCTTGAATGAGCTGGCTAAACAGGCTGTATTGCACATATTTTGGGGGGAATGGGAGGGGAAGTGAAAGTAATAGTAATATAACTATTACTTACAAATTTTCTTAAGGAGTAATAAGTAAATAGTAATACAAGCTTTTTTTAAGCTTTTAATAATAGGGAGAGAACTACCCCCCCCCCCCCGGAGTCTAAAGGGGGGGGCATGCTACCATTTCCGGTGGTCACCTTATCACCATGGTGGTGATAGAGAGAGCGCTCTCTCTATCACCTAAAAGGTGATAGGGTGATCACCTCATTTGGTAGCATGCAGGGGCCTTTAGACGCTGTTGGTGGCAGTGCAGATGAACCTTCTAATTCTCAACTCCAAGACAATAGAGAGAGCTGGGGACGGAGGTGGATTGCTCATCGCTTGTGGAAAAGAGAATGACAGGTTCAGAGGCAGTCTTACAGTATGTAAAGACGAAGCTCAATCGCCTGATTGGTTGACTGCAGATTGGTAGAGGGGCGGCCATAGCTGAGTGGTTAGTGAGCCCGCCTAGGGAGCCAGAGGCCCTGGTTGCCCCAGGTACGATTCCAGGCCACGCCAGCATATGTGTCGATGAAATGAAATTTGTCCCGGAGCAAGACTCTTAACCCCTAATTGCTCACAGGCCCTCATTGGAAACAAGCCCGCAAGGACTTTCATGAACGTCCTGTTAAAAGGAATTATCCTTATCCTTAGATTCCGATTGGCCAGTTGTGCTCACGCTTCAAGCTGTGGAGAATGCCCAGCAAGAAACTAAAATGCAAAGATGAAAGTGTGAGAGAAGAGATCAATCCTTATTGAACTTACGCTTAGAGCTACATTACAACACAACTATTGACGACGTACTGTAAGATGGTGGGTCTGCAAGCGAGGCTAGGTTGGAAGAAATTGCCTTTTTGAAGGCCAAAGTACTGTCAATGTCTTAGCATGTTGCATGTAAACACCTTACGTGTAAAGGGATGGGGGAATGACCATTTTGTTTCACTTACAGTAACGTCCTGCGCATGTTATGGTATGATGTATGACTTCCATTATAAATGAATTAAAATTAAATATTAGAATAGAATCTCAGTGTAAACCTGACTCAGAGTAGACCCGCTGCTCTTTCACAGGGAAAGTAACCAGTCAAGGTGGTTTGGGCATCTAGTACAGATGCCTCCTGGGCATCTCCCTGTATGTCTTCGGTCTACGTCCAGCTGGGAGGAGGCCATGGGGCATACCAAGGATCAAATGGTGCTGATTATATCTCACACTGGCCTTGGAACGCCTCGGGCAGAGCCCAGTTAGAAGCACTGTAGCTGATGTAGCCCGGGAAAGGGAGGTTTGGGATTCTCTGCGGGAACTGTTACCTCCGCTGCCCGACTCCGGATAAGTGGATGAGGATGGATGGTGTTGTGATTTCGGTTGACCAACCATGTGGTCACTTAAGAGTCTCTAACTAAGGGTGGTGAGTGATGTTTCAGTTGAGTCGCACGCGCAGAGAACATGATGACGCCAGGCAGTTCTGAAGTTTAATACACACATAGAGAAATATATACAGTATTGGACAGTGGACACATGACGTGACCAGAAGATATGAAACAAGGATAAAAACAGAATGGATAGGTATAGAACATGCATCTCGTATCATTGTGCACAGATGTCAGTCTCAGTCATAGAGCTATTAGATCCTTTTTGGGAGTCTATAAATTGACTCCAGTGTTGGCAATTAACAGGGATATGGGATGGGAACCTCCAAGCATCAGACGCAAATGTGAAATGGTTCGGCTATGGAATGGGCTTGTGAAGATGTCTGACCAGAGACTCACAAAAAAGATTATTAACCGGGATTTTAGATTTGGTCACCCCTGGACAAATGAATTGAGATCTTTATTTTATTCTAATGATTTGTTTTTTATTTTTCAAAATAAGTTACTATGTGATGTTCACAAAATTAGAAGTACAATGTTTTCCAGGTATAAAGAATAATGGTGTAGCGATAAACCTAAGTTGCGAACGTATTGTCTCATAAAGGACAGGTACACTGTAGAACCTGTGAAGTATAATTTAAGCAAAAGACAACGATCTCTCTGTGCACAAATACGGTCAGGAACATTACCATTAGCTCTGGAGAGTGGAGACTGGCACTCCAGAGGAAGAGAGATACCGTTTGTTTTGTGAACTTGGTGAAATTGAAAATGAGGTACACTTTTTGTTTTGTTGCTCTAAATATGATGATATAAGAGAGGTATTTGTTAGTAAGATGTCTTCTATTTGCGGCGATTTCCTTGAGTTTTAGATGAAAAACTTGAGATACGGTTTGTTAAAGGAGATTTTGTTGTAACAGATTTTATTTGTCAAGCTTGGTAGAGAAGACAGAACACTCCTTATAAGATGTAATTGAATGTATTATGTGAATATATTGTAAAACATGCTGTAAGCCAATGGTGTCTTATAAACCCATGAGGGTTGGGCACTGTGCAGGACACAGAAATAAAATTATCTATCCATCTATCTATGCTTACGTAGATGATTCACCACATGTGTGTACTGGGTCAAGCAGATAAAGGTCTTAATTCATGACAGATGGATTGATACATATTGATTAAAATAGGAAATACATATTGTATTATATGAAAAAGAATGTGTGGAGGTACGCTACTACCTTGGCCTACTGGCAGTGTCGCAAAAGATGTGACGAGGTAATTCCAAACACACAGACTCACAAACAGACAGACAGTTTCTAGACGGCTCGCCTCCAACAGAGCCACGGCTTGAAAAGTGCTAGTGCTGACTTTCTATAACAAGACATGAAGAAGAAGACATTGAGCATTAAGTCAAGACAGTGAACGTTGCATATCTGTTGCACAACAACAAAAGCCACCAGGGTTGAATTCTTATGTCATGTTGTTAAGACTGCTTTGTTTCCTGTCTTTTTCACCACTCACAAAGAACAAATTAGAATTGATCAAAGCTAACCGCAGCCTTTGTGGGGCTCTCCCTTCTGACATTGTCATAATTTTGTGGTTCATAAGAAACATGATAGACGATGATGAAAATAAATGGTTTGTGCAGACCAAAAGGGGCTTTATCCCTCTCAAACCACTTATTACAAGGTCCAAAATTGAATCGTCCTCCTTCTGGCTTTCATTACCCTGACCTTAGAAAATTATGTCTTCTGTGGTGTTACTGTGGTGCGTAGTCCGTTCAGTGCCATTTCACGTAATGATTACCAAACAGGCTATAGGTTTGCACACAATTTACGATGCCAGATTTGAACCTACTGTATCAATATTTGAGCGAATTTGTTCACATTATTATTAGGTGAAGTGAAGTGAAAAGTTAGACTAGAAAGCTCAGTTAGAGTCTGTGTTTGAGTGTGCATTCTGTCATACGCCACAATTTTTGCCTTGCTTTAGATAGATGATATCAAGCTCGCTCTGGCCGGCGCTCAGTCACACCGTAGCCTAAACGTTTTGGCTGTACTGGCTGCTTGCTCCAAATGCTAAATATTTTTCTATACTCTCTTTTCTTTTTTCCATACTCATATCAAATTCCATACTTTTATTTGCTTAGGAACCCTGTTATAGCCTGGAGAGACAATTATTAATTCACAAAAATGGTGCACAAGTAATGAGCGGATTGGCCTAGTAGTATGTGAGATTAGCTGCGGACAGACACACACACACACACACACACACACACACACACACACACACACACACACACACACACACACACACACACACACACACACACACACACACACACACACACACACACACACACACACACACACAGAGTAAGGGCCAAGTGAAAGATCTCCGCCTGGTTGAGATCCTTTAATTCACAAATCATGTGTCTGTCTGTCTGTCTGCCTCTTCCCGGCACAACTCGGGCGCTGTCCAATCGAACAACCTCAAACTTGGAGTGTGTGTCCCAGATGACCATAGGGTGTGCAGTGTGCCAAGTGACAATTTCGGTTGCACCAATGAACCGAAAAAGGAACCAAAAAAAATACGGATGTCTGTATCTGTCTGTCTGTGGGTCTGCGGAAGTCGCACAGAATTATCAGAGAATACTCTGATAATGACAACAAGTACAACAAGTACAACGGGCATGGGGCATGCAATCCTAACTCCTAACTTGAATCGTCATCTGTGTGCTGATGGGCGTTATTGGTCTTAAAATGAGGTGTGTCCAGCACATTGCTATATAGACCCTCCAGAAAAACGCGGGCAAAAATCCTTGATTATTCGATGAAATATGCAGGTTTTTTATGTGATTTTATGCTGTGAAATTGCGTGAAGTTGCAAAATATGCGGAAAGTTGCAAAATATTATGCGATGCGCATATTCTAGGGTCTAGCTATAGGGACCAGCCTGATCCTAAATTCATACAAGTACAAGATGGTACAGTCAATAACCATGTCCATCAATGGCTTCACATGTTATATCAAGTAGGGATGTCCAAATCAAATCACCAAAAATGTATTTTCAAATCGAGTACATCTCTAGGTATATGTCTGTGATTTCAAGATTCCGCTGTATCATATTAGTTTTGGTGCAAGCTTTGCCGATTGGCGGCACGGTCAAAGGATAGGAGAATCAACATTTTAGCCACAGCTAAAGAGTAAATCACATTTCTTTCTCGTTGTTGTTGTGGATAATGCTGGTGTACAGTATCAGACAGAGCGCAACGGGTTAAAATATACAAATGATAGGAAATTATTATTGGAAACCAAATACCTTGAACTGGTGCACAGATGTGATTCAGTGAATTATTGCTCTGCATTGTGAGATTAATTACTCGTGCAGTTGTACTACAGCAGCAAGCACTTTTTAACTACTTTAGAATTACAATGAAGCACTTTTTAATATCGGAACCAAGGACTTCCTGACCAACTCCATGTGACAACACAAGGTCTTCTGCCAAATGAGGAAGTGGGTGTTGAATAAATCTAACCAAAGAATTTTCTGCATACATGTGTAATAGGTTTTTGGTAACTTTGTGATCACAACAAAATGCTGGTCGCTGCAATCATAAAGTTAAACAAACTTGTTCTTTTGTTGAATCGTTCTTTTATCAAAAGTTCAAACATTTATTTTGAGGACATGTCCGGTCCATTGAATCAGAGCCAGGAGTGTGATGGATCCAAAGTGGATATTGGGGGAAAAACATAATTCAGTCACTGATTGGATGCAGTTTTTTTCAAAAACTATCCTATTCATGCTGTGGTTGGTATAGAAGTGCCACCTGTTTCGAACACTTATACTGTAGTCTGTTCCTCTCTTTGGCTATGCGGTTATAATCATGAAATGACCTGTATGCACAAAGAGAAGGAGAGAGAAGACATACAGTAAATGCAGAGTGAGACATATGGACAGGTGGAGGGGGAGAAAAAAGGGAACAGAGAGAGAGAGAGAGAGAGAGAGAGAGAGAGAGAGAGAGAGAGAGAGAGAGAGAGAGAGAGAGAGAGAGAGAGAGAGAGAGAGAGAGAGAGAGAGAGAGAGAGAGAGAGAGAGAGAGAGAGAGAGAGAGAGAGAGAGAGAGAGAGAGAGAGAGAGAGAGAGAGAGAGAGAGAGAGAGAGAGAGTTGGTGGTGGGGGGGAGTCATACTGACAGGGCTTCTTGCTTCTTGTGTCTCTCTGGCTTGTCTCTCTGTGATCGGAGCCAGAGCACATAGACTGAAGAGAAGTAGGTCATACTACAACAGACAACCTGAATAAGCAGCGCTCCACTACTATGGCCACAACTTGGACCACCCTTAATGCAATCCCCTTGTTTTATAACTTTTAGAATGCAGACTTTTTGGATTAATCCATTTACCTCAACAGTATTCAGTTACCTGTTTACCAAATGATCTCACCCTGCACTTTGGAAAGCAGGCTAAACACGGCTTGGATCATAATTTTTTTGGGGGGGGGAACTGGACGCAGTGGAAGAAGGAGACAGAAAATTTGTATCAGGTTTACAGTATGCATACCTTGAAGTTGCATCCAAGAACTCCCCCCCCCCCCCTCCCCCCACCGGCTCCCTGAGGAGTAGAAAAGTCTCATTGATTGGTCTATGGTTATGGAAATGCCATGTACAATGACCCCTGGGTTCAGCCACTCTCAGGCCCCGAAACAGACCCAGGGAAAAAGAGGGTCTGAATATGGGGAGCTGCAGTAGGAGGAGGTGGTTATATCCATGTGAAACCCAGCCAAACAAAGACTCCCTGTTTCTGGGGCCAGACAACCCCCCACCTCTCCAAGCAAGATAAATAAATAAATACAAATGGAAAAAGAAACCATATACGCCCACTGAAAAGGCCTGTGAGAGAGTGAGTGACAGACAATTGAAAAGACAAATTGTTACATTGTCTTTGGGTGGGGGTGGCCCCGAGGCTGATGCGCAAAGGTAATTACCAGGAGATGTGAACCACAGGGTCATGGGTCAGACTATGTGTCTGACCCCAAGTTTTAGGCCATCGCTTGGCAAAGAAAGAGGCTCTGAATCGGGCCAATGTCTCTCTTACCCCTTGCTTGCCTACATCTTGCATTGGTCGCCCAGGATGGTGACACAAAATGTCATAGCCCCCTTTTGGTGGAGGGTTTTCTTTCTAACTTTCAATGCTCTTTTTCTTTCAATACCCCTCTTTGCACACAAAAAACCCCACCAGCTTTTCTCTGGCTTAAAAATGCTGACCAGGCATTTGTCCTGCAGCTACTCACCCATGTTTTATTTAATTGCTTTTCCACCCCTCAGTGCCACAGCTCTCAGCAGCTGGCTCTGACTGATGGACAGTACTGGAAGCCTGAGGGAAAGGTACTGTTATTTTGACAGTCAGGCGAGGAGACAAGCTTGACCTGACCCATACTCACTTGGCTGGCTTTCCCATGGTGCTAGAGGGGCTGGGAACTGGGTGGATGGATGGCTGGGAAGCCCTTTGGCTGTCCCTATAGGATCTTTGCTTCAGTTTTTTCTCTGGCTTTTTTAAAGTTAAAGGTTAAGGTTGTGTTTTAGAAGACGCATCTTTCTGGAACAAGTATTTCTGGGACATCTGCAAAGTTCCCCCCCTGGTGCTCTTTGTTTCTGAGAATGTGGTACCATCTTTCTCTTAGCAATGCTGAGTGAAAGAAAAGGTGTAAAAAAAGCCTCAGTCAAAAACAAATCTCAATGGTGGCACCGTGGCATCATTGTCACATACATAATACATACAGTCTATTTAGCTTTAAGAGCTTTACTCAGTTTTGTTTTCAAATGTATCAACAGCTATAGCCCCAGAGCCTCAGACATATTGAAAGACAAGAAAACAGAGTAACTACAGTAGCAGCATGGTAAATTTCAACTGTAAAATACTACATTGTAGAACTACATATGGGCAATCCCTGTACATTTTGGAACCCATTACCAACAGAAATCAAATTAATTCCAAATATAGAATGTTTGACAACAAATGTTCAGGTCTGACTAAAAGCAAGCCAAAAAAAAAAAAGTTCCTTGTGTTTTGTTTGCGTATTGTGGTTTTATGACAATGAAAGTTGGATATTTTAATTGCATAGGCTATGTAAAGCCCATAGGCATAACAGTTGAAAAATAGATAGGTGTGCTCTTTGGAGCGCAGCTCTCCGCCAGGCCGGGTTGGCTACCCAGGCCCCGCAAATTTGGAAGTCAATCATAGCAAATCGGAAAGGAATCTAAAAAATCTGACTCACATTACTAAAGAGATAATGTGTACCGATTTGTGAGTTGTCAGGCGGAATTGGGCGTGGACTATATTTGTGTCATGAGCCAAAGAATCCAAGGAATTGTTTTCGACCTATGGTTCAAGAGTTATAGGCCAAAAGGTGAAGCAGCCTGTTATAGCGCAACCGTGAGGCCGATTTAATAACATTGGGATGGAGGTTCTTCCTTGGTCTATTGGGAGTGTGTATGCAAGGTTTCATGCCGATGGGTCCGTGAACAGCTACGGAAATTAGCTGTTCACGGATACACACACAGACAGACAGGGGCGAAAACATAGTCTCCGGCCTTCTGGCGGAGACAAAAAGTCCCTAAACCTAACTCCCTAAACTAAACAAAAACAATCATAGTCTGCAACGAAATTGCTGAATCACCCCCTACTATAAGTGTAATTAATTATATACAGAAAGGAAAGGCAAGAAAGGAGGCGAATTGTTAGAGTACATTTGGTTCAATTTGAAAACTCTCTGTGGCAGAACAAACAATGCAGACTGATTTCTAAGGCAGCAGCAATTACACACGAGATGGGTAGTGGTTTACTCATTAATTAACAATAAACTTAAATTAACGATTGCACTAAACGTACTGTTGTTGTGCAGTAATTCGATCACTTCTAGTACCGGTGCTCCGCTGGTGCCTAGCTGACTTGGAATTCGAGAGGACCAGGGGAATCGAAACAGATGGCCCACGTTTGGTGTCGATGTGATTTCGCCCAGAAAGTGAATGCAGTAAACCCTGCAAAATAGGAATGTACCTGGAACTTTTGGACCAATACCGATACCGATGTTTAAGATATCAATTTGGCCTATAGCTGATACGGCCAACAAACAAAACTCACAACCATTGGCCAAAGGGTGGTGCTATAGCACTCAATTGAAAAATGTAAACTTTGAACAGGCATAGAGAACAGCCATGAAATATGGGTCTCCTCATGAGGAACAACTTTGCTACTTTGACCTTTAGATCTTCAGCCATTTTGAATTATATGAAAAAGCAGGTACATTTGAACTTCTCTTGGGGGTTTTGAGCAATCTGCATGAAACATACTCACACAATTTTTTTTAACAATATCTAAAATCCCTCTTGGAAAGAAGTTTGTACGTGAAAATATGAAGCCTCCATGAGCCAATGAATATTGCAGCTTTATGAAAATTATTCTTCTGCCCCTAACTACATAAATGCAGTCACATTTTTACGTATGGTAGAGAGTCGTGCCAAATAGCGTTGAAACAAATCTTACTCCAATTGGCCAAAGGGGTCGCTATTGCAATCGTTTGAAAATGTGAACTTTGAACAGGCATAGGTCATGCCTCGTTTGGCCTACAGCCATGACACTTGCTTACTTACACATGTGCCTCTACTCATGAGGAGCACACGAGTGAAGGCCAACACCGGTACACCCTGCCAGCATCCCCCGGCTATAGCAGCTGAAGATAAAATGCATAGTTAAACTTACCGTGTTACTGTAAATGGCTTTCTTTCTCTTTGGCTAGCTTTCAGTTGCTATATCATACCTTTATAGACATGCAATTGTTTGTAATGAATCATCTGTTGTTTGAATGTACACCTCCCTGAAAGTAGTACCCCAGAACTGGATTGTTAGGATTTTGGTCTTTCCTATTCAGATAAGCTTTCCAAATTGACCACTGTTTGGGGAGCTTCCGTTTCTTAGCAGTAGTTAGAACAAGCGAGGGCCACTGCACACAGACTACGAGGGGATAGAGGGGCTGTGGTTTATACGGTTAGGGTGTGGAGAGGAGGTGGACCTGATTCCCCGGACATTTTCCAGTGTTTATGTCTGAAAGTGGCATATGGGGAGCGCTCCAGAGAGCTGTCCCTGTCTGTCAGCAGGCTCTGGCTATTCCTGTCACACAAATCTTAATTTGCATAGTTTTCCCAAGATGGCTGGTCTGGGTGATTTGAGTTCATACACTTAAAATGTGCCTACAGTATGTATTTGCAAATAATTATGATAAAAAATGTTGTGATATAATTAGCGGGTATTTTAGAGTATATGTGTCATCACTTTTGCAAGCTAAATTAGCTGGTGCTTATCCTTTAATTCCCTGTTTGCTTGGCCATTCATAGGATAGGCCGTCCTAAGCCCGATTTATGTGACGCTGTCACGCACGACACTGTCGTATGACGGAGTATAAATCAAGCATAACAAGGAACACCCTCCTTTCTATGAAAGCACATTTTTGACGTTCCATCTGAATGGTATTATTTTCTGTACACTAAAGACTGATTTATACTTCAGAGTTTGACCGTGCTGCTCAGCCAAAGCAGCTGACTTTCAAATGAAAAACAAAAATCGTACGACAAATTAGCCATCCATAGACAATAAATCAACCACCACTGAAGGAATATACAGTAAATCAACAACTGCCAAATAACTTAAAAGGTACACACACCCACGCACACACGCGCCCACACACACGCACGCACGCACGCACGCACGCACGCACGCACGCACGCACGCACGCACGCACGCACGCACGCACGCACACACACACACACACACACACACACACACACACACACACACACACACACACACACACACACACACACACACACACACACACACACACACACACACACACACACACACACACACACACACACATCATGATATTTCCCTGCAATGTCATAATAAAAAAGGGTGGAGTGTCAGAATAGATGGCTGTGGAGGATGGGTGAACTCAAGTTAACATGCTTTCCTAGTTAAATGCAATGGGTTCCTGATGAACCCCCACTGGGGGATTAAATACAAAAAAACTACTGGAAGGATTCTCAAGACAAGGCCTATCTATATACACCCAGCCAGCATCCCCCGGCTATGAGTAGCAGCTGAAGATAAAATGCATAGTTAAACTTACCGTGTTCCTGTAAATGGCTTTCTTTCTCTTTGGCTAGCCTTCAGTTGCGATATCATATAGACACATGTAATTGTTTGTAATGAATCATCTGTTTGTTTGAACACCCTGGAAGTATAGTGCCCCAGAACTGGTAAGGATTGTTAGGATTTTGGTCTTTCCTATTCAGATCGGCTTTCCAAATTGACCACTGTGTTGGGAGCTTCCGTTTCTTTAGCAGTAGTTAGAACAAGCGAGGGCCACTGCACTGCCAGTGGTGGAAAAAGTACTCAAATGTTTTGCTTAAGTTAAAGTATCAATACTGCAATGTAGAAGTACTCTGTTACAAGTAAAAGTCCGGAAATTTACTTGAGTAAAAGTACAAAAGTATTGGTATCAGAATGTACTTAAAGTACCAAAAGTAAAAGTACTAAAATGTTTGAAAATAGCAGATCTACAAGCTCACAACGCGTCGCATCGCGACGCGAGCTTGTAGATCGGCTATTTTCAAATAGCCTAGGTATAAAATAGGGCTGAAGTGGTTCATGTATGTTTTATAATGTAATCATTTATATCTGCAAAGTAACTAGTAACCAAAATAATTGTAGAGGAGTAAAAGTACAATATTTGCGTCTGAGATGTAGTGGAGTAGAAGTAAAAGTATAGACAATTGGAAATACTCCAGTAAAGTAAAAGTACCTCAAAAATTTTACTGAAGTACAGTATTTGAGTAAATTTACTTAGTTACTTTACACCACTGGCCACTGCACTTCATTCACTTCACCGACTATGAGGGGATAGAGGGCTGTGGTTATGCGGTTTAGGGTGTGGAGAGGAGGTGGTGGAGGGATGATTCGGTTTGTTTATCATTTTTGAGATGCTGCTATTAAACTCAAGGATGACAGATGACATCTAATTGATTGTATTTAAAAAAATGTCACTTGTAATTAGTTTGTTTGGTGGGGGGGGCAGCAGCTCTGTGTGTGTGTTGAGCTTTCGCCACGGGGAGGCTCATTAATTGTAATGTTTATGTGTGTCAGCCAGAGCACCCTGCAAGCGCTGCTTTGTGTCACAGACAAGCTATGCATATAGAGAGAGTCTCTGCAAGCCCTCGGGGGTCCAGGAAAAGCATGAGAGCTAGGGTGCTACAGAGGCCATCTCTGTGTCTGCCACTGCAGAGCCGAGCATGCCCACAAGCACATTCAACCACACCTTAACTGGTTTCACTCAAACTTTCAAAGTAGGCAACAGGAAAATACCTTGAATCAGTGGTGTAAAGTCCCCCAAAAAAGTGCTATACACAACCAACGCGATGTTGTATTTTTCATAATCATATTCATCTTTTTGAATATTTTGGAGACACAGTTTACTTTGCCACGAGAGCCAAATTCCACTGAATGTTCTTTAAGTCTTGGCTGATTTCAACTTGAAAGAATGTCACAGAATTCATACTGACATGAAGATAATAACCCGAGCAATAAAAACGAGTTTCCAAGAGTAGAAATAAATACATTATAATAGGATGATGTATTGGGTGTTGTCGGAGCTGTAATTATGCACAGATGGATATCATAATGTCTATTAGGGTCACCCACCCCTCCTAAACACACCAATTACAGCCCAGCACATCCCTCACAGTGATGCTGTCGTCATGAAGAATAATGTTTTCGGTGTCTTTTAAGATGATTTTTCATGATCTTGGACTAACGGGTCAAGTAACTAGCATACCCTCTCTGAATGATCTCACAGTGTAAACCCAACCCAGATTATTCCTGTGTATTGGTGACTGGAATGTGTGAAGTGGTGAAATATTATAGTTCAATTACAGAAATTACACAGAATACTTAGATAGATATGACCAAATAATACTTAGATAGATATGACCAAATAATTTAACCACAAAAACCCTATATACTTCAGTTGACCTATACTTGGGGTCTATCCTTGGCCTCCTCCTTTTTTCCTCCTCTACACCAAATCTCTTTGCCGACAATAGCTGATATACAAGCTCACAACGCGTTGCAAAGTGACGCGTTGTGATCTTGCCTATTATTATGACATGCCCAGAATAGGGACACTATATGGCTTCAACTGGTTAATAGATATGACTAATACAACTGCTGCAGAGATATATCCATCCAAAGAGGTGGGCTGAACCCAGTGCCCTCAGGAAAGAGACAACCCCAAAGTGAATAAAGAGTTCTATGAAACATCTGCAAAAGTAGACGCAGGCATTTCGTTGCCGTCGGGCAGAAACCTTGCATCTCCATATTTCAACTTTTTATGTTTTTTTGTAAGTTAGTGCCTTACTTACGTCATACTACAGTGTCACACAAAAGTAGCAAAAATATTTTTTGAAATGTCTTTTGAAGTGAAAGTGGTGGGTTCTATGAATATTTAAAGGACGACTTCACCCATTTTCAACCTATCTTCATATAATAGGTCCTCACTAATGCTCATGATAAAACTGTACCATTTTATCATGAGCATTAGTGAGGGCCTATTATATGAAGATAGGTTGAAAATGGGTGAAGTCGTCCTTTAACAAAAGAAAAGTATTAACAAGATTTTGTGACTAAATAATAACTAGATTGGATCCATTGGAAGACACGTTACTTTTCCTGAAAAGTAACGGTTTGGACATACAAGGTTTCCACCCGACAGCGACGATTTGATAAAGTGGAGTGGAGATGGCCCATCCTGCATTCTGACTTGTGTGGTATTGCAGGATAAGCAGTGCTCACAGATCACACCGGTGTGCATGCGTGACATGCACACAGGCCAGTGGGTTTTCCAGTGCTTTCCTTGGCCAGGTGCTAAGAAAGAAAAGCACTGCCTTGTTTGTTTTGCTGTTTTTTCCCTTCTTGACACAAATCAATCTGTCATTTCTGGCTAGAGCACAAAAAACATGCTGGGTGAGTATTTGAAGTCAAGAACCAGGTTTGGGGTTTTGGCACAGCCTGATACCAAACTATGCATTATGGCCAACTTGAGTATCTTTAAGTGTCCACTTTATCAAGTCCATGGTCTTCCGGATCATCTACTACGATTCAGGGTTTTACCATTGAAGGCTCATTTTTTTTTTCACACTTAATTCAAAAACATTGCATAAAACATTCATGTGCAGATGAACTTGGTGTGAGCAAATCCCCAATCCATAATAAAACGCTTTGCTGTAGCCTGGAAAGGAGAACTGATATAATTGAATAGAACTTCAATCAATACAAAAGTGAGACATATGTTTTACATTTGCAGCATTAGCAGATGCTCTTATTCGAAGTGACTTACAATTACCAAACATAAGGGTTCAGTGTCTTGCTTAAGGACACGTGGCTGCTGATGAACACTGGCTGCTACAGGGGTTTGAACATGTTGCTTGATCTGGTTGCAGGACAGTCTCCCTGCCTCCCTGCCACCCCTTCAATGAATGTGACTGCAGACTGCAACTGAATGTGACCAGATTTGGAGCATCCCTTGTCACAATTGGAATTAGAATCACTTTGTCTGCCAAGCACGGTAATGGCACAGGAATTTGTCTTTAGTACTGTGGAGCAACAACAAATCGACAACTCATGTAGTTACATAAGTACAAACAGGCACCCATGGTGAAGAAACAGCAAGACTTCAAATTCATTTAGAAGGGAAGGGTGAAAGAAAGAAAGGAGAAAAAAATATCTGAAGCATCGGTTAAAGAAAAATGGTTGAAGCATGATTGCTGCTGCTAGTCGAAGGGTACGTTAGAACATCGGTGTTGTGAGTTTAATGGAAGTTCTAAGTGTTGTTAAGCATGTCGTACATGCTAGTTCCTGAGGCTGAAATGTTGTGATGTACAAAGACTTGTGCAGACATACAAGTAGCATACTTGGCAATAAAGATGGCAGTAATATGATTTACGTCACCAGGTAATGATAAAATGTTAACTGTCCATTTTATTACCTAATATCTTACATCACTCAACAAGGCTACACAGCTTTAGTGATGCATTGTAACAATGTGAACACTTTGTGAGATAGTTAACATAACATTAGCTAAATTATTAATACGTTTATCAAAAGCAACTGACAGTACGCTTATTGCTTACATTTTGCAAATGGCTTCAGCATAGTCATCACAAGGCATATTCTACACTGTTCTGTTCTCACTATACCACTGCAAGCGAACATACTGAAAAGTGAAAGTTGTACTGTCTAGAATGGAGATAGATATGTGAAATACACTCTGAGCATTGTGGGTCAGATAGGCGGTGCGATCTCCCCCACTGAGCAGTAATCCCAGAGCCTGAGCACGAGGTCTGAGTTATGTGAGAGCTATTCTGGCCCCAGTCTTCAGCAGCACAGGAGCATCATTAACTCTAAGCAACTGCTGTGTGCATAGGAATTTTCCCCCTTCATTCTCCATCTTCATATGAGTTACCCTAACCATTTACGCTTGATTTATAAATCAGGCACCGAAAATAACCGATCTAGAAGACTTGTGAGCTTGTAGATCAGCTATTTTCAGGGAGCGACACATGGCACGCAACTGAGTATAAATCACCCTTCATGGCAAGGGCAGCACATCCAGACAAGTTATCACAGGCAGGCCTACACTAGGGCTTAGGCCTACTGTCTTGTGAAATTCCTCCAAGGTGCTGGAGTGGCATTTCCTTTGAATGAGAGATCACAACCCGTAGCCGTGTTAAAAAAACACAAGGGGCAGAACGTTAACTTATCTTACTGCGTACGAGACGCTTCACTCGTAATTGAGACATCTACTGATTAAGCATTGAGACATCAGTAGATGTCTCAATGCCTAATGTGTTGTGTAAATGACTTTGAATTGGCTTGTTGTTGAAATGTTCTATAAACTTGCCTGGCCTTGAAGGTCAAATGATTTACGTGAATGTGAGTGATGAAGGATGAAGACTTGAAGGGTGGCAGTGTAGTTTCAGGAGCTGGCTGCCATCATGGCTCTTCTACTAGAGAGCCCCCGGCCCCCCGCGGTGGGCTCCTGGAGAGAGAGAGTAAAGGGATATAGAGAAAGAGGGAGGTGGAGGTCATGAAGCAGAACAAACAGGTGGGTCATGCAATCGCAGGTGTATTTATGCCTTGGTGATTGTGAATGGTTTATGCATTGGTGATTGCGAATGGGGAGAGTCAGGGATACATAGAGGCTGGTCTTTGCTCCTGAACTTGCGTCATAAACTGAATTTATCATTTAATTCAACCGTGCATTAGAACATTTTTACAACAGCAGTGCCCCGGTACTCATAAGGACGTTTTTAAGTTAAATAAATGAGGCCTTGAAAACGGCCAAAGATAAGGTTCTGGTTTCAAACACACACACACACACACACACACACACACACACACACACACACACACACACACACACACACACACACACACACACACACACACACACACACACACACACACACACACACACTTCCCATTGACATCTTGCCGATCATGATTGTCTCAGGTGTTCTACAAATAATGTGATATGGATCTGCTCATACAATAGCTCTTTACATAAACAAACCACCAGCAAGGCCCCCCTGGCGCTCTGCTTCATTTATATTAATGTTATGCAAAAGCTCACAGTAGGAAATTCCCCACATATCCTTAACCACTTAAGACCTGAGGCCGATTCTACAAATGCCTTCTGAATCAGTAGTTCTCAAACTTTTTCATGCCACGGACCCCCAAAATGCTATGTATGTGGCCGTGTACCCCCTATCTGAAAATATGTTGTGCCAGGGATGCCCAGAAGGGAAGATCGGTGTTAAAACATGCAAAATTATAAATAAAAAAATCAAACATTTTCCAAAATAGCAGATAAGCTATCGACATGCGCCATTCTTAGTCAAATGGAGTTACAACTGTACTAGGACCGTTTTTTTTCAGTCTACACAAAATCTCTTCGCCCCCCAAAAAAGCAGATCTACAAAGCTTGAAGATTTTGGGTGGATATATGGAACTTTTAGTGCCCCCCCCCCCCTAATTGTATAGCTGTGCTCACTGTTCCCATGACAATAAAGGGCCTACTTAAGGGTTGTGTACCTAATTGTCCTCACCTGAGGAGGATACAAGTGTATGTGCAAACTATATTCTTTCGTTAAGTAAAATCCTGAGTGTTGGACCCTCTCAGAATAAACTAGCACTCAGGATTTGACAGGATAGTAGGTCAAGTAAGGTGTCAGTCTCACAAAGGTTTTTGTGATTTCTTTAGTCTATAAGCCTTCGTACTCATTTGTACTCCATGCATCTGGTCAAATCATCAGTGTTAATGTATGTATCCATTTGTAACTCGGAGAGAGTACAAATGTAACCAAGTGGAACCATTATGCATTTTGTACACTCTCAGAATGTAACAGTTATTAGTTGACATTTGAGGATTTTACTGTGTATATCTCAATCCTTCCATGAGAGCCACAGAACTGGAGGCAAGTCAGCAGTGGTGGACAAAGTACTCAAACTCAGTACTTGAGTCAAAATATAGATACTGCCAAAATTGCACTCAACTGTGAAAATTGCTCAGTCAATTATGTACTTGAGTTAAAATCTTTTTTAACCTTTTATTAAGCATTCAAAAGTACATGCTTCGTAAAATACAGACAACTATACACACAGACAGCATGACTCACATTTCTTTAGTGGAGCAGGCGACCTACAGGCAGTGGTGGAAAAAATATTACATTTTCTTTACATAAGTAAAAGTATCAATACTGCAATGTAGAATAAGTCTGAAATTCTAAATTTACTTGAGTAAAATTACAAAAGTATTGGTATCAAAATGTACTTAAAGTACTGCAATTGTTTCAAACAATTGTAGTGGAGTAAAAGTACAATATTTGCCTCTGAGATGTAGTAGTAAAAGTATTGAAAATTGTAAATACTGAAGAAACATATTTACTTTCCACCACTGCATTTCTCCAGTTGAGCAGGAGACCTACAGGGCTGTGTGTGTAGAACACTCCCCCCAGAGCTAAGTGCTACCTGACAAAAAGCAGGTATACGCTTGTTATTTCTAAACATTTTTTTATTCTTACAATTTGGTCCGTCCCCCTCCCCATCTCCCACAGCGGTCATGAGAGAGCTTTTTCTCCCACACCATTCTTCATGCATGTACATCTTGTCAGCCCCTTTACCCCTGACGTTGCACTGCATGAAGGGACCCAGTGTTTAGCCAACGCTCAGGGATGACAGATGCCTAACGACATACATGAACATTCTGCCAAAGCAGAATGCCCTTTCATGGAGAATTCAGGCACATGTATGTTAGAGATTATGGATTCAAACATGGCCGAATGGAGATGGATCACCAGACTTCGGGAAACTCCATTTTCTCCGGAGCCCCAATAGTCCAAATATTTAGTCTCTCTATTGTTTAACACATGCAGAGTTTGAAAAGCGCCCTGTCTACTTCTATGTCTGTATATGTATAGAGTATGTGATAAGTGATAAGCATGATATGCTTACGTTTAGAGCTTAAATGTTCAATTCTGCACTGTTCAGAAGTGCAAATTGTGTTATTTTGTCTTTGGTCTCTTGCTTGTGGTTTTTCAAAACACCACAGGTAAAATTTAAAATGCTTACTTACTTCAAATTATGTGCATCTTTGTATCTCTGTCAGTGTGTTTGTGCATGTGCCTGTGCGTGTGCGTGTGTAGGGGGGGGGGGGTTGATGTGAAACATCCCGCTGGTTGTTATTAGTATAGTGCTATCACTGCTGTCAAGGGGCTTCCTCATGCATTTGAGCGAAAACAGTTATGGAAAGTGATGGAATTAACAAGAAAGATGGAGGAAGGGGGCGAGAGGTAGGGAGGACAAGAGAGAGAGAGAGAGAGAGAGAAAGAGAGAGAGGGAGAGGAAGAGAGAGAGATACAGAAAGAGAGAGAGAGAGAGAGAGGGAGAGGGAGAGGGAGAGAGAGAGAGAGAGAGAGAGAGAGAGAGAGAGAGAGAGAGAGAGAGAGAGAGAGCTGTCCTCACTCCTGAATTTAAAGTTTGCTTTAGCAACCACCTATGAGCAAAGCTGTAGCTGGATGGCATCACCCCTATAAAGCAGTCAGTGTAGCTGCTACAGAGACACTGGCAGCCTTTATTAAGTCCTCGCCGTTTATTTGAAAATGCCTGCAGAGGTGCAATCTCAAAAATAATTTGGGGGAGAAATCTGCTGGCGTGATCCATCAGCATGCCTCACTGCTCTGGCATGCTGGCTGCTGCTGTACTAGAGGAGGTCTCAGTAAAGTTATATAAAATTACAACCTTGAGACTTCAGACGATACGACTGTGAAATCCTCAGTGTTAAATTGACTCTGAGAGTATATGGAGTTACAAATGGATAAGTTAACACTGAGGATTTTACTGTAGGAGACTTTTTACTTGACATTTATATCTTACACATTCAGCTCACGCTCTTATCAACTCACCGTGCAACTGTTGATTAAGATTCAGATAATGAAAAGTAACAGGGAGAACAAGGGTCAAAGACATCATGTTCCAAATGATTCTTGAATTTAATCTGTTTCTGAGAGAAGTTCCAGGACCAGAGAGGACAAGAGCTAAAAGAGGGACATGAGAATAGAAGGATTATTCTCCAGGCTGTGGTTATTTGGCAGGGATTTGGACTAGTCTTTGAAATATCACGGTACATGTTTCTTGTGTCAATAAGTGTTAAGTAAATTATTTTCTGATTAGTTTTTCTACTGCCCCACCATGACATGCAAACTGCTGGACTTATGAAAGGTGAACTGATAATGACTTGAAGTTAATGCCTCTGATGAAACTGCAATTTCCTCTTCTCCTGGACTGAAATAAAAAAGGTAGACATTCTGCAGAACACTTTGAGGTGAATGGTGGTCTCTGGTTGACACAGCTGTAAATTACATTAAGCTAAATACCTTTTTTAAGCTAACAAGATTATATCTGTGTGCTAAAGCACACTTGTTTTCTGCTGCTAGCATTTACAGGACAATTGCATACAAATTAATGGCAATTTGAATGGCGTGGTTTCACACCTTCTTTTGTCTTCACCAAACAGAGCAAGGCAGGAGATGGTCAATTTGCTTAAGCTTATGAGCTTCTAATTAGATTGAATATGTTGCTATAATTGTTATTGTTGTGTTCTGTCAGTTTCGCTGCTTGTAGCCTACCTGTAGGCTATGAGTGACTAATACATTCTTTAGATTTTTGACTGGATTTAATGAATGGTTCAAAATCTCACAACTAATGTACTCTGTAAATAAAATGCAGGTTTCCCCCCTCTCCTTTGCTTGAATTAGGCCTATAGGTCTGACATTGGTGATATAATTTAATTGAATGTTTTTATTTATTTTGCCACAGTCACCAAAAAAAAAGATTTTTTTTGTCACAACCATTTGTCATTTAGAGATTTTATTTTGGTTGAACGGTCAGGTCAGGTAGTTTGTTTTGACAAAGGAAGGGGAACAGAGTAATGAAGGGGGGCAGGGAGGTTGGTAATTGAGCACTTTGATTGACATAAGAGTGCCAAAAGGCACAGACGCTCTCCTCTGCGATTGGCCGAGGCGCGCTTTACAATCTCCCCTTGTTTCCAAGCAGGCAGCAGAGAGCAGCCAGCAGTAACAGTTATCCTCACAGAGCTGCAGGAGACGCACCAAGAGGAGAAGAGAGAGAGAGAGCAGAGCAGAGCAGCCTGCTGCTGTATGTGGACTAACTGAAACAAACCTTCTTTATCAGCTGGACTTTGCACAGATTCTTCTTTTTTTCATCTCAGGCAAGTTTGTTGGCATTTTAGTAGGCCTATATATCTTACATAGTGATTTTTTTGTATTTTTTGTCAACTCTGGTGACAAAAACTAAAACAAAAAAACAAACAATTATGAGGTCTTGTTCTGAACCTTCGTGGAGAATGATCCCCCTGGTCTTGACAGTGGCCCTGCTGTCAGTGTGCAAAGCCTCAGAGTACGAGTACCTGAGCTGGAAGTCGGACATGTACAACGGGGGGCGCAGCTACGGCAAGCCCCCCCAGTGCGTGGACATCCCCGAGGACCTGCGGCTCTGTCACAACGTGGGCTACAACCAGATGCTGCTGCCCAACCTCCTGGAGCACGAGACCATGGCGGAGGCCAAGCAGCAGGCCGGCAGCTGGGTGCCCCTCGTCCACAAGGCCTGTCACCCGGGCACCCAGGTGTTCCTCTGCTCGCTGTTCGCCCCCGTGTGCCTGGAGCGCCCCATCTACCCGTGCCGCTGGCTGTGCGAGGCGGTGAGGGACGGGTGCACCCCCATCATGGAGTCCTTTGGCTTCCCCTGGCCCGAGATGCTCACCTGCGACAAGTTCCCCCAGGACGACGTGTGCATTGCCATGACGGGGCCCAACGCAACGGAGGCCACCAAGCCAACAGGTAAGACTAGCAGTCATCATAACGCTGGCCTATGTATATTTTTTTTTAAAAACTGTGGTGGCACTAAGTACATGTACTCAAGTACTGTACTTAAGTACAATTTTGAGGTATTTGTGCTTTACTTGAGTGTATCCAATTTCCAATACTTTTACTTCTTCTCTGCAAATGTTGTACTTTTACACCATTACTATTATTTGACAATTTTAGTTACTAGTGTAGATTTAGCTGACTAAGAATATACACAACTTCAGCCCTTAAATCTACAAGCTCACGTGTCGCAGCTTGCAGATCTGCTATTTTCAAAGGATCTTTGTACATTCTTTAAAACTTGGAAACTTGTGAAATGGGACCTTCTGCATAATGAGTACTTTTACTTTTGGTACTTTAAGTACATTTTGATGCCAATATTTTCATACTTTTACTTAAGTCAATTTTGTATTCCTGACTTTTACTTGTAACAGAGTATTTCTACATTGCAGTTGATACTTTTACTTAAGTAAAAAAAATGGAGAACCTTTTCCACCACTGTAAAAAAAAAATCAGCTCATCTCCTGGTGTCATTCTTTCTTCCTTTTTCTTTCTTTCTTTCTTTCCTTCTTTCTTTCTTTCTTTCTTTCTTTCTTTCCCACTTAAAAAAAGTCCTTGTTTCCATGGTGATAGTTGCAAATGCACAGTGGGACATAGCAAGATTGTAATCTATTTTTAAAGTAAAAGAAACAAAACAAAAAAACAAATTATAATTTATAAGTAGCCTATTAGGCCAAGCCTTATCATGCGCCAACTCAGAAGTATTTATAGATTTACTGATTATGTATTGTCAAGGAAGAGTAGGCTACTTAACTGAGATAACAATAACAAATAGCCAGTACTTTTGCCACAGTGTAAGAATTGACACCCACACAGCTATGGGCCATGAGAATGTTGTTACAGAGGTTAAGGTTTGTTTGCAGATGCAAATCCCAACACAAACAAATCATGTCCAAACCTTTTGGGCGGAATGCACCCATGACCCCTTGAATTTGATCCCCCGTCCAAAAAGTCTTTATAATCACATTTGGAGTCGGCGTGTAAGTCCCATAGGCTCCGACCTCCGCATGGCGCATATATTAATGTGAATGGGCTAATGCCTACATCTGAAAAAATGGTTATGTTGTAATATAGAAAATGCTCAACAGATGGTAGTCATTTATTTCAAGGTGTTCTGTTGAGTTGGAGGACAATGCTGGGAGGCAGTCCAGCAAGCACAAAAGCAAATACCTGCATCTAATAACTCATTTTCATGCTGACCTGTTAATGGCCAATAAAAAAAAATGAAGGAACGATGAACTACACGCATAATTTTGAAACCAGATTGTGCAAATAATGACAGAGAGAGAAAGAGAATGGGGGGGGGGGCAGAGCGAGAGCAACATAAATGCAAGCCAGGGTGGATATGGCAGAGTAGAGCCAATAGATTCTAAATAATGCTTTCAAGGACTTTTTCTTTTACCCCCCACCCTTACAAATCACATTTCTTACTAATGGTTTCTTGGCTGGAGATTCCTGAACCCTGTTGGGATTTTGTGTCTCTCGATATGAAATGAAGCCTAAATTGAGTAGTCTCAGACACCTCACGCTGCATGAGGGAGCAGAACCTTAACACAGTCCAGGTTAAGTTGTGTTCCATTTCTGGGCCAGATTGGACAAATACCATGGCAACCGCTGAGAAATGCACAAAAACAACATGCCCGTGGAAGAACATACTTTGGGAATTCGAATTAGATTTCGCTGGAAAAACGCATGTTATTGTTCAACACTTGGGTGTTGTGTTTTAGAGCACAGCGTCAGTGTCTCTGGCAGCCCTCAGTGTCTCTCTGAGAGAGGTTTGTATTTGTTACCTTGGTGAGGTATACTGGAGCGGGAAGGGAAATTACAAGTTGCTTCGTTCATGCCTATAAATCAGGGGGACTTTCCATCATCCCCTTCAATATAAACTATGAAAGCATAACTCAAATTACAGAAATATCTCAAGACCTGAACACCGCATCCTAATCCATTTTGAACATAAACATCACAGTGATTGATGGCAACAGGTAGAGAGGTCTCCTTCTGCAGTAGCACTGCTATTACACAGCAGTTACTGTATCTGAGGCATTGCAGTAAGGCAGGTCTGCAGGATGTCTAAGCAGTGGTTCTCAAACTTTTTCATGTTAAGGACCCCCAACTTGACACTTATTAGCCCGCGGACCCCCATTTGAAAAGATATGCCAGGGACCCCCATACGAGGAGATTTTTTCCGGCTCTAGCAGTGATTCTCAACCATTTTAATTAGGCTACGGACCCCCATTTAATGGCATTTCTATCTCCGGGACCCCAATTCATATTGTAAAATCAATGTTAATTTAACTCTGAGAGTGTACAAATGGAACCAAATGGACCCGTTAGGGTCCATTTGGTTCCATTTGTACACTCTCAGAGTTACACACCCATAAGGGTCCATTTGGTTCCTACTATCCATCATTTAGCTGGGGACTCCCCTGGAACTCCCTCAAGGACCCCTGGGGGTCCCCGGACCCCACTTTGAGAACCAATGGTCTAAGCATGGGAGGTGGAGAGGTGAAGAGTCGAGTGGTAGCAGTGCTGGTATAGAGGCTGACTGACACGGAGGTATGGACGGGGGGGCCCGATTTCCTGAGAAAAAAAGGCCCCTTTTCTGGAGGCATGCATGGGGACCACACAGGGATCCCATGGCCCCCAGACGTCACCTGTTATCATTCGTTGTCAGTCGCCAGTGATAAATAAACTGTTTGCACCCCCGACCCAGCAGGACACACAGCCTTTGGGGTTGTTTAAAGCCTCTCTCAGAGGGGAGGCATCTCCCATCTGCTGAGTGAATGTGAGAGGTTTTTTGTTTTTGTTTTCCTTTTTCAATTCACAAACTTTGATTAAGCTGCTGAATATTCCTTTAAGGGTGTAGAGATGCAAGTGATAGCTCCTTTGTATGATTAAATGAGGCTTAAATGACCATATATACCGACGGTCTGGCATGTGTAGCCCATTCACTATGACTCACCGTATACTGTATTTGACATTACTGCTGCAGAGCATTTTCCATATCGTAGTTTGTCTGATTTTAGAGGAAGCGATTGGATTCCAGTCATTTCAGTACGATATGAAAATAGACTTGCAGATACCAAATTGAAGGGAAAAAAAGACAAGAATCAATCTGCACAGTAAATCCACTGTGTTAAGTGTGTTCATACACTCTCAGAGAGTTAGATTGACACTGAGGATTTTACTGCGTGATCGCGCTAATGGATGCTAACAGAAGTAGGCAAACAGTGCTGACCACTGGGCTGCTGAAATAGACTGGTGATAATTGGTTTAAATGGGAAACGAAAAGGGAGAAGTGGACCCTCTCTCAACTCCTCAACAGTGTTTGTTTTCACAAGCTCTTTACACCTGGGTGTTACTTTCACAAGCTTTTGTCAAACACATGTAATGGACAGGACAACTGGCAAGCATAGCAGAACACAGAGTAGGCTAATGTAGACTTAAGGTTCTTAGTTTTTAGTTTTGTTATTTAGATAGTTGTTGCTATAGTTGCTTAAAATGTCTCAATCTCAATGTCTATGGAATTTGTTATTCTTCTTATGGATCCAAGTTTGCTAAGCAAGCTCAGCTGTTTTGGCGTAGAAGAATCAATCACTGCAAGTAGAAAAAAAGTCATATGAAATCATGAAATATTCACGGATATGCCTCTAGACCAAACCTCTTTTTTGGCAAAAACACATTTTGGCTCGTTGACCATAGTCAGAGTCAACCATTACTGTAATTGAAATGTCATAACATTCTAGAGATAGAATATTGCCATCGATAGGTTCTGCTTTTCCTCCAAGATTGTAAGCATTTATTCCTTTTCCTGGTGCATTCTGGGAAGACGCCATTTCTGACCATGGTTAATAAATCGCATCTCAGGAAACACTAAGTAATGTGCATATTTATAATAAACAGTATGAGTATAGATGCTTTTACTTTATGGCCTGATACATTGCATTACAATGCACAGATGGCGTACATTTCTTAAATCTAAGAATGGGTGACAAATTAGCTGCGGGCTTGGAGATCTTAAACTCTGTAGTGACATAATAATGTAAGTGTCGCCAAGTTGGCAAGGTTGCAGTCTCACTGTGCCAAAGTATCAGGGGCCCCTTTAATGTATAGATCTCAGAGAAACTGGCTTGTGAGCAGAAGGTCACTGGTTCAAATCCCATACTGGCTGGGAAAGTCCTGGCTGGGAAAGTAAATGAGAATTGCCGTACTCTCCCTCAGCAATTACCAATGAGGTGCCTTTGAGCAACGCATTTTATCCCTCAATAGCTTTAGGGGAGCACCACTTAATGGACCAACAGTAAGTTTGTACTAGACAGCTCCCAGGAGCGAATATGATTTAAGTGCACTGCTTCAAAAGTGAACCTTTCCCTGGACAAATGAAGCAGCCTAATCCATGGACAAATTATAGGCAAACGTTCCCTGGAAAAACAATGCAATCCTTAAGTTACAGTGTCCCTATAGTCTTGAATAATTATAAGACTGTCTATCTCAGTGTAGGTGGATGCAGTTTTTACTGCAGCGCCTAGTTACAGCCGGCTATAAAAGCTGTGGACATTCCTGACTGAGGTCAGGTCATCAGGGTTCTGACCAGCTTCTCAGAGCACAGAACTAAGAGTTTTACTGTCAAAGACACAAGATAATATCTCCACACAGACAGGGGGGGGGGGTGTATTGCATGAAGGATTGGAAAGTGGGAAACATGGGCTGGGTTGTTTTAAGTGCTTTTGTACCTGAGATGATTTCAGTTTCTTTTCTAAAGGAGACATTACAGTTTTTCAGCCGCTATTCCGAATCCCTTTAGTTGTTTTAGATGTGAGTGTGATATCCGGCCAATTTTCTGTCTGTGCTATTAACTACAAAACTCTGCCCCCCCCCCCCCCAGGTTATTCACCCATCTGCCCTCCATGTGACAATGAAATGAAAACAGACGCCATGATGGAGCACATGTGTGCCAGTGAGTTTGGTAAGTACCCTACCCACACCCACCCACCCACCCACCCACCCACCCACCCCCACACACACACACACACACACACACACACACACACACACACACACACACACACACACACACACACACACACACACACACACACACACACACACACACACACATGTTGCATATAGTACATGCACTCACACAAAGTGTCATGCACAAAGCATGCAAAGACATGTCCCACTCCATTCTACTAATCACTTGAATTTCATTGGTCAACACTTGGTATCCCATTATAGATTTACAAAAACAAAACACACGCACGCACACGCACGCACACGCACACACACACACACACACACACACACACACACACACACACACACACACACACACACACACACACACACACACACACACACACACACACGCACACACACACACACGCACAAAAGCTCTCGTACGCAGTAGCATGACTGTACATCAGCCATGCACCCCTCCCATCTTAAATCTTCAAAGTGATTATGGTCTTTACACAAACACGCTTAAAGCATTTAAGCATCAATGTTATTCTTTGGGTGTGCTTATGTGACCACACATGAATTCTTCGATTCCAGTTAAGCTAAAAAAGCTTTCATTTGTTTTCATGCCTATGATGATCAGCAGCTCATTGTATACAGCACAGCCCTTCTTTGTATTTCTCTTTAAAAGTGGGGCCCTCAGTGAGATCAATGAGGCTAATCTGTTTTTACTGCAGAAAAAAATCCCCATAAGTTTGCATAAAGGTAAGTGGGGAGAAAGAAAAGGCATAGATCTAGACACCCTAAACATGGCAGGTTTTTAAGTTTTTAACCCTTGAACTGAAGTCACGGTTCATATGCGCTTGTTAAACAATAATATTCTCTAACTAATGAATTGGGGTCACTAAAGAGGGGCCCTAAAACCTTTATGTAGCGGGGGCTTTTGTAGCTGTAAAATAGGATGTTTGGTCTACGGTCTAGTCTGCCTGTAGCTTCAAGAATGCCTTTGCCTTCGGTTTACTTCCAGTGGTCCACGGCTGGGGGTCAGTTCACTCTCAGTTCAAATAGCTTGACTTGTAAAATGAAACAGCTCTTCATTGGTTAATGATGGGACGTTCAGTTTGAACTATTTCATTCAGCGTAGCATAAATTAACTTTAAGGATTAACTTTTTTTGATTAGAAGAAATTAGAAGAATTTTCAAAGAAGAACAAAGAAAGACCCATTTTAAATCAATCTCTCAATTGTTTTGATTTGAAAGTAAACGGACCTGAACAGCCCAGTTAATGGGTTTGGCAACATTTGTCATTTGATCACTGCTGGCAGATTTGGCTTCTACCCGCAAAGATTACATGGCAAATGTTGCCTTATTATTTGTCATGGCTTTCGAAGGGTGATAAACCTTGCTCTAGTTATAAAGTACTATAATCCAAGGGAAAAGACAAAACCCACTGATGTTACGGTTGAGGTTTTGATATATGCATGTTTTGCGCATGTTTTCAGGATGTCGGGCTCCATTTTTTTATTTGTTCGCTGGGCTCCAAACCTCCGGCAGTTCCAAAACTGAATTCCAAATGCCAGGGAAACATGGACTATGGTGTATTGGAAACAGACTTTTTTCCAGTTCTCAGGAAAGTTAAAAGTTGTATTTATTTAACGAATTGCCCTGTTGTTTACGCTGTGGTGATGGGACTTGCTTGTCATAAGCCTCTTAACGCTTGACATCTGACAATACACAGATTGCCCCAGCATGGGGACTAACAATGGTTTTTGGACAAAGCTCATGCCACTGACATCCTCACAGGTTATAACCCACAAGGGACAAGCCTTCCAAGGAATGCAGTAAACAGTTCGATGAGATAAATATGGATTATGACTTTCTTTCGGAGTGTAAACAAGCAATACATATGTCGGCAAAGTATTTAGATTCTTGGGCTTGTACTTGGGCTTTTTGAGATTTTGTCCGAGGATAAAACTGTGACGGAACTGACCATGACTGAAGCAGACTGCAACATTAAGAGTTAATGTCTGTGTCGAGAAAAATATGTGCTGTGCAAATACAAAAATCTCAAGATCAGTTTTTATCCTCCCAACAAAGGATTAGGGCACTGTGCTCATTGTGATTTCATTATGCTAGTGCAGGCTTGACTAAGAATGGGCAACAGTGTTTGGCACATTTAGGAGCCCAAAACCCACACAGAAGGGCCGGCCTGTTTTGTTATGTTGATGGTTATAATACCTTTTTGGCTTTTATCATTTATAACAGTGGCACAGACTGAGGCTCTATGTTCAAACTAATCTTCATCTTCACAGTTGAAGAAAACCACAGGGAGAATCAGTGACTTGGTATTTATTAATCTGTGTGGACCAATCATGTGTAAAATATGCCTTTCTGGCAACACACTGGCATTTTTGTCCACTGAAAACTTCAATTCCTGGAAGCATCTTATTGCGAAAAAGTCTGTTCTCGTTTAAGTTAGAGGTTAAGTGTCAAGTTGTTTTTTTGTTATAATGTGTGCTTTTGTTTGAAGTCCTACAAAGTTGCATCCCTTCTCCACACACGTTTTGTGACTTAATCTAGTTTTAACCGGAAAATGCAGAGGCACGGCAGCTTTTGATTAGAGGTGGTTGGATAGGTGTTGCATAAAGTAGGACAGAATTGTACCCTCAAAAGTGTACAATACTCATCCCCTCTAAATAAAGGAAGTGTAATTAAATACATAATATAATAAACAGCAAACAAATAAACCTGTAAATTAAAAAAATGTATACGTAGTATTTAAACCAGATTAAAGAAATGACTGTCTTTGCTCCAGAATATGAATGTGTATAAACAAAGTATGATACAGTTAAAATTGTGCGCAGCAATACAATGTGAGCAAAATGGCTGTTGCTTTTGCTTCCGTCTTCTTTTTTATGATTACGTACTTACAGTGGAATAAAGCATTAGCAAAGTATTACTGTAATTTGCAATAGTTCAATGTCTGGGTTCCTCTGGGAGATGACTAAAGACTCTCCCTAGCTTCTTTAGAGAGCCCCCCTCCCCCTTGCCTTTGCCTGTGAGTGGTTTACGGTACATACCACTCAACACTTTGTTCCCACCCCCAATTTATCTCTGTGCTTAAGGTTTTTATGGCACCTCATTTTCACAAAACACCAGAGCCCTTCAGGTAAATCTCTACTGACAGCTAACTTTGTTGTTGTTGCCAAACGGCTCCATCCCCATGCCCCATAGAGTAAACAGAGTAAACAGCACAGTGGGCCTGAAACTAGAGCAGGACTGATCACCTTGGTTTATCGGATCAGACTGTGTTCTGTGAGGTTGTGAACAGGCCTGGCGTGTGTGCCCCCCCCCCCACCCCTCCACCCCCTTACTGCTGGGGTTTATAACACCCTTGGAGCTTTGGGCCGGTGGTGTGGGTCATCCCCTCTAACCTGACAAAGGAAACCCAGGTCAGGGGTCAGGGACAAAAAAAAAAGTTAAAGTGGAATTGCGTCGAGATAGACGTCCTTGTTTTTTTTTAATTCTGGTAAAGGCAGCACTGTGATGTCATTGAATGATGATTGAAAGAGCATTTCATGGTCACGTCCGTGAATGGTATTTTTCCTGTTTTAAACATCACAACTTTTTTCATAATTCCATACATTAAATTGTTTTCATGGTGGTGCATGGCGCACATATTTGCATGGCTTCACACTACATCGTGTGGCACTGAAACAGAGTTTTCTTGCATACCGTACTGTACAAGGACAAGATTCAGACCTCACATACAGTGAAGGGACCTACCCGGGGGGTTGGGTGGAGGGCAGTCATTAAATGATAATAGCTATTATTATTATTTCAAAATAGTTAGACTCTCATGACAATTATAGTTATGCGGGCCACATTTTCAAAACACAGGCCCCAGAATGTACAGTATTTCAGTAATGCAGTAATGCAGAAAAAGAGGATATAATTAAGTACCTGCACACTGGATACTCGCTGCATTTCAACTATCCTGTGCGTGAATATTTTCTCTTTTTCTATATTGTCTGCACTGTGCCAATCACCTGCATGGGAACTACATACACTACATTTTGGAACTCAGTAATGGACAAAAATAACACGTTCCACTATATATTCCCAGCCAAGAATCTCACCTTTTCCTCCTTCAACAGTGTTAATTATTCATGCAACATATACTGGTCACTGTACAATTTGGCCAAGGTGGAGATTACTGCAAACAGCACAAGGTGCAAAGAAAGTTCAACATTAAGGAGTCTAGGGATTATAAAGCATGGCGGATTTATCCAGATGAAGTATTTTTCAGGGGTGGCCTGGGGCCTCTCTTTTATGAATCACTAATTATAAGTGCTGCCCATTTTGATCTGTTTGAACACTAAGCCTCCTCATTCTGACTGATCCAGGGACCAGAGAGCAGAGAGGGGATAATCCTTACCATGCGCACTGTTAATACTGGGAAAAACAGCGCTGTTCACTTTAATTGGCAATGGGAAGATGCATGGGTGAGGGAGCAGATGAACTATAGCACCCAGTCCTTTTATTTGTTTTAGATTGGGTCAGTAACATTTCACTGTACAATAGATCAACTAAAGCACTGAATGTGCTTTAACCCTTTTACCGGGAAAGAATCTGTGCTATTCAAAAATAGCAGATATACAAGCTCATGGTGCGGCACCGAGTTCTGTGCTAGTTCTTCTGCTATTTAAAAAAAATCGTGAAAATGTGTGCAAATCTTTGAATATATATATATTTTTAAAGAAAACATTTGTACCTCAAATCTTTACTTCTGGAGATTCTACAAATGTCTTCTAAATCCTAACAGTTTTCCTTATATTACTATATCAGTGGTTCTCAAACTTGTCATGGAGCTCCAAAATTATATGTATTTGGCCGCGGACCCCCCATCTGAAAATATTATGTTCCAAGGACCCCCAGAAGCAAAGATTTGAGTTAATATTATTGAAAAAATATATATATGTATATTCAAAGATTTGCGCAAAATGTTTAAATAGCAGATCTACAAGCTCATAGTGCTATGAGCTTGTATATCTGCTATTTTTTAATAGCCATTTTTTAATAGCCAAACCCATTAAAACCGTTCCTGGTTTTAATGGGTTAAGTGAGTGAGCAGGAACCTCCCCATTGTCAGTAGACATTCTTGAAACACTAGCTAGCCCAACATGAACAGAACTGACGTTCACCATAAGGTAATGTCCTGCACTGTGTATAGCTCACAAGACATTATCTTTGATGTTGATCTGCGCCTCCTCTTTTGGATCCAATGCAGTGGATTTGAAGTACCATGTCACAAGGTCAGCTCTTATCCTGCAGATATATGCTGGAAATAAAGAGATAATGTGCAATAGAGGAAGATGTATGCAGGGAGAGAGATTTGGACCACCACTGGGGCTGACTCGTGTTCTGATTCTTAACTCATTCAGTGCCACTGGACGTCTAAGACGTCCGTTAATATAAGCCCTGAGTGCCACTGGACGTCTAAGACGTCCAAAATAAATAAATAAATAAGCCGGGCACTGATTAAAAGGTAAACCAGGGGAAACAAGGAGATTAAAAAAAAGTTTAATAGAGTTTAATGAAAGATCGGGTATCCATGGTTTAAATCAGAGTGAGATTTGGAGATCAATTGGTGGCTCTGGGATATAGGGAGGCTCTCCTGTAACTGAAAGATGTTGTTTTCAAAGTATGTGTTGTGCATCGCATTTGTCTTCACTTTCATTGGCAGTATAGAAGTCAGGGTGTGGATTTGTGACCAGATGAAGAAATCTGGGTAAAATGCATGAGTAATGCTCCCGGCCCCTTTCAACAGCTACTGCTGCTGAAGTGTCCTTGAGCAAGACACTTACAGTAAATGTTCCAGTGGAGCTGCTTAGTCACAGACAGGAATATGTATGTCTATGCTTGCGGGGGGATTAGAGCTGCTCAATGGATACCAGTACAGTACATGAGTCTAGTTGTAAATGAGTGTGACTGCAAGAATGTGCATACATGAAAGAGTGAAGCAGGCCAGTGCTGAAAAAAAAAGAGTGTGCATGCTCAGCAAGCCCTTCACTGGAAGGAACGAACAATGGTTTAAAAAAAAAACTAAATAGTTAAAGGAGAATATTGATGGATTTCTTTCACATTCCAGTCAGTCCTCATGACATAAAGAGATGTCTTTGTCATCCCCCGACCCTCAGCCATCCCTCATTCCTTTACTGAATTACAGTACTTAACCATATCTTCTCTTCCCTAAGGAGAGAATGCTCAGATTTGTCACTGATAGCTAATAGAAACCAAACATTCCCCCCCCCCCCCCCCCTTTTATCCAGAACGGAGAGTATAGGCACTGTTCTCTCGTTAGGTTTTTATTAACTGAGACAGATACTGTGAAAGTTGAGAAGGAGAGAAAGCAGCATACAGGAAAGCACTGGCGGGATTCAATCCTTGGCTAGTGCCTGATGGGCTCCATGGGTTCAGTCAGAGATGTGTGTGCTGCACAATCACTGGCCAGACACTTTTCAGCCTTTTGGCTAACATGTTTACACAGAGGGATTATAGAACTGGTACTTTTAAATCATGCAATATTAAGCAGTACGCCTTTAGTTGAAGGTAAACCATGCTGGATAGAGCCGGAGCAGACAGTTTGGCCACTTCAACAAAACACAGTCACACGCTTCACAGCAGCTGGTCAAATGAACTGATAAGTCCTTGTGTGGGTGGGCCCATCAGCTGTCCGTCAGCAGCACAGCATTCTGGCTGTGGTGCTGTTGGGTGGGCCGGAGCAGTGTTTCTCAAACAGTGGGTCGGGACACATTTTTGGGTCGTGGACCCATTCTTATGGGTCGTGAGTAAATATAGTATTTTTTTCATTTCCTCAATCAATTTTGTAAATTATTTAAAAAGATGAAAAAAATCTGAAAGAAACAAAATGTCTAACATTTTTCAAAAGATTAATACATTTAAAAAGAAAATCCATGAGTCCATGAATACATTTTCTTTTGTGTCTTTTTCTGCCTTTATTGATAGTAGATGGGGAGAGAGAGATGGGGAGTGACGCGCAGGTCGTCGGAATCGGGATTCGAACATTGCAGCCTAGGTGCCCGGACCGCAAGATCCGGGCCAAAATAAAAAGTAGATCTACAAGCTCACAACGGGTCGCATCGCAACGCGCTGTGAGCTTGTAGATCAGCTATTTTCACTCATTTGGGTCCCGGGGAGACATCATTTCTCTTTTGGGTCTCAAGCTAAAACGTTTGGGAAGCACTGGACTGGAGGTTGGGGGGGGTCCACTTGGACTGGAGGTTCTACATTAACTTCTTGGCCGAGTCCAATATTTACCTCACACAGAACACATGTGGTTTTGGTTTTAAACGTCTTCTTTCTCATTCTCCTTCCTGGTTACAGCTTTCAGGGCCAAGATCAAGGAGGTGAAGCGCGAGAACGACGACCGCAAGGTGATCCTGCAGAAGAGGAAGAAGATGCTGAAGACGGGGAACCTGAAAAAGAAGGATCTGAAGAAGCTGGTTCTGTACTTGAAGAACGGAGCGGACTGCCCCTGCCAGCAGCTGGACAACCTGGGCAACCAGTACCTCATCATGGGTCGCAAGGTGGACAAGCAGTACCTCCTCACAGGCATCCACAAGTGGGACAAGTCCAGCAAAGAGTTCAAAAAAGCCATCAAGAAACTCAAGACCTACAAGTGCCCCGCCTTTGAGAATGTCTTCAAATAATCCATCCCGTTTGTTTGCATCTCGTCCTACATAAGAACTTGCACAAACCAGAAAAAAAAACTGTCCCTTTCGCTTTCTATTGTTTTGTTTATATATCTATATACCTTGGTATATTTTACAGATATACATAGACATTTTCAATGTTTTTGTTTATGTTTGAACGGGGTGGTCTATGAAAACACACTTTTATAGGGTTGGGATTCTTTTTTTTTTTCTTTAAAGAAAGGACATTGTAGTAAAGAGCCCTCATCACTGAAATAATTTCCACTATATGTATGTAGATACTTGTGTTAGACCCTCTCAGCTCAAAGAATGTGCTATATACCTGTAAAGGTATCCATGATAGTGTCTGACATTTTGCTGAAATCAAACATTTTATGAACTTCCACTTGCTCTGATCATATTAAAATAGAGTCATTAGGATCAGTTATGTAATTTAGAACCATGTGATCAACGATGAGTTAGAAAACTGAATTGACAGTTGCTGGTATTCATTTTTAGCTTTAAAAGCCACACTGTAGAGACCTACAGTTCCAAATGGTATCATTGTTGAATAACTTATTGACAGTAGTTTGATAGAGTGTTTGCCTCACCTCATTGTCTCTCGAATTAATGACTTCACTACCATGGATTGTAATTGTGAAACTCATTTTCAGTCATTCTGACCCATATATTTCTTATATTTTTTACTTGAAAAATATATAACAGCCAATCTATAACTGCTCATTGGGGTCTAAAAAAATGTTCAGTGGTGTTGTACTGCGTAGGCCTATCCTGTTTAAAACACTATGTGATTGTGTTATGCATCAACAGTATAACACATAGACAACAACAGTTCATAACAGAACTATAACACACTTTGCCAGAACAGATATTGTATAGTCTTACATGATGTAGGTAGCCAGTTGGATTGTGTCCTAATGTGTGTGTTTGTTTGTTTGTTTGTTTGTTTGTTTGGTTGGTTGGTCTTTCTAAATACAGTTTAAATGCAGTAACCTCTATTCATCAATGATAACATTCACTCATTCGTATGAACAAATCTGTCCATAGCCTCACATTCATAAAAGTGTAACAAATATCAAAGTGCAAAGAATGCCAAATCTATATTTTAGATATTGTTCTTGGTGTTGTTGGTTCCTTTTAGCACTATTTTGAATGTCAGCAGTGCATTGCTGCTTATTATTGTGTACATACAAATTTTACATAAATATGGAAAAAAGAGGGGTGGTGTCTTGAATATTACTTAGTTTTCTTTGAGTGTTTCACATTGTCTCCTACTTATACACACACACACAGCATATGCCATATGCTGTCAAATCTAGTGTTAACTAACTTTTGAGAGTGTAAAAAGTTATGTTTTTATCACTTTCTATGAAGACACAAAGTACTTATACTTATAATCCATTTAAATCTGCTTATATAGCTTGAGGAACCGAATAGAACATGGCACCACTTCTCCATTGAACTCAATGGACTCTGCCACCCCGTTCTTTTCTGTCTCCCTATAACTTTGAATGGTGTCCTCAAGCTCGATATAAGACTATAGGCCTAACTACAGTTATAACACATTATAAAGCAAAGTATAATGCTGTAAAGGTCAAGTATAATCCTCCTCCCAGCATCTGGTTAGTCCAGACTCACACCACATGAGACCAGACAGGTTGTAGGTTGTGTACAAGCTGCCCCGGCACGTCGTCAAGCCCAACCAACTCCTGTTAACGTGTATGTGATATTCTGCTCCCAAGTTGCTCACACTATACTGGCAACGCAAGACAGGTCAAGTATCACAATACTTCATAAATGTTGGACACTCACTGACATTTTCTTTGCAGGTATCATAGTGTATTATAATTCTCATAGGTGTAATACATTATAATGTCATAATGCATCATAATCACTGTTATAATACATTATGGGTCCATGAAGGAATTGCATGTGGTCCCTGATCATGCATTTAGAAATGTAGGAAAGTGAAGATTGTATTTTATTGTTTCCGCCAGGCCGAAAGGCATGGCCGAGACTATGTTTTGCACCCTGTCCGTTCGTCCGTGTGTGTGTCCGTCTGTCTGTGAGCAGCTAATCTCCGGGCACTGTTGGCACTGTTGCTGCAAAACTGTGCACACACATTGGATGCCAAAGCCGAACTCCTGCCCCAAATTTTTCAGATTGGCCTGTTATAGCGCCACCAGGAGGCAATTTTTTTTGTCCAAACATCACGCAAATCGGTACACAGTATCTCTATAGTCATGTGATCAACACAGATCTGCCCGATTTTCCATATTCCATCCTGATTGACTTCCAAAGTTTCCAGGATTGGTTTGTTTTGAACAAAATGCCTCAAATCATGAATGCAGCATGGGATTTCCGTGAAATGTTGCACGCCTATTCCCACTAGGCAGAGGAAGAAATGTCACTTTGAAATTTTAAAATCAGCCTCATGATGGCCGATTCGTGTTTTTACCTATAACTGCACCGATCTGCGTGACACTTTGCACGCACACTCCCTAGAGGCCAAGGAAAAACCTTTGCCCTTCATTTTAGACATCTGCCTTTTAGAGCACCACCAGGAGGCTGATTTGTGCAAAACACATTTTTTTATATTACTCCCACAGATTCTGTCCAAAAATCACGCAAATCTGTACACAGTATCTCTATAGTCATGTGATCAAGACAGATGTGTCTGATATTTCATATCCCATCCTAATTGGCTTCCAAAGTTTGCAGGAGAGTTTTGAACAAAATGCCTCAAATCATGAGCGCAATTTCCTTTAAATTTTGCACACAAATCCCACTAGGCCGAGGAAGAAATGCCACCCTTTTCACATTGGCCTGTTATAGCGCCACCAATAGGTATAATTTAGCAAAACCCATTTTTGGAACAAAATGCCTCAAATCATGAATGCAGTGTCCGATTGCCGTGAAAGGCCTAAGAAGAAATGGCACCCTTTTCACATTGGCCTATTATAGCGCCACCAGCAGGCCACAATAACCTACCTGACCTGGCGGAGACCTGTGCTCCGAGGATCACTTTTTCAAGTTTTAATTGTTTTCCACTAGTTGAGATACAGTGCACTAAATGACCTGGTGACTATGATGCATCAATGTTGTAATTTACTGGGGAGTTGGAGGTGAAGAGATTCCACAGAAAAAGGGAGTTTGAATCTCAAGAAGGGGAAGTGTACCAGATTGCCTGCGTGGTAGAGTCATCATTATTAGGACATAAATATCACATGACTGTGCTTGTGTGTGCTCGGCGCTCATACAATCAGTATATCAGTTAGCATGAGTTTAATATGGAAGGTTGGATAAAAGAGAACTGAATTAGGGTAACGTGAGATAGGAATAGTTCAGTGGTTCTCATGACCGTTAAGGGCTTGATATGATTTGTTGCGCATAGTATCGTCCAACAAATTATTCAATATCAAGCTCAATTTCAAGCTTTTCCCCTACACCACGCCTCTTTCGTTTTTTTGTTTGTTTTTTACATTTGATGGACTTTGAAGGACTCATGAAATATGATTTAAACATATAACAAAGGTATTTTATTTATTTCCATTTTACAACATTTTCCCATGGACCATCTGCAGACCTAATTATACCATGGACCACACATTGGTTGAGAAACAGTGGGATGCATAGACATGGGATGCATAACCAGTGCCATGCATACTGAGCACTATAACCATAACTATAACTATATCGTTCACCATTTTATTTTATAGTTGGTGTGAACTCTGCCATCCACTTGACTTAGAACGATTTTTAAAACTATGTTTTATAGTTATAGTTATGCTCAGTGTGAATGGCCCTTTATGCATCCTCTTAGCCCATATAAATGGTAAATGGTGCTAAAGCGCTTTGATCCAAAGCGCTTTACATATTGTGCATTACATTCACCCATTCACACACACATTCACACACCGATGGCGGAGGAAACCATGCAAGGCACAAACCTGCTCATCGGGAGCAATTAGGGGTTCTTGCTCAAGGACACTTCGACACTAACTCTGGGGGAGCCAGGGATCGAACTGGGAACCTTGCGGTTTCCAGTTCACTCTACACCCGGCCACTCCACTCTACCCCTGAGCCACTGCCGCCCAACACAACAGTGGTCCCCATGTTGATTCTTAGTCAGAGTGGTGGTCACAATCAGTTGAAAACCCCTGCATTATAATGTGATTATAAGTCACTATAAGTGGTCACTGGGTGCTTAAATTAAGGTAAGGATATTCTTAGAGGTGTCGGCAGAAATGTTTTGTGTTTCTTGCATAGATTCATTTATCTTTCACTTTATTTAAAGCACCAAATGACCACTTATAGTTACTTATAATCACAATATAATGCATTGTTATAGTGATTATAATGCATTATAGAATTATTATAATGTATTGCAACTATAAGATTTATAATAAAAAAAGAAAATATGAGTGTGACCAGCAATTATGAATTATTATGATACCTTACCTTGTACATCATTATAAAATGCTTTATAAATATAAACATAAATTATGATTATTATTATAAACCATTATGAGTACTTATGAGTGTACAGCGTAAAAACTAATTTTATAATGCATTATAGACATCATAGAAAAGTGTTTTTCTTTTTTTCATAGAGGTACCTTTAGCAAGGATTTTACACAATGAAAGCCTTCATCATACCATGCAGACTGTTGCCCAGACATTTTTTTGTGGCAGTTTAGACAATAAAAAAAACTGCCTTGGAAAGGCATTGGGGTGTCTTATAATTCTGTAAACCTTTATTTCACGCTTTGCTTATGATGATGTGTGCTCGTCTGGTGCAATAAAAGCAAAACACAGAATTTCCTGCCAATAGCCTGCGTGAGTTCACACTAGGCACTATGCATCATTCCATATGAGCCTGTGATGTCAGGCCAAATGAACTATCTTGTGAGTCAATTTCACACATCTCATTTTTTTTTCACATAAAGGGTCTCTCATGCGTGCATGCTTTAATTCTCTCCTCTCTGACCATGTTGTTCAAGCGATCCAAATTCCTGTCCGGATGTCTTAAAGGATTCCTTAAAGGCTCATTGTGGTTTCATGGACTATTGGTAGCCTGGTATGCTGTGTCTGAACACTAATCCCGAGATATACATCATTAACAGCCCATGCTGATATAGCGAACTTTACTGCTTTCTCAACCAAGGGCCAAATGTGTCTGATCAGTTGTCAGATATAAAATGATGATGTTTGCGTAAAGATTTTGCTGATGGATATCATTTCCATGCTCAACATGATTTTTTCCCCAAGTCATTTCAGCCGCTTATGTCAACAATAACATGCAAATGTACACTCCTACGTAGGATAGGAGGTTTTAGGATATCAAAACATACTTGTGAGGACAGGTTAGCCAGCTCACGTTTCCCTTTTACAATAACATACGTTTTTGGGAAACACAATTTGAATTCTACTCAACCATAAATATTTCTTTATTCAAATTGATCATGTCAGTATGAGGAGGAAAAACAACAAAACAATAAAACATTTAGCTGTTTCTGCCAATAAAAAAGGGCTAGTTAAAAAACCAGATAGTATCAAATAGTCCAGCGTCTTACCCATCTGGTTCCAGTAATCCAGGCTTTGGTATTTCAAAATACATCTCAGATGTGGACTGCACTTTCTTTCTAATCATTCATTCAATTGTCTTCAAAAAATAAAACTTGGGGACAGAGGACAGCTTTGTCTTAAGCGATGAACCGTTAAAGAAATGCAAAATCTCATTTGAAATGATTGGGGCACCAAAATCTATAAAAGTCCACCCGAGGAAAGAAGAAAGGATCTCGTCCATTATTATATGCTCACTGTTATACGCAGAGTGAAAGCCAGTTATTCTTTTACCACTGTGAAGTCATATACCATGGATCACCACCATCCATTGACAGTTATTATGTGCGTAGAGCCTGCTTTTCTACTGAACCCATAACTGTGCTGTTGAAAACCAATATCACCATCTCACTGTAACTCATTGTTTCGCCGGTTATTCAAGCTAACCATAAAGGACCTAATTCACCACGATGCTAAATTATACAAATTATAACAGGTAACGCTTTATATTATGGATCTTGTATTAAGCATATTATAAGGGCCTTATAGCAATAGCAAGTTACTTGTTAACATAATTATGAGTTAAAAAGACTATATATACTAATAATAGCATCATTAACACATTTATTGTTAGATTATAAGACACTTATAAGGACATATAAGAAACTAGTTAACATCAATCTCTCAAACATGTAGTGTTGTTGTTAGTAGAAATAAACACAGAAGCACCCTCAGGGAAGTGGACTAAGAAAGGGGAGGAGCCAATAACTGAGTTCCTGTTTCTACACAAAAAAGTGGTGCCCCCAAGGCAAAAACAAAGGGGAACAAAAAATAAATAATTTGAACAATAATAATAATAATAACTTGAATTTATACAGCGCCTTTCATAAACCCAAGGACGCTTTACAATTACAAAAACAAAACTATTTGCCAAAAGCCTGAGTAAACAAGTGTCTCTTCAATGCGGACTTGAAAGATGTTGGCGTCTGGCGAATCTCCATGGGGAGAGAGTTCCAGAGGGCAGGGGCTGCCGCACTCAGAATGGCTTCCCAGATTGACAGTTTATAGACTGCTTAGGAATGTTAATAAAAGCCTTATTAGTTTCTTATAATTGTTTATTTCATTCCAATCACATTTATTGAGTTAACATACCTACATATGTCATTGTTGTTAAACCTTTTAAAAAGCAAACAAAATATGCTTTTTAGCACATTCTTAATTGATTGATTGATTGAATACTTTATTAACAGAGTACAGAGGTACAGTTATACAATAATGCTAAAAGGATAACACAAAAAGCCCCTATGGCTTGTTTCCATTGTTGTCCTATGTATTCAATTCATCAGTAAACATCAACATAAGTTAGAAGAAATCATCAATACTAGGAGCAGTAAAAGTATAATTGCAGAAAAACTGTGGGGGCCATTTCTTTTGGCAAGCTAGAAGACTTGTCTAAGCCCAGTTGCAAATTGCAGACAGGTGCTCTTTTATGGCGGTTTTAAAGGAGGGTATAGGGACTAGGGACACTTTTTTGATGGCTGGTGGTAGGGCATTCCACATTATGGCATAATAGTAGAGTGAATTCATCCCCATGTTTGTACCGAATCTGGGGGGAATGAGATCAGTGGAGCAGAGCTCCCTCTGGTGATGTGCCCGTGGTGTTGTGCCCGTAATAATGCATTTATTAACAGTTAACTATCCTTTTCAGCTACTGGAGCTGAAGCCAAAACAATGCCTTGCTAAGGTTAAGTAAGTAAGTACGTGAGTAAGTAAGTAAGTAAGTAAGTAAGTAGGTCGGAGTGGCTTATTGTTGGTATCGGCTGTGAATGGGGGTGTCTACGGCTAAGCCCTTTTCAATGCGCTAGCCGCTAGACCCCTGAGAGATGGATTGTTGAGGGAGTGTGCAACACCTACCATCAGCTCCCAGTAATTATCACACAACATAGTTACCCAAGCCTTGCTACTCATAGACTGAGTTGGTGGTGCCTGGGATTGAGCACAGGACCGTATGGTTCAAAGGCGAGCACTCTACAGACTGAGCTATACTCAGACACTAATTATTATGGTTTATTAAGGATAATAAATCCTTTAATGTGAACAGATTAACTGTGGATGTGGGGATCCATGTGTTATGTTGTTTTATGTCATGTAATTAATTAAATGTTTAATTGATAATGATATGCTTTAATTTTGGTGGTAAACGATTGTGGTAGTTGCTGTGAGCACCCCTCCCTTTTGTTGCTAAAGAGTGAGCTTTGGTTAGAAACTTTGACCGCAATAAACCTATTTCCACATTAAGTTGCGGTTCCTTTGAATCTTCAAACCACTGCTCATTACAATATTTAACTGTTAATAAGTGCATATTTGGAAGACATAACTCATACAGAGGTACACGCAATTTTTCCTTTAAACACCATATAGGCCCCCTGATCATTCAGTAAGAGTCACTAGTCATGCGGCAGCAATCACCCTCCCAGCCTAGCTTTATTCCCTTGAACATGGCTAATAGGCCAGATTTGAACCCCTACTCTGTGGTGGGGTGATTGGTTGGGGCACCACCTGAGCAGTGGTGTAAAGTAAGTACATTTACTCAAGTACTGTACTTAAGTACAATTTTGAGGTACTTTTACTTTACTGGAGTATTTCCAATTGTCTATACTTTTACTTCTACTCCACTACATTTCAGAGGAAAATATTGTACTTTTACTCCACTACAATTATTTGAAAACTTAGTTACTAGTTACTTTGCAGATATAAATGATTACATTGTAAAACATACATTAACCACTTCAGCCCTATTTTATACCTAGGCTATTTGAAAATAGCCGATCTACGAGCTCACAACGCGACGCGTTGTGATCTTGTAGATCTGCTATTTTCAAACATTTTAGTACTTTTACTTTTGGTACTTTAAGTACATTTTGATACCAATACTTTTGTACTTTTACTCAAGTAAGTTTTGAATTCCGGACTTTTACTTCTACATTGCAGTATTGATACTTTTACTTGAGTAAAACATTTGAGTACTTTTTCCACCACTGCACCTGAGCGCCCCAACCAGTCACTTCTTTTCACCTGACAGTGAAAAGGAGTTTTACCAGGAGGGCGTAACACAGGCAGAGGAACATGCATCGTTCTCAATTCTGCTCCCCCACTTGCGCCCCAACCAACCTGCGGGAGTCACTAATGCATAGCGTTTGTTTTGTAATACAGGTGTCACCTTTTTCAATAGGTGGACATCTCTGTCACCGGCCTGTGTACCTAACTCCATATCCCCTCATTAGAGGGAATGGAATAGTGTTATTTCGCCTTATGGCACAAATATTTGGCCACAAATTAGCTGTCATGATGTAAGACTTTCTTTTTTCCTTCCACAAGTTCCAAATGTTTTGTTTTATAGATTTCTGAACCGCGCTGAGGCCTTGAGGTTTTATAAAGTGAGGCAGGTCTTATGGTCTTAATCCATCTATGTGCCTTCAAAGGCAGCATTTCCCTAACTACTATAAAAAACATCCTCTGTAATTTAATGGTAAAGCTGTATGCTCTGTTTTACGGCACATCATCAGTAGCCAGTGATCATAAAAGGGTCATTTTGAGGCGTTTGTGCAGGAAACCAAGCTATAGGAGCCCATAAAGCAGAAACATGTGTTTCTGAATGAGTTAAGAAGAACATATCATGAAATTTATTTCCACAAGGCATAACATATTAAATGCATCCTTTTCTTTGCTGACTGGATGGTAAGACTTTGTCTAGCAACACTTTCTACATAGAAATTTAGCATCTGTGGATTCTACAGCGCAATGTCATTACAGTTTCACATCATCAGCATGTTATTAATTGGAGTCTGAGTAAGCCCCATTAATATATTTTGCCGTTTGAGTGATTGACATTTGTATTGACAAAATGCATATGAACTTATATTTGAACATATCTGTCAAAAGGATTAAAAAAAACAACAACTAGAGAGCTTGTTTCCATTGTGGTGCAAAAATGTGATAAATTCAGTCATGCAATTTACTAGACAACTAAAATAGCCAAAAACAACAACAGCAATAGCAACAACAACAACAACATGGGCATTGCAAATGGAGCCTGTTACAACTCAAATAATTGATGGTTATAATTAGGTCAAGCTGCTATTCAGCCAGCACTTTGTGGAGGACTTGAAGTTAACAATTCCACATACATACTGCAGAGTATAAAAATAAGTCCTTTCCCATACAGCGTTTAAATATTAAAGGTACAAAGTCTGTGGCGCTCCTTCTGGTGGAATAACTGTGTACATCACTAACCACAGAAAAGTAATTGACTGGATATTTGGGTACCACCTTGTTTACAATCCTGTGGAGCAGGGGTCTTCAATGTTTTTCAGGCCAATTAAGCACCCCTTAGCTGAGAGAGAGATGAAGCAGGGACCCCCACTACTACATATGGTATCAAATTGTGTTGCAGATGAAACTTTTTCATAGATTTCATACTTCTGTAGATAGCTTCATAGACTAGTTTGACAGCACTATCATCACTGTTGAGTAAATTAATGTTCTTTGTTTATTTAAAGTACACATGGTAATTTAACATGGTTTTACTTAAACCCCAAAAACGTGACCTTTGGCTCTGTACTTCTTTTTCCCTCCACACCAAACCTCTTTGCCCAAAATAGCCGATCTACAAGCCGCAGCGCGAGGCGTTGTGAGCTTGTAGATCTGCTATTTTTTGGCTTATGTTCCCCCCCAGAATAGGGATGCTAGGGTTCAAGTGGTTAATGTAAAACATATCCAATCTGCAGAAAGATTTGGCGGCCCCCAGTAGTAACTCTGAGAACCCCCTGGGGGTCCTGGACCCCCTGTTGAAGACCCCTGCTGTGGCCATTTACATTTCAATATGATTGTGATACTCTATCCTCCACTCTCAGCCACTTGATGTGAATAAAATGAGTAAGGAAAAGGTGTGTTCTGGGGTTGAGTTTAAGGATCAACCAAACTCATTTATTTTGCGAAGTCTGTAGCTTCTTTTTAAGGATCTTTGGGATGCTAGTGTACCAAGCTGTGCAGGCGAATATTCTATATACAGTATTTTATTGTCTGGATTTAGGGAAGAGGGATGGTGGCTGCATTCATTGCACTTGGGGCCAGGTTATTCTGGAATTCTGGGATCTAAGTCAATTTGGCAAATTAGTCATATCAATCATCTCACTATTCAACTTCCCAAAGTCTTGAGGCAGTTTGCCTATTACATTTTGTTGAAGGCTGCTCACAGCATGTGATCACTACTTTTAACAGCCACTTAAATCCCAGGGGGAATTCGGCACAACCTGAAAAGGAGAATCAAAAAGAGAAACAATTGTTTTATTATTCACTTGAGCCCCACAAGGGGGGTGGATGTGGGAGAGACGTGGAGTGTAGCGCATACAGGACCTACTGCCATGTGTTTTTGAAAAATAACCATTACTTTTAAGAGCATGATGTCATTGCAGGTCTGCTGTTCCAGTAACTATATTCTTTCCGTCTTGGATCCGTTCCCTCAGACGATAGGATTCCCGAAAAGCGTGAACTTTTCTAATTTTTGTAAAAAGGAAAGATTGCAGTAAGCATATTTCAGCTGGTGATTCTTTCTTACGAGACTGATGCAAAAGGTCAGACCATGTCTAGGGGTTAGCTGTCAGCAGAAACTCACCATCCAGCAATGGAAAGAAAATTGGTTTAATTTAAGTAACAGTAAATTTTGATTCACGCAGGAATAAAATTTGCAGTTTTCAGCAAGCAGTTAAAGCCATTACCTTTAACAATCTCTCACTGAGTTCAATCCTCTTCACCTATGAACTCTGGCAAAAGCATGTACAAACACAGGCTGTGTAACATTGTGTGATGCCAATGCCAGCGTGCCCAACGGCTGATTTTTGGAAGCACTACCCCATGTCTCAGTCACCAGTGAGACCAGCCATCAGTCGTTAAAAATAACAGGATTTATGATTGGTCATTAAAACACACGAGACCTGTTAAAAGTAACCACAGTGAGAAAAGTGTAATTTGCAGTTTTGCTGCTATGGGACATGTAACTCATGCTTTATGGTAAACTGGATCTGCTTTAAAAGTTTCGGACATTCTATTCATGGGATCGTGCCGTTCCACAGATTTAAGACCCGTCACTTTGATTATATCCAACTGCACGGACAACTATAAACGAGAGTACATTATTATTGGAGACTCTTTTATAGGGATTAGGATTACCAGGATTATTAGAAATTCCAGTCTTTGGTATTTGTGACAAATGCTGGAGATGTTTCTTTATTGGATTCTGATTAGTCTGAGTACTGTGTTTATGAGATGTGAATGAGACATTTTTATGATAAAGCTGAAATGCTTCAGCTGTGTTGGCCATAGAGTGTGGCGTCTGGATGCAAGAGGACAGTTTTGTCATTCTGACTCAGCCAAGGCCAAATTGACATCATGTAAATACTTCGGTAGTTGCTCAATTGTACGTCTCCGCTTCCTGTACCAACAATTTTCAGGGAATCTCATCAAACGTTTCCAGTCAGGAAACTACAAGCAGCTGTGGCTCTGTGGATTACTTGATTCCATTTTCAACAGATTCGATTTAGCACACCATATACATTGTAGCCTATGTGGAAACGTAAAAACAAACCAAAAAAAACAAACCTCAAAAAAGTACATTTAGAAATGTCCTTATAGGCTATTAAAGGTGTCTCAAAATAAATATCTCAAAACATCCTTACATTTGATCTACTGTAGTTAGAGCATCAAGGCTATTGATGGACATATAGACTGATGCAGGGATCAATCTTAAAGTCAATTATTCTTTATTGTAGTGGTTCTCAAACATTTCCATCTCAAGTACTCCCAAACTGATATTTATTTGGGTGTGGACCCCCATTTGAAAAGATGACCACCATAAGAGAAGATTTGTCAACATTTGTCAAGATTTTTAGAAAATAGCAGCTCTACAAGCTCACAATGCTTGTAGATTAGTTATTTTGGAATAGATTAAAAATAAACCTATGATTCATTATGATGCGGACCACTTGGAACCCTCTGGGTCCCCGGTCCCCACTTTGAAAACCAGAGCTCTATTGGACACACACACACACACACACACACACACACACACACACACACACACACACACACACACACACACACACACACACACACACACACACACACACACACACACACACACACACACACACACACACACACACACACACACACACACACACACCTTACAGTTGATCTCAAAGCTGGTCCACAGGGGTGGTTTTGAGGGTAGTTGTCACTTTTAGCCTCTCCTAACCAAATGACTCTTCACTCTTCCAGAGATACCATGAAGAGCTATTCATATGTCTCCTGTCAGGTCCTCCCTGCCCTGAACACATCAGGCATTTAGCTGACACTCCTTCAGCAAGTGAAACCAGTAAGCTCTAGTTACCAGTCCACCAACATTAAAAACAGCCATTACAAGAAGTAAGAAGTACAAGGCTTCTACCATAGTGCTATGACCATGTTCCTGATATAGTCCTATAGAAGATCAGGGGGGATTGCCCGTACGTTCACATCCTCAGCAAACTCAACACAGTAATGATTAGTCTCTGAGCTGATGTACCACGTAAATTCAGGGTGAATCTTTGAACTGGAAGAACCCGCTAGTTATGTTATCTTGATGTATTTACTCAAAAAAAGACAGCTTTATGGATTTTTCCATCCGAAATGAGCACTCACTACATTTTTACGTTTCCTGGCAGAGCTCCCTTTGGAAAGTTAGACAGTTATAGGTGGTCTTTAAAGAGAATTCACAGAATCAGTTGCTATAATCATGAAGGTATATGACATAGTTTCCATAGGCAGCACGTGGTTTAAACTGCACTAAGATTATGCACTAAAAAGCCACCCTAAAATCAGAGGTGAAAGAAGCACACCATTGCCTTCTCATTGCAAAATGCTGTTCCATTTGTGCTGTTTGTAATCTAAACCTTTTCATGAGGGTTCATTTGTTGTGCAATAATTGTTCAAAGCCCGATTCGCAATCATACAGATAGACAGCTTCAAACATAGCAGCTGGCATTTACACGCTGCAGCCGGGCTGTATGTCGTCCAACAGCAGCAGACACTGACAATTTGCTAATTATAGTTGATATTGGGTGTAGATAATATGTCTATTGGAATAAACTGTGAAATGCAAAAGCCTGTTCTCTGGAATTGGGGTTGGACTAAAAGTCATAGAAACTAATTTTGTTCTTGAGATCGAGTATCCCGCTGGTTTATGGTACCGATTAAACAGATATTAACTAGATAAATAAATATGAATAATCTGTAGGTCATCTTCCCAGCTCTGTTAGACCCCTCCCCACACACACATAAACACATATATATACACACACACACACACACACACGCACACGCCTGCGCGCCTGCAAACACACCCCTCACCAACTGCCTACTCTATCCAGTATCCAATAATACCAGATCATGGGACAGGATGTGAAAGAATTCAATAACTTGAAATAAGCCATAACAATAAAGCATTGTAATGGAGTGTATGTGTGTGTGAAAGGGAATGAAAATGGTTGCTCAACTAACCTGACGCAGAAGTCTTTTAGCTGAGCATATGAAGAGCTTCATTTGAAAACAAATGCTGATATATCAACTGTATGCAAAATTAAAACCAGTGACAAAAATGTGTCATTCAATATCTCAGAAAAACTTCCAATTCTGTCTACAAAATGGTTATTGATGCATCGGGCATGAACTTGAACTGGCTGGAATCCAACAAAAATGGTTTGTTTTCGTTCTAACAGGCCTGTTGTAAGAGTGATCAGGACGTTTTGGAACAGAACATTTCACATACTGTAGTAGGCCCATCATGATACAAATGAATACAAAGGATTTTTTTCCAACTATTATGCTTGTCAAAACAATGCTTCAGAAAACTTGAATTGAATTACGGATTCAGCTGGTGTCAAAGACAATCACATAGTCCTTTTCATCTTGCCTAGGTTGTTTACTGTCTGTCATGGTTTACACTACATGAGTCAAAGCTTATGAAAGATCTAATCTCATTCTTTTTACACATACAGTAACCTACAAATGGACACACACACACACACACGTGTGCACACACACGTGCGCAGACGCAGACACACACTCGTGTGCAGACGCACACACACACACACACACACACACACACACACACACACACACACACACACACACACACACACACACACACACACACACACACACACACACACTGTAATAGTAATATCAAGTCTGGGCAGAGCATTTCAAAGTGGTTTGTTCACAGCATGCTGATTTGAGGCTTGGTGTTTGTTCTGATTAAATAAACTCAGCTTCACAAGCTGCTACAAAAACACTCATAAATTTGGTGTCAGAATGACATTTCTGTGGGAGAATTTTCCAGTACTGTCTGTTTATATAAAAAAGAAACCCCTTGAGGCCTCTTTTTCATATTATGCACACACATTCACTTTGCAAACATCCTTTGCACACATACAGTAAATACGAATTATGAAGAAACACAAACCCATGAGGACACAAACTCTGAGACCCACAAACATATAGGCTATATGTGCATTTGCGTGTGCACGCGTACACACACACACACACACGGACAGACACGGACAGACACGGACAGACACACATACACGCGAGCAAGCATACACATTTGTTAATTTTATAGTAGTCATGCACTCTTACAGTATATAATGACCTTGTCCCTAACATTGGGGACAACATAATATCTGCATTGTTCAGTAATATCCTAACACTAAGTATTTTGTGTATTTATGCATGTGACTGTGCAAGGATGTTTGCAAAGAGCATGTATGTGCACAAATAGGCCTCCATTTATTTTGTATTTTTACATAAAAATCCTTAGAGTTAACACTGAGGATTTTGCTGTGTGCTGTATTCATTTATAGGCCAGTGTAAAACAATCTGGCATCCCTATTTTGGGCATGTCATTATAAAGTGAAAATGTTCCCTAAATGTCTTTGAGCTTCTAGATCTGTTATTTCTGGATAGTATTTAGGGCTTAAAGGAGTATTTCACAAAAAGAATAAACGTTTTTTTTATCAATTACACACCGCATGAAGCCTTGAATTCATGGAGATTCTTTTAGTTTTTGTTGCATTCCCGAGCAAATAATATGATGACCACTCTAGTAGGAGACTACTGAGTCTACTGAGATGACCTGATCAACAAATTATTAGCTCAGGAATGTGGAGAAAAAAAAGAAAGAAAAAAGAAACATGAATTCAAGGTTTCATGGGGTGTGTAATTGATAGAAAATAAGTAATAAAGTAGTAAATGAACCAGCAGTACTGGTGCCCTGGTGGCATGATGCCACAAACTCGTAGTGCCCTGAGTTTGAAGGTGGCTCACAACAAGTCATCCACGCACCCTCTACTCTCACTTTCCTGTGCTCTCTAATAAAGCAGAAGTGCCTTACAAAAAAAAACACACATCACAGTTACAAAATAGAAAGAAAATACCTGGTCTCTTGCTTAGTAACATAATGCATACCTTGTGCAGCCTTGCCATCATTAGCTTGGTTACAGTATAAAGTAGTAGAGGAATGCCTGTGTGTGTGAACCCTGTTTTTTTTTTGTAGGCAGACCCAGTGTCCCAGGGGAGTAGCCAGTGGACAGAGGGATAATCTGAAGAAAAAGGTCTGCAGAAAGAGGCAAGGCTTGTATTTCATTCTCCCCTGAACCGGCGAGTGAGCTGCTATTTGTCCAAGCCTGTGGGGTGCATAATGAGCGACATCATGTTTCTGTTAGGGGCAATGGTATCGGGTGATGGATCAGCTGTGTCAGCAAAAAACGTGTAGGAGACTTCCAGGAGTGTGTGTGTGTGTGTGTGTGTGTGCAGTGGTTGTAAAGTAACTAAGTACATTTACCCAAGTACTTTACTTGCTGTAAGTAAAATATGTAGGTATTTTTTACTTTATTGAAGTATTTCCAGTTTTCAGTAGCCTATTTTACTTCTACTCCACTACGACTTTAGTTACTTGTTACTTTGTAATTTTTATCATTATTACAAAACACACATTAACCACTTCAACCCTATATACATTTTGGCCTATATTTTCAAAGGATTTTTTATACATTTTATATATTTGAAAAGTTGTGAAATGGGACATTTCTGCATAAAACTTACTTAATTCTACTTTTGGTAAGATCATTTTGATACCAATACTTTTGTACTTTTACTCAAGTACATTTTGAAATCGGGACTTTTACTTGTAGCAGAGTATTTCTACATTGCAGTATTGATACTTTAACTTAAGTAAAAAATGTAAATACCTTTTCCACCAGTGTGTGTGTGTGTGTGTGTGTGTGTGTGTGTGTGTGTGTGTGTGTGTGTGTGTGTGTGTGTGTGTGTGTGTGTGTGTGTGTGTGTGTGTGTGTGTGTGTGTGTCTGTGTGTGTGTGTGTGTGTGGTGGGAGGTGGGTGGGGGGCATATTGAGGTGAAGGTGGGACAATACACTACAGCTGTGGTGTGGTACTGCTGTACGCCCGGATGGATTTGGTGTCTCTGAATCAAAGACAGAACAGAGTAGATAATCAGACACAGTGGGAAGGAAGTAAAACTGTCATCGCTTTCTCAATAATTTGTATTCCGTCGTATATGATGATGTCGCTCGCTGATGATCAGGTATCTTAGACGATCCGCGACGACAAAGTATAAATTAGGCTGAAGTTATGAAAATAAAAGAGGGAAAAAAAACATCCTCGCGTGGCACATGCCCCATCTCTTATTTCCTTCTCTGTCTCTTTGTTTCCACTGCAATCATCTTCTCCTCTTCTAAAGAGCATGCCGAATTCTGGCCATTCTTTATAAACATAACATAGGACACTCTGCAATTAAAGAATGTTTGAGCACACAAAGTGGTCAACAAGGGACTTTCTGGACTGCCAATAATAAGTTCCTTGTTGTTGGTTCTTAAGGCCTCAGGCCTGATGTGGCACTCCCTCTAGTGGTAGGTGAAGGTGTCGATTATTCCACTAGCTCCAGTCAGGTCAACAGTGTCTACAAGCCTACACACAAGTGCACATGGAGCTGATGCTACAGGACAATAAATGACATTTACAGGATGTTATGTAGCCTAATTATTCTAGGAAAGACCTTGGAAAAATATAAGTATCCTGTTCCTGATGGAAAAACACCCCATATCAGTCAGTCTCAGTCTCTGGGGTCATTACGTTTTAGATTTTGAAGTAGGCCTATCATATGAGTGGGATTTATTACATAAGGAAGTGGTCCTCAAACCTTTTCATGATGACAGATATCGTTTATTCCCCTACATTACTTCAGACCATTTTTGAAATTGCTTTTTCTTTTTACATTTTGGAGGGGGGGGGGGGGGAGTGCCAATTTAACATTGAGGTGCCCAAAATGTTTAGGTGGCCACTCTTCCGGCTACCATCTTAGCCCATGCAGGCAAACACGCTTTTAGTTACTGTTCAGTATAGCTACATGGATTTAGTGGGAAGAAATATAACCAAGCAAAAGCAGAGTTGTGCTTTTCACTTTCACTTCAGTCTCTTGCATTTACATAAGCCAGATGTAAAACTACACCTCAGTCCACATGTGCAATCGCTGTACAAAGTACTATCAAGTCAATTTAACCATTTGAAATGATGCTTGCCATACAAGTAGAATTTAGTTCAAATCAAATCACCTGCAACTCAAATCACTCCTGTAAAAGAGAGATCATTTTGTTGCAAACCATAAAGAAGGGAATTAGAAAACATCTTAGAAATATTTAAACAAGATATGACATATTGTCATATTATACCAGGCTGCTTATTTCTCTCACTAAACATGGCAACGTTTTTAGATCCCATATGGTTGCTTATTTCTCTCACTTAACATGGCAACGTTTTTAGATCCCATATTCTGAGAGGACATTGAGCAACAGTGCCACTTACCATAGAGTTACACACAGTGGCCGAACACAGTATTGTGGGTCGTCTTTAGATCCCATATTCTGAGAGGACGTTGAGCCCTCATTGGCTAAAGGACCAGCCAATGAGGAAAAAGCGACGCAAAAGTCAGGACTAGCGAGTGTAGATGTAGACCAGGTTTTGCAACCTGGTAAAAAATCCTATGTCTCTAATCCAGTGGTTCCCAACCTTTTTTCCTTGGAGCCCACATTCTTACTTCTGAAAAAAGCTGATACCCCTACACGTGCACATATGCATGCATGCACAAACTAATATATCTACAAACTCGAAACGTGTCGCTTGTAGATTGCCAATTCATTTCCAAAAAAGGTATGCCAGGTTGAAACTAAAGTGGTTAAATGTTTTTAACAAATCAGTCAGTGGATAAAAGCACGTTATGATTTTGTGATTATGTTTAAAATAATGGTTACTTCCAAAGATACAAGACCCCCCCCCCCCCCATCCAAACTCACAGACACAAGATCTTAGAGTAAAACGTGTGGGAGGACATACGTTTAATTCGTTTTACAGTTTAGGAGAAAAAGAGGGTGATGGATTGCATAATTCCTAACAGTTCAAAGCATTTGGACATTTCTGCTTGGTGAAAGTTACAAAGTGAGCTTGTGGATCTGCTATTTTCAAAAGATTTTGCATACATTTTGAACTTGTGAAACTGGACATTCTGCACAATGAGCACTTTTACTTTTGGTACTTTAAGTATATGTTGACGCCGATACTTTTGTACTTTTAATGAAGTGCATTTTGAATACGGGACTTTTACTTGTAACAGAGCATACCGTATCTACATTGCAGTATTGATACTTTTACTTAAGTGAAAAATTTGAGTACTTTTTCCACCACTGGTAGTAGGCTAGTAGCTATACTCAGGTCATGTCCCAGGATGCACCATGTCAGGAGAGGAACAAGTGAGATGCTGTCAGACATCTCCACTGACACCGGATCCTTCATGCACACAGTGCACAGGATCGTGCTTATCCTTTGTTCCCCTTCTGTGCTGGACTGGGATTCCAAGACAAACACGCTGGCCCACTGGCCGGCCTCCAACCCCCCCGTAGCAGCGCTGGAGCTCACCCAAAAAGGTGCACAGTAAAAAACCCTTCAGTGTTCATTGAACTCTCGAGAGTGCAAAGATGGACTAGCCTGGCTCCAGCCCCTGAATCGCTAGCCACACCCATTAAAAGATATATTGAATAATAATACCTGGAATTTAATAACACCTGGAATTTATAAGTCGCTTTACATGTGTGTGGGCTGGGGGGGGGGGGGCAGGGGGAGAGGATGAAAAATAAATTATTAGGAAGAAAAAACTAAGATAAGCAAGTAAGAGGAGAAATAAAAGCCGTAAAACACTAAAAACAATATTTGAAACAAAGTTATTCAAAGGAATAATGAGTGTCAGGCTAAAGATGGACCCAAATGGACCCGTGTAGCGACCCAGCTGGTCCGTTACAACCCGTAATGTGTACATTTGTAATGTGTACTTTTTACTCTCTCAGAGTTCAATGAATACTGACGATTGTACAGTATAAGAGCTTAGCTTCCTTCCGTCGTCACACACAGACATTCATGATATCAGCTGTTCTGATTGCTATGGAGTCTGTTCATTAAGTAAAACTATTCTGGAAACAAATGGATTTTTAGCACAGTATTTCTATATGTGTATATGTGTTCTGCATATGCTATTTAAAGGAGCTACACCATGAATTAAAAAAATATATTTGATATTTAATATCATATGGTGTATGTCCCTCAAACCTTTTTCTAAAGGTTTGAGCCTAAATCATCACTCAGATATACTCATCCCAAGTCAATTGTCTCTGGCTTATACAGCACTTTCAGCTTCCACCAAGTGTTTGAGGTGCCTGTTTCACCCACTTCCGGGGGGCGGAGCCAAAATCCGAGCCCGAAGTATTTGTTCGTAGACCCCCACTTAGGGGGGGTAGAACAAGTTTCGGAGCGATTCGGGCACTTTTCATTTAACATTGGGTTTGCCATCAAAAATGTTGATGACATCATAAACATTGCCATTCTGAGATCGCCTGTTCAGACACGCCCATTCTGGAAATCCATGAAATGAGAAGGAATGACTCAATTAAAAAAAAAACATTTTTTTGGGTACAAGAGACACTGGGGACCCCAAAAAATACAAAAAAACAAGAAAAAAGTGATTTTCATGGTGTAGACCCTTTAAGGTGTCTATCTGTGTGTGTGTGTGTGTGTGTGTGTGTGTGTGTGTGTGTGTGTGTGTGTGTGTGTGCGTGTGTGTGTATGTACGTGTGTGTGTGTACATGTGTGTGTGTGTGTGTGTCTGTGTGCGTGCGTGCGTGTGCGTGCGTGCGTGCGTGTGTGTGTGTGTTTGTAAAATTATGGTCAACACAAATAAAATAAAAGATTAAACAGACAACAGAACCTTGAAAAAAGTGAAATTCCCCCAATCCCCAGGTTCAATGACACTAGTTCCCAACATCCAGTCCATCCAACAGATGCATTGTGTAGAATTTTTAAACATCCACTAGATGGAGACAAAGACAACAAAATCTCAGAGAGGATGAGCACTAAAAAACTACAATACCCAGAAATCAAAGCGGTGGTCCATCAGACCAGAGGGGGCACTGCTGTGACCTAGAATTTTTATGTCTGGTGGTGCAGCCTCCCAGCCAGAAGGGGTCAGTATAAAACCATAACATCAGCTGGTAGTTCAAAGTTCAAGGTTTATGGTCCATCAGACCAGAGGGGGCACCACACTTCGAAACTCCATACTCCATAGCGATGCCAGCTATGGAGCTATGTCTGATCTCAGACGCGTTACAGAGAGCGTCCTTCACAATTACCATGTGGTAACCTGTCCGTATTTGTTCTTGAGGAAGAGAGGCGAGCCGCAGCACTGCAGCTCTTCTCCGGCCATGATGGCCACGCGGTCGCCCTGTTGCTCGGCCTCGTCCATTAAGTGCGTGATGATCACGATGGTGCGCCCGCGCTTCTCCCTCTGCAGCAGGTCCCAGGTGGCGCGCCGCGCCGAGGGGTCCATGCCCGACGTGGGCTCATCCAGCAGCACCACTTTGGAGCCGCCGGTCAGGGCAATGCCAATCGACAGCTTTCTCTTCATGCCACCAGAGAGGGTCTTTGTGCGGGCATGGCGCTTGTCCCCCAGGTTTAGGATTCCGATAATGTGATCCACTTCGGCCGGGATCCGGTCTCTGGGGAAGCCTTTCAGTTGTGTGTAGAAGAGCAGGTGCTCGCTGACTGTCAGGTTATCAAACAGGATGTTGTCTTGAGGACAGAGACCCAGGTTGCGGCGGATCAGAGCCATATCGTGACAGATGTCATAACCGTTGATGTAAGCCCGTCCACTGGTGGGCGGGAACAGACCGGTCAGCATGGACAGCGTGGTTGTCTTTCCGGCCCCATTGCGACCCAGCAGCACGGTGATCTGTCCCTCAAACATGTTTACCGTGAGGTTCTGTACAGCCTGCAGCATCTTGTTGCCCACTTTGAATGCCTTGGTTAGATGTTTGATCTTGACCCCGGAGACCAGTCCGGTCGGTTCCTCCTCCATGAACTCACCCCTCACAGAACTCCCAGCGAACTCCTCTTCCTCGTTTCCACTGACCGGAGCCGTGCGGGGGCTGCTGCGCCAGTAGGAGGGCAGGATGAAGAAGTAATACGGCAGCGGCACTCCATACGCGCCAGGAAAAACGATGGTACTCAGGTTGAAAAACACCACTTCGTTGTAAAACTTTTCCCAGTTCCACATTCTGCTCTACAGAGCCTTTTCCAAACCAGCATCTCTGAAGCAGTTTCTCACCCACAGTGGAAGAGGAACAACATGGTTAAGTGCCTTTACATATCTCTGACACAATTTCATTGCAACCCTACCAATTATTTTGTCCTCTTGAATGCTTTGAAGGTTTGACCCAGGTTCTGGTCAGACGGCTGCCCGGAGGCTTTATGCTGTTCAGCAAGGAAGACGGGATGTGACCGCCTACAACATTAAATTCTTCATCCTGGCAGCCGGTACGCGATGGAATGGAGAGGCTCTGCTAACCGCTTACCACCACGACCTCTCGCCTGAGTTGCGGGATGAACTCAACACCCTCCCGGGTCGGGTGTCGAGTGACGCTGAGGACTTGAACTCTCTCATGAAGTTGGCGGTGAAGATCGACGAGCGCCTCCGTGAGCGGCGCAGAGAACGGTCCTTCCGCCTTCCCAACATGGACAGAAACACTATGGAGGCGGGCCATCATTCACCGGTGCCAGCCGCGTCACAGCCACGCCCCTGCTCCCTCCAGAGCTGAGCCCATGGAGATTGGACGGGCCAGTTTGAGCGACGAGGAGCACCGGAGATGTGTCCGGGAGAGAGCCTGCCTCTATTGTGGCCGTCCTGGCCACTTTCGGCATCCTGTCCAGTAAAAGACAACGCTCGCCAGTAGCCAGGGAATTATTGGTGAGCAATGTTCATTTCCCCAACTCGTCTACTAAATTTCAGTCTGTTACTCTAAGCTGCAATGACACACAGTTGGAAACTCAGGCTCTAACTAGACGGGTCGCAATTCTGGGAAATTGCAGAGTGTGGTTGCACCGACGCTAGTCGCGGGTCGCTGTCGCCGGGACTCGAGGAATACGCTGGGAGGAATACCGTCGGAGGCTGTGCCAATTACATTGTCACGTAACTCCTTAGATCACTTGCGTTTCATTTTGAGAGGATTGATCCCCCCAAAATAAGGTTTTTGCATCAAACGGTTACATTCTGAGCATTTGTGGCGCCCCCTATGGATCAAAGTGGAAATTATTTTGGAGATTTCTTTAGTAAACCACCCTCGACATGTGATTAAAATTTGGGATCGATTGGACGTTTTGTTTGTGATTTTTGGCATTTTTGATAAAACGGGCCCCTCCCACTAACTTCGGAAGCCAATTACGGACGAACGGTAAGGACTATCAAAATGCCGTTTGGATATGTTTATCGCATGGGTCCAGAGATCATGTGTACCGATTTTTGTGAAATTTGGACAAAATATATGGGAGGAGGAGCTAAAAGTGTGTTTTGAAGAAAATTCAAAATGGCGGAAAATCTATCCTGACGCAAATGGAAATTTTGATTTTACGACCTACGGTTCAAGAGTTATAAGCCAAAACGTAAAGGGGGCTGTTATAGCGCCACCATGTGGCCGATTAGTGTAATTATTATATCAATAATTTCGGACTAAATTAGGAACCTCCCCTCCAAATCTGGTAACTCTAGCTCTTACGGTTTCTGAGAAAAAAATACTTGAATTTGAGTTTTTGCACTTTTCCATTAAAGTGGATGGGGAAATTTAATGCACTAATAAATCAATATCAATAAAACTATGCAACCAATCTCTTAGCCTTATACAAGCACACGATTCCCGGTGAGGCCGGTCATTTTGACATATGGCACTAAATTGGGAAAAATAAACTGTGGGAGGAGAGACGATCTAAACTATTGTTTATCTCCATTAATAATAAAAAGAATAATAACTAGACGCGTCGCAATTCAGGGCAATTGCAAAGTGTGGTTGCGCCGACGCCGGTCGCGGGTCGCTGCCGCCGGGACTCGAGGAATACACTGGGAGGATTACCGTCGGAGGCTGCGCCAATTACATTGTCACGTCACTCCTGAGATCACCTGCTTTTCAATTTGAGAGGAGTGATCCCCCCAAAAATCATGTTTTTGCATCAAACGGTTACGTTTTGCACAGTTGTGGCGCCCCCTATGGGTCAAAGTGGAAATGCTTTTGGGGATTCGTTGAGTAAACCACCCTCGACATGTGATTCAAATTTGGGATCGATTGGACGTTTTGTTCGTGATTTTTGGCATTTTTGGTAAAACGGGCCCCTCCCACTAACTTTGGAAGCCAATTACGGACGAACAGTAAAGACTATCAAAATGTCGTTTGGATATGTTTATTGCATGGGTCCATAGATGACCTGTACCGATTTGTGTGAGATTTGGACAAAATATGTAGGAAAAGGAGCAAAAAGTGTGTTTTGAAGAAAATTCAAAATGGCGGAAAATCTATCCAGACGCAAATGGGCGTGGCCTATATGGGGAGATGCGTCATGACCCAAGGAATCCAGGGGAAAAGGTTTTTTGATTTTACGACCTATGGTTCAAGAGTTATAGGCAAAAACGTAAAGGGGGCTGTTATAGCGCCACCATGAGGCCGACTGGTGTAATTCTTTATTTAATAATTTTGGAGTTAATTATAAACCTCCCCTCCAAATCTGGTAACTCTAGCTCTTACGGTTTCTGAGAAAAAAATATTTGAATTTGAGTTTTTTCACTTTTTCATTAAAGCGGATGGGGACATTTAATGCACTAATCAATCAATATCAATAAAACTATGCAACCAATCTCTTAGCAAAATACAAGCACACGATTCCCGGTGAAGCCGGTCATTTTGACATATGGCACTAAATTGGGAAAAATAAACTGTGGGAGGAGATGCGGTTCAAAGTATTGTTTATCTAGAAAGAAAATAGCATCCCTAGAACAATAGTCTGGTTGCCCTGTTAGGGCAACCACACTAAAAAAGAATAAAGTGTGAGGATTACTATAGTCTGGAGGGCAACCACACTAATAATAAAGTGCGAGGATTACTATAGTCTGGTTGCCCTGTTAGGGCAACCACACTAATAAAGTGTGAGGATTACTATAGTCTGGTTGCCCTGTTAGGGCAACCACACTAATGATAATAACTAGACGGGTCGCAATTATGGGAAATTGCAAAGTGTGGTTGCGCCGTCGCCGGTCGCAGGTTGCCGCCGCCCGGACTTGAGGAATATGCTTGGAGGAATAGCGTCGGAGGTCGCGTGACGTACCATTCGAATTTGGTGCTGATTGGATCCTGTGTTCGTGATACATGGCGTTTTGATTTGAAGAAATAGGCCCCTCCCACTAAAATAAATAAGCCCCTCCCACAAATGTAGCGGGCCAATGACATCGTCATGTCACTCCTAAGATCACCTGCTTTTCAATTTGAGAGGAGTGATCCCCCCAAAAATCATGTTTTTGCATCAAACGGTTACGTTTTGCAGAGTTGTGGCGCCCCCTATGGGTCAAAGTGGAAATGCTTTTGGGGATTCGTTGAGTAAACCACCCTCGACATGTGATTCAAATTTGGGATCGATTGGACGTTTCGTTCGTGATTTTTGGCATTTTTGGTAAAACGGGCTCCTCCCGCTAACTTTGGAAGCCAATTACGGACGAACGGTAAGGACTATCAAAATGCCGTTTGGATAGATTTATCGCATGGGTCCATAGATGACCTGTACCGATTTGTGTGAGATTTGGACAAAATTTGTAGGAAAAGGAGCAAAAAGTGTGTTTTGAAGAAAATTCAAAATGGCGGAAAATCTATCTAGACGCAAATGGGCGTGGCCTATATGGGGAGATGCGTAGTGACCCAAGGAATCCAGGGAAAAATACATTTTGATTTTACGACCTACGGTTCAAGAGTTAAAGGCCAAAACGTAAAAGGGGCTGTTATAGCGCCACCATTAGGCCGAATGGTTTGATTATTTTTAAAATAATTTCGGACTAAATTATGAACCTCCCCTACAAATCTGGTAACTCTAGCTCTTATGGTTTGTGAGAAAAAAATACTTGAATAGGAATCTTTTCATTTTTCCATTAAAGTGGATGGGGAAATTTAATGCACTAATAAATCAATATCAATAAAACTATGTAACCAATCCCTTAGCAAAATACACGCACACGATTCCCGGTGAGGCCGGTCATTTTGACATATGGCACAAAATTGGGGAAAAAAAACTGTGGGAGGAGTAGCGGGACAAAATAAGTTTATCCGGAATAAAGTGGAATAAAGTGGGAAGAGTACTATAGTCTGGTTGCCCTGTTAGGGCAACCACACTAACTAGACGCGTCGCAATTCAGGGCAATTGCAAAGTGTGGTTGCGCCGACGTGAGTCGCGGGTCGCTGCCGACGTGAGTCGCGGGTCGCTGCCGCCGGGACTCGGGGAATAAGCTGGGAGGAATACCGTCGGAGGCCGCGTGACGTGCCATTCGAATCGGGTGTCAATCGGATCCTGCCTTCGTGATACATGCCGTTTTGATTTTAGGAAATAGGCCCCTCCCACAAATGTAACGGGCCAATCATATTGTCACGTCACTCCTGATATCACTTTTATTTCATTTTGAGAGGATTGATCCCCCCAAAAATCATATTTTTGCATCAAACGGTTACGTTTTGTGCATTTGTGGCGCCCCCTATGGGTCAAAGTGGAAATACTTTTGGGGATTCGTTGAGTAAACCACCCTCGATATGTGACTCAAATTTGGGATTGACTGGACGTTTCGTTAGTGATTTGTGGCCTTTTTTGTAAAACGGGCCCCTTCCGCTAACTTTGGAAGCCATTTACGGACGAACGGTATGGACTATCAAAATTCTGTTTCACTCCAGATTATCGCATGGGTCCAGAGATAATGTGTACCGATTTTTGTGAAATTTGGAGAAAATATGTGGGAGGAGGAGCTAAAAGTGTGTTTTGAAGAAAATTCAAAATGGCGGAAAATCTATCCTGACGCAAATGGGCGTGGCCTATATGGGGAGTTGCGTCATGACCCAAGGAATCTAGGGGGAAAAAGATTTTTATTCTAGGACCTACGGTTCAAAAGTTATAGGCCAAAAACGTAAAGTGGGCTGTTATAGCGCCACCATGAGGCCGACTGGTGTAATGTGTTTTTTAAATAATTTCGGACTAAATCATGAACCTCCCCACCAAATCTGGTAACTCTAGCTCTTACGGTTTCAGAGAAAAAAATACTTGAATTTGAGTTTTTTCACTTTTTCATTAAAGTGGATGGGGAAATTTAATGCACTAATAAATCAATATCAATAAAACTATGCAACCAATCTCCTAGCAAAATACAAGCACACGATTCCCGGTGAAGCCGGTCATTTTGACATATGACACTAAATTGGGAAAAATAAACTGTGGGCTGTGATACGGTTAGAAATATTGTTTATCTATAAATAAAGAAAGAATAAAGTTTCTGTAAAACAATAGTCTGGTTGCCCATTCTGGGCAACCACACTAATAAAGTGTGAGGATTACTATAGTCTGGTTGCCCTGTTAGGGCAACCACACTAATTAGTGTGGTTGCCCTAACAGGGCAACCAGACTATAGTACTCTATACTCTTTATTCCACTTTCTAGATAAACAATACTTTGAACCGTCTCTCCTCCCACAGTTTTCCCAATGTCGTGCCATATGTCAAAATGACCGTCTTGACTGGGAATCGTGCGCTTGTATTTTGCTAAGAGATTGGTTGAATGGTTTAATTGATATTGATTTATTAGTGCATTAAATTTCCCCATCCGCTTTAATGGAAAAGTGAAAAAACTCAAATTCAAGTATTTTTTTCTCAGAAACCGTAAGAGCTAGAGTTACCAGATTTGGAGGGGAGGTTCATAATTTAGTCCAAAATTATTTTAAAAAAAATCACACCAATCGGCCACATGGTGGCGCTATAACAGCCCCCTTTACGTTTTGGCCTATAACTCTTGAACCGTAGGTCGTAAAATCAAAATTTCTTTTTCCCTAGATTCCTTGGGTCATGACGCAACTCCCCATATAGGCCACGCCCATTTGCGTCTGGATAGATTTTTTGATATTGATTTATTAGTGCATTAAATTTCCCCATCCACTTTAATGGGAATTGCAAAAACTCCCATTCAAGTATTTTTTTCTCGGAAACCATAAGGGCTACAGTTACATGACTTGGAGGGGAGGTTAATAGTTTATTGCAAAATTATTTAAAAAAAAATCACACCAGTCGGCCACATGGTGGCGCTATAACAGCCCACTTTACCTTTTGGCCTATAACTCTTGAACCGTAGGTCGTAAAATCAAAATGTCTTTTCCCCTAGATTCCTTGGGTCATGACGCAACTCCCCATGTACGCCACGCCGTCTGGATAGAATTTCCGCCATTTTGAATTTTCTTCAAAACACACTTTTAGCTCCTCCTCCCACATATTTTGTCAAAATTTCACAAAAATCGGTACACATGATCTCTGGACCCATGCGATAAACGTCTCCAAGCTGAATTTTGATAGTCCTTACGGTTCGTCCTTAAATGGCTTCCAAAGTTAGCGGGAGGGGCCCGTTTTACAAAAAAGGCCAAAAATCACAAACGAAACCTCCAGTTAATCCCAAATTTGAATCACATGTCAAGGGTGGTTTACTCAACGGATCCCCAAAAGCATTTCCACTTTGATCCATAGGGGGGCGCCACAAATGCGCAAAATGTAACCGTTTAATGCAAAAACATTATTTCGGGGTGGATCGATCCTCTCAAAATGAAACGCAAGTGATCTCATGAGAGACGTGACAATGTAATTGGCGCAGCCTCCGACAGTATTCCTCCCAGCGTATTCCTCGAGTCCCGGCGGCCGCAGCCCACGACCGGTGTCGGCGCAACCACACTTTGCAATTGCCCTGAATTGCGACGCGTCTAGTTGATTCTGGTGCTGATGCTAATTTGATTGACGCTAACTTAGTCCACCAATTAAATATTCAAGTCACTTCTGTTGATAAACCTTGTCAGGCCAGTGCTCTCGATGGAAGGCCCATTGGTTTGCTATTATGCTTCTTATCTCAGGCAACCACTGTGAGGCTATTTCACTAACCCTTATTAATTCACCTCATGTCCCAGTCATTTTAGGACGTCCCATGGCTTGCTTTGCATTAGGCTTGGGCGGTATACATTTTTTATACCGGTATTTTGATTTAGATTTTACCGCGATATTCGGTATTACCGACCAATTAAAAAATGTTGTAATAGGGCCAGTGACAGACTGAATTTCCCCATGATCTGAATGCTATATTTCTTTTACACTAGACGGCAGCAGTGGGCATTGTAAGAGCCTTCAGACAGCACACTATGGGCCACATACGGTATAAAAACATTTTAAAATAGCGAAAGAAGCCAAGGACAAAAGGTATGATGTACCAACAAGGTAATAACATTTATTAGTCTACACATGGAACCTGAGTTAAACTAGAAAAAGTGCTCCTCGGAGCACAGGTCTCCGCCAGGTCAGGTAGGTTATTGTGGCCACCTGGTGGCGCTATAATAGGCCAATGTGAAAAGGGTGCCATTTCTTCCTCGGGCTAGTGGGAATGTGCGTGCATTCATGATTTGAGGCATTTTTGTTGCAAAAATGTGTTTTGGTAAATTAGACCTGCTGGTGGCGCTATAACAGGCCAATGTAAAAAGGATGGCATTTCTTCCTCGGCCTAGTGGGAATGTGCGTGCAAGTTTTCACGGAAATCGCACGCTGTGTTCATGATTTGAGACATTTTGTTCAAAACGGAAGCCAACCTTAGCCAATCTGGATGGAATATAAAATATCGGACAGATCCGTCTTGATCACATGACCATAGAGATACTGTGTACCAATTTGCGTGATGTTTGGATAAAATATGTAGGAGTAAATGGGTTTTGCACAAATCGGCCTCCTGGTGGCGCTATAACAGGCCCATGTGAAAAATTTGGGGCAGAGGTTCTGAATTGGCATCCAGGGAGTGTGAGCAGTTTCGCAGCGACCGGGCCAACGGTGCCAGAGATTAGCTGGTAACACACGGACAGGACAGGACACACGGACGGACAGGGGGTAAAACATATTCTCTCGCCATGCCTTCCGGCCTGGCGGAGACAATAATTGAATTCAGCATATTACAAGCTTATTACAAACTTATTACAACTCATCATATGAAATGATTTTAATGTCAGGGATCATAGCGTAATGTTGTGTCACTCTTTTTGGAGCAAAAATGTACATTATAGCACAGTTCTGACCTTGCGTTTTGATTGGCTCGGAAGCATTCTAATGAGTGCCAATATCCCCTGCAGCACTCAAATAAATAAATGGGCATCTGAGTCAAGGTCTTGCATTTTTATTAGTGCTGTCAAACAATTAACAATTTTTATAGGGCTATGTTTTCTGTTGCTGTTGGTAGTGATGACTGCCGGTTCCCACATGATGTTGTCAGAGTATAACCGCTCGCTTGCAGTCAAAGTAGGACCTCAAAGAGGATGATGAGGATGAGGATGATCTCCCACCATGCAGGGAGGGTGGGGGGGCTAACTTCTTCCAGGACAAGGTCTCTGGACTGAATTTCCACAGATCATCTTTTAAACATGCACAGTCAGCCATTACATATTTACAGCTCTCCATTGTAGGTAAAGGTTGAATGACCTCTGCATCTTTCTGGAAGAAGCTGTGCATAAGGCGTACTCAGCAGTTGGTCTCTGTGTCAAACACTCTGATATTGTTGTAGTACTAGTCCCCCTGGTCCCACCAGCATAGACTTGAGTGAACATATGTCTTAAGAAGAGTAGAGATATAAACCACTAATCCATCCAATAAAGCATGTTTCTTCACTCTTTCTTGTTTCCCCACTTGGCCATTTTGTTATTGACAGGGGTCTTCATGAATCTTCTCGATTTCATGTAGGCGGCGATCTTCTCCAAAGCCTCAAAACGGTCCAAAAGACCTTTGAGTGTTTCGAAGTTTTCCAGGCATTTGGACTCAAACATTCTGTGCTGGTCCAATAGCTCATACATAATGAAGTCCACGAAAGTGATCTTGTCACCCGCGAACCACGTCTGGTCTCCCAAAAACACAGAGAACTGTTTCAGCAAACCAGGCAGCTTCTCCGTGTACTTTGGCTTTGTAGCGTCAAAGTCAGTGTAGCACATCGTGACAAAGCCATTACGGAAGTCCATCGCCTGGTTCTCCAAGATGTCCACTCGCACCTCTTCCTCCTCACTTTCTCCACAGAGATTGTGCTTGCGAGCGATGTATCTGATGATGGCATTGCTCTGGACTATCTTCCTGTCGCCGTCCTCAAGATAGGGCAGATTTGGGAAGTCCATCCCGAGTTTGTGCTTCTCATCAAACCAACAGCTTTTATCATAATCTGGAGGTCCGCCACAAACATAGGACTTCTCCTCGTATTGTGTACCAGTGTATTCCAGCAGCAGACGGATAGGCTGGGCAAGCCCACGAATATCCCAGTAGGCCAGTTTCATTGTCATTTCGTGACACGTCTTCAGTCCTAAACATAAAATATATTGTAACTGTTCCACAACCTGCAGCCTTCAAAGAGGCACAGATGCTATATTAAAGTAATATATATTTTTCTGATGTTGTTTATTCGACAATTCATTTTAAAGGACAATGACATGGTTGTAATGATGACATAGTGATGAGATTGCGTCATGACATCATTACATTGTGTAGAGTAGATATGACGTTACTAAAATATTTGGGCAATGTTTCACACTGATCTGACTACCGTTGACTTACATTGTGAGATTAAAGTTAAATATTTCAAATAAAACGTCAAGAAATAGGTACTTCCTTGGCCTCACACACACACACACACACACACCTGCACGCACGCGCACGCACACACGCACACACACACACACACACACACACACACACACACACACACACACACACACACACACACACACACACACACACACACACACACACACACACACACACACACACACACAATACTCGTTGTACCCATTGTCAGATACAGTGCCTGGATTATAATAGTGCTTGGAAGTCTATGACTATAACATCATATCAATGACGTCAGGGATTTCCATATGGGCATAAAAGGGACACAGACAGACACACAGACAGGCATACACAGAGATTTGTGAATTCATAGATTGATCTTGGGAGAATAGCTGATCTGACCCACTTCATACCGGCACTGTCCTCAGCAGTAGGCTATACACGCCAAGGTTGAAGTCGATCGGTCAGGCGGTTATAGACAGTGGTGTCATGGAGGCCACACGGAGTAGGACGGCGTGTGGCCAGTATGTTTGCCAGACCCAAGGGGTCGGGCTTTCCGCTATGAGGCTTTGTACCTGTTTCGTCCATACATGGGCAGGGGCCATTTGTCCTCCGGCCCCAGCCAAAAAAAAGTTTGTGACGTCCCCTTTCGTCACGAACTATTCATGACATCATGAACTTCAGTTATAAAGTGGTTTGTAGGTGTGTTACATACTAGGACTTCATTTTGGGTCTGGCAGAACCAGGTCTCCTGGTCTTGTTTTCACACACAAGGTACGGCACGGTACAGTGCACTCGCGTGCACGCTAGAACGTGCCCCCCCCCCCCGTAGATTCACGAGCCAAGTACCCAAATGGCTACTTTGCATAACAGGCTTACAAGTGAGTGTGAAAATGTTTCCTCAGATTCCTCACACCTCGCATCTATAGGCTACGGTAGGCAACACAGCATGTTGGCTTCAGTAGGGCTGCTGCCAGTATCCTGTCTGGACGCAACAATGCCTCAGCCACCGTCGAAGAAAAGAAAGACACTCGTTCAAAGCAAACTTTTAGTTTCAGCTCTATAATTCATGGCATTCCTTGAATTTGTATTAGTTTAAAAAGACAAAAACTAAGCTAAAAAACATTTCCTATGCAAACATGTTTCCTAATTTAAGGTTAGAAAAAAATGCGCGCGTGCATGTGACGTCATTAGAGTACCGTCCTGCCAGTAAAGAAATCACCATGACACCGCTGGTTATAGACATAATATAGAGAGTGCATCTCAGACTTCATGTGGTGAAAAAAACAGATCTACAAGCTCATAACGTTGTGAGCTTGTAGATCTGCTTTTTTCACCACTTTTGTGTGACACTCTTGTATGGTGAAGTAGGGCATTCATTTACGGAAAAAACGACAGCAACGATATGTGAAAAAAATCTGTAAGTTACTTCCTTGGCCCACTTGCAGCGTGCACAAGAAATGCATGGCGCTGATTAGGGCCAGCTGTTTGCGAGATGAACCCACTCAGACTCAAAGACACGAAGACTCACAGCAGACCCTCTTCTGGGCAGCTAAAGCCCCCCTGCTGTGCCACGCCATAAAAACAGCACGTATTCTTACCTCACACACACACACACATAGTCACACACCACTGTCACATCTGCTGTAGTCTCGACATGTGTCCCATTATACTGACACGATCATAGCCAGGTTCTCTGAGTCTCCTGTCAGGCAACGGAGGGGGGGGGGTCTCTGGCACAAACATGATGTGAGTGCGCTCTGGATGCAGGACAACCTGTGCCAGTGTTCCCATGTCAAACTGAGAGATGGTTCTGAAGTGATGGCTGGCAAGCAATCCACAGAGTGACGGCGTGAATTATAGCAGGCCCTCGGCTGTAGTCCTGCAGATGTTAGGAACGTGACAAGCAGCCTGCGGTGCCTGGCATAGAGACGATTTACTGAAATAGGTAGCGATGTAGGAGTTTTCTCAAATAACGACACCTGTGATTGGGTCCACCAGGACGTTAGAATCACAATGTCTTTCCAGCAGCATCTACAGTAGTGGTTCTCCACCTTTTCATGCCGTGACACCCCAAAATAATCATATTTGAACTGGAAGTGCTGGTTGGCAAGATAATGCATATAAGACAGAAAAACACCCACTGCTTCTCTCAGGAAGGGACCGCACACTCCAATGACGATGGACAGGACTCACTTAATGCTTCATTTTTGTTTTATTTTCTGCCGTGTTGGCTTCATCAGGTGCTATGAGCACAAATGGTTGGTGTGTGATAATTAAATGAAAAGATAACAGTATGCCCTAATGGTAAATATATACAGACACAGACACTTGGTTCTTTCTATCTTGTGGTGTCTTGGTCTGAGACACAGGTGGGGTTCGTATTTCATGAGCACAAAGGCTCTATTGTACTCATACAATGGGTTGTTTTGTGACGTGTGAACACAGTGAGAGTCGAGGGTGTGTGTGTGTGTGTGTGTGTGTGTGTGTGTGTGTGTGTGTGTGTGTGTGTGCGTGCGTGCGTGCGTGCGTGGGGAAGTAGGAGGGACTTATTTTAAGGTCTACCTGCTATGTTTGAGGACTGTGGCATTGTATCTAACAATACATCGTGGAGAGACCAGACCTTGATCCTGACTGTATTTTTTACTAAAAAGGACATCTTTGCTTTTTAAAGAATCTACCAGGAAACCATGGATAATTTTGAATCAGGTAAGACCAACTCTATGTGTCTTTTGTCTTTAAATGGTGTTTTCTAAAATAAGGACATGTGTTTTTATAGTTTTAAAACCTATCCTGAATGTTTTGCATGTGGGCTATGCTAACTATGCTATCATGTTTCAATGTTTGATAACATGGGTGGGTCATACGGTTCCTTTGGTATTGTTTTGTAAACATTAGCTAGCTAAGGGATGTGTTATCCTAATACTAATACTAATACTAATGTTTTAAACTAAATATAGTAGTTTGTTGTAATATTTGAATGAGAGGGGATATTTTTAGGTCTGGCAAAATCAAAATGGCTGCCATGAAAAGCCTTTGTCCTAGTGCAGGGGTGGGCAACTTTGGGCTGATGGAGAGGGCCACTATATTTCCACTCTCACTCCAGAGGGCCACATTGCATACACTGTTGGGCAGACAGCTCTTATCTCTGTATTTTAACTTTTTTTTGGTATATGTTCTATGTCACACAAAAGTAGCAAAAATAGCCGATCTACAAGCTCAAAACGTGTCACAGTGCAAATAAATACAAATACATTGGACATAAATAAGACAATAGAATTTAAATTCCAGTCATTAAGCTACTAATATAGACTGAAGTCCATGTATGTCCTAGTCACTAGGTATACACTAGGACCTATTGGAAGCTTGGGGGGGGGGGTAATGTGTTTTTATGTGGGGGTGAAATACCGCCACCTACAGGGCATAACTCATTATTGCCTCTTTGAGTGTGCAATAGCACCCCTACAGGCCATAATCCATTATTGCATCCTTGAGTGTGCAATACTGTCCCTACAGACAATAGACCAATTATTTGTTTACCAGCATTGAGACTGGATGCACAGGTGATTGTTTCATGCAATCAATTCTCAAACTGTTGTTTCGGGGTGCGCTGGTTTCAGCACACCCCAACCCCCTCTTGTGTGTTGGCTAGTGAGGCACGTCCTAGCGAGACCTGATAGAATGGGTTTCATTGCGCGCATACTAGGCTGCACCAACGCTCCTGATTTCGTGTATAGAGGGGCGGGTTTATAGAGGCGCAGAGAGACTGCGCCTGATCCCATTGGTTCACCGATCTGTCCGCCCACTGCACTCTGGTTGGTTGGGGAAATGAAACACTTCCTATACCGGGTACACCGACGCGTTCCTCCAGGCTTTTATTTTTTAGCAAAACTAAACAATAAGGGGTCTATAACCCATTATTGCATCCTGGGGATGCAATAGTGCCCTCTAGCAGGGTGAAGGCGGTATTTATCAGCATATCATGATGTAATCTATGTGGGTTTTGTTATTTTACAAAGACCTATTGTATTTATCAAGGTTTAAAACATTTATCATCTGTCAGCTAGATCGAACGCTATGAGCATAATCATACCGGAGGACCTGCCTTCCGACGTGATTGGGAACGCCTCTCATCCTGGCAAAAGAACTGCCCGTGTGAACCATTTGTCGCTAAAGAGACGCAAGACAGAGGACAATAGGAGCCAAGGTAGTTATAATGCAAACATATATATATATCTAAAAAAATCACAATGGGTCCATTATATTTAATCCTGCTTATTCATGCTCTTTTTTTATTGTATCATAGACCCTATGGTAGCGGTGATCCCTCCGAGAGTTTCATCTGTTCCTGTGGCTGTGATCCGACCTACGGTTTCTACACGTCCGCATATCGAGAGGAGCGTTCCTGCTAATGAAGCACACAGGAGTAGCCCAGATGATGACAATATTTTGCCTCCTTCGGAAGTTATAAATATTAAAATTATAAATATACTCAACTTAGCGCGTCAGATAAGGAATGTTACAAAAGAGATTGAGGCAAAATGGAAAATGTAAGAGAACTTTGTAAAAGAAAAATGGCATTGCATACTTATTGAAAATAAATAAATAGGAAAAGGCATTGTTGGTCAAAATCTACACCCACAGGCTACAGTTAGAACAATGGCTGTGAAACCGTTATTGTGAGATTGTTGATCTGCTTTTTTGTATCATTTTTGAAAGTATGTCTGTAACACATTTTCTTTAGAATCACATTCAAAGCTTTCAAACCATTGTTAAAGGATGAAATGTGAGACTATGTAATATACATTAGGGAATTTACGAGTATAAGTAGCTTTAAAACACAAAACGGCAACATTTTAAACTTAGACCAACTTGAAACATGGTGTTTGTACAGAATATATTTTAAACTACACGTGTGGATTTATAAAACATGTTCAGTCATGTCAAATACACATGCAACCACAGTGCATTTATTTAAATTGTTATGTATGTTGCAGTGGTGGAAAAAGTACTCACATTTTTTATTCAGGTATAAGTATAAATACTGCAATGTAGAAATCCAGAATAAAAAATGTACATGTAGAATGTACTCATTATGCAGGATGTTCCATTTCACAGAATGTTCCATTTCAAAATTATTTTGAAAATAGCAGATCTACAAGCTCACAATGCGTCGCATCGCAACACATTGTGAGCTTGTAGATTGGCTATTTTCAAATGGCCGAAATGTATATAGGGTTGAAGTGGTTGATGTGGTTGTTTTGTAATAATAACAAATTCAAATAATTGTAGTGGAGTAAAAGTACAATATTTGCCTCTGAGATGCAGTGGAGTAGAAGTAAAAGTACTGAATTTTATTTTTATAAATGAATTTTTGTACTGAATTTTATAAATACTCCAGTAAAGTAAAAATACCTCAAAACTGTACTTAATTACAGTACTTGAGTAAAAATACTTAGTTACTTTACACCACTGGTTTCACCACCAAATGCATTTTCATTTCCATATGGCCACACTCATAACCTGCACTGACCACCTTGCCAAAGGCGTCCAATTATATAACATGATTTATGATGTGACTCATTGTCAACTAGAAAAAGTGCTCCTCGGAGCACAGGTTTCTGCCAGGTCAGGTACGTTATTCTGGCTTCCTGGTGGCGCTATAATAGGCCAATGTGAAAAGGGTGCCATTTATTGTTAGGTCTTTCACGGCAATCAGACACTGAATTCATGATTTGAGGCATTTTGTTCCAAAAATATGTTTTGCTAAATTAGACCTGCTGGTGGCGCTATAACAGACCAATGTGAAAAGGGTGGCATTTCTTCCTCTGCATAGTGGGAATGTGCGTGTGAAATTTCACACGCACACAAATCGCAAGCTGCGTGCATAGTTTGAGGCTTTTTGTTCAAAACGGACCAATCCTGCAAACTTTGGAAGCCAACCTTAGGCAATGAGGATGGAATATGGGAAATCGGACAGATCTGTGTTGATCACATGACTGTACCGATACTGTGTACCGAGTAATATAAATAAATGGGTTTTGCACAAATCGGCCTCCTGGTGGCGCTATAACAGGCCCATGTGAAACATTTGGGGCAGAGGTTCTGAATTGGCATCCAGGGAGTGTGTGTGCACAGTTTCGGAGCGACCGGTCCAACGGTGCCGGAGATTAGCTGCTAACACACAGACAGGACGGACGGACGGACGGACGGACGGACGGACGGACGGACGGACGGACGGACGGACGGACGGACGGACGGACGGACGGACGGACAGGGGGTAAAACATACTCTATTGCCATGCCTTTCGGCCTGGCGGAGACAAACACAGTGGGCATAAAGCCTGAGTGCAAATACTGTATGGATAAAGTAGACTAGTCAATCGAACCCATACTGCCAACACACAGTAGGCCTAACAAACCTTAATGCAATGACATCCTCTTGTAAACATTAAACAATTAAATTACCTTAGAGTGCAAATACAGTAGCTTATACTGTTAGCCTTAGTGCAAGAAGAGCACGACAACAAAACAAACTCAGTATGATCTGTTAAGCAAAATAAGAAATAAAATGCAAAAATACAGTCGTCAGTGGCAGTGCAAAAGAAATAAAAAATATCCTTGCCCATAGTAATGTCGCAACATTATCTTCATTCAGCCGAGCCCTAGACGTTACCAAAATAAAGAAATTCTGTCACTTCTAGACTACTTCAAATAAAATAAAAAGCTTAGCCTTAGTATCTACACACACAGGCTGCCTGCAACAGGCTTTTCTCCAGCCTACACTTAACAAAATGACAAAATAGAATAAACTAAAATACAGTTGCAGGGTCACTTTGGTTAATAATAATAAAAAGTCAACTTAAAGGTAGGGTAAGTGATTTGCAATTATTCAAATAATTGCAAAATGGGTCTATGTTCTGATAGTGCTCGTTACTATAGAGTGTCCTGTCCATATAAGGAGTCTCCATGTCTCTCCAGCTCTTTATAAAACAGAAAATGCATTTTCGTTTCAGTTTCATTTCCAATTTCATCCAATCAGGATAGAGAACTCAATCAGGATATAGATTAAACAAGTGAAATTGGAAGTGATGACACTAAGAAATGAGCAGGCAAAATTAGAACTGGAACACTATAAAAATGAAGCTTAAAAATGGGTACTTTCTCCTGATTGGCTGAGATAATGACACCTACCAGAAAATGTATTTTCTGTTTATTAAAGAGCTGGAGAGACGGGGAGACTCCTGTTACTGAACAAACACTCTATAGCAATGATTACTATCAGAATATAGTGCTTTAACCTTTTAAAAAAATACTTTTTGTTTTAACCCAAAAATATCACTTACCCTACCTTTAAGTCAACTTAAATAGGCCTAATAAAAAGTCAACTTAAATAGGCCTAATAAAAACAACACAAAGGCCACTCATCTTAATATAACGAAATAAAAAAGAAATGGATAAATAATAAAAAATAAAACAAGCTGAGGCTGTCCTACTCCTTACGTTTAATGTTTGTCGCCACAATCGCCGGGAGGTCGTGGATGTATATGTTAAACAGCAGTGGTGAGAGGACAGACCCCTGTGGCACCCCGTTCCTCAATCTTCTCAGTCTGCTTCGCTGGCCATCGCTGGTCCGAAGTATGAAGCTGCGGTTGGACAGCATCTCCATTATAAACTTCACCGTATGCCGGTCTGGGATTGTCCTCAGAAGCTTCAGGTGAAGTCCACGGTGCCAGACGGTGTCATATGTGGCCGTTAGGTCGAGCAACACTACCCCAGCTTTCTCTTTGGCCTGAAAGCTGTGTTTTGACGATCTTTGGACAGCTGCGAAAGCCACGACGTGCACGTGGATTTAAACAAAAAGTGTCCGGGGGGTGGGGGAGACTCCCGTCTATCCACTGGAACAAAAACATTTCTAACACGATCGGCCGACTCGACGATTGGATTTGAACCGACGTAGATCTACGTCCTTGGCACTCAATGTGTTAAATGGGACGCAGAGCCTTGGGGTCCTCCGTAGTTTTGCCTGGTTTCAGCAGGGCGATAACAGCAGCACGGCGCCAGGTCTTCGGCAGTTTGGACCTCTGGAAGCAGGATGAGAAAAAAGAGCAGAGCCAGGCAGATGTTGAATCACTCTGGTGGGTCACAAACTCCGGGTGGATGTTATCATGCCCCGGGGCCTACCCTAAGGTTGCCGATGGCCGCCCTAAGTTCAGCTGTTGTAAATTCTCCAGAGATGTCAACGTCGACACCGGGTGCCCTAGAGAGGGAAGATACCTCGCGCAGTGTAAAGCGGGCGAAGTTCTTGTCTGCACCTTGGAATTGTCTGTTCTTCAGGAGCTGGGCTGCAATGGCATCTGCTGTCACAGGGCACAGGGTGTTGTTTTCCTGCCAGTGAGCTGGTTGATAATCTGCCACGCCTTACGGCTGGAATGGGTGACATTGATTGATTCAACGGTTTCAGTTCATCTGGCCCTTCGGGTGGCGTCCAGCTTGTGGAGTAGTGCCGTTGCAGTCACGTCCACATCCTCACTTGAGCCAGCCTGCTGATGTTCACGCAGAAGGTGGTTGCACTCTTTGTCCCTTGCCCGGGATGTAGCTCGCATTGTAGCCGCGAGGGATTGTTTTCTTTGCTGCACTTAGGAGCACTTCGCAATAGGCTGCATATGCTGAGTCCACATCAGCGATATCTTGGTCCGCATACTGTACGTCATATCATACTGTACGCATACTGTACGCATACTGTACATCATATCATACTGTGCACATACTGTACGTCATATCATACTGTACGCATACTGTACATCATATCATACTGTACGCATACTGTACGCATACTGTACATCATATCATACTGTGCGCATACTGTACGTCATATCATACTGTATGCATACTGTACATCATATCATACTGTATGCATACTGTACATCATATCATACTGTGCGCATACTGTACGTCATATCATACTGTACGCATACTGTACATCATATCATACTGTACGCATACTGTACGCATACTGGTTCTGGTAAAAGTTTCTCATGCTCTGGTTCTGGTTCAAGTTGCTCATGCTCTGGTTCTGGTTCACTTCAGGTGGGGCAGCAGTGATTCCCCCGGCACTGGATCGACACATGCACATCACGACGCCAAGAATTGGCCACCAGAGTGCCTTCTTCATCATAATGAAATACTATAATAACTATTATTATTATTATTAATAATTGATTAATAAACTATTATTAATTAATGACTGAACACACACTGAGCTGAAGCAGAAACAGCAGAAAATGCCAACGGTCGACATCGACTAATCTCTCAGGACCATACCCAAATATGGAGTAAAACATTCTAGATATGTTACAACATAAATGACTGACGTCATAGAATGACCACATGAAGTCTGAGATCCACATGAGAGCCATGCTGTTATTAGACCCCATCTGTCTGTACAGAGCTGAGACCTGTGTGTTGTCACATCTTCACTTCAGCTTGAAGGGTCATTGTCGGTGGTTCTTTAACTTGGCCATGTATGTCGGCTGCAGACCCCCATTTGTAAATACTCTCAGATACACGTCCCACCCTCCCCCCATATTTAGGCAAGACAGATGTCAGCAACACGACAACAGAAATGTACAGAGATGACATGCCATTATCAGGCACGGTCTTGTTTACATACTGTATACAGTGTTGCCAGATCCTGTGAGAGAAACAAGCAACCAGGTCTAGGAAAACCAGCCCAAAAGAAGCGACTATGGGCCACATGAGCACTTTAACATATACATCAGCTATTTGAAAATAGCAGATCTACAAGCTCACAAGTACTCAGCACTACAAGTGAGATAGTAGATCGGCTATTTTCAAATAAAATCTTGCGGGGAAATTATAATAAGTAGATCTGGCAACCCTGACTGTATATTGTCTCTGTCGGTTACATGTCGGGAAGCCGACATGTCGCCTTTCCGACGGTTACTAACCCTAACCCTAACCCTAACCCTAACCGCACGCAGAAGCCACGTAGTCGGAGTAGTGGGATATCGGAATTATGAGCGGTACCCGTCTCTGTCGGGTGCAGAGCTACAAGCTCAAATTTGGTTCGTGGATCTGCTTATTTTGATGCCTTTGTGTGACGCTGTAGTATGATCAAGCAGGGCATTCATTTACGAAAAAACACAAAGAGTTAGAACGTGGAGATAAGAGGTTTCTGCCCGACAGCGACGATATGTCATAGATGACTGACGTCATAGACGAGCCACATGAAGATCCACATGGAAGCATTATACCCTGTTATTATACCCTGCCCCCCCCCCCTCCCCCCCCAGGGTTGCCAGATCTGCTCACTATAATTTCCCCGCAAGATTGTATTTGAAAATAGCCGATCTACAAGCTTGTAGATCTGCTATTTTCAAATAGCTGATGTACATGTTAAAGTGCTCATGTGGCACATAGTCGCTTCTTTTGGGCTGGTTTTCCTAGAAATGGCTGCTTGTTTCTCTCACAGAATCTGGCAACACTGGGGTTCATATGAGTGCATGAGAACTTTCATTTCACTTAAATACATGTGTCCATGTGGAGGATTGCTAATTAATAATAAAAATTTGTCGGATGAAAGGCCGGCTGGCACCCTGAAAATAATAACTTAAAGGGCAGTCCGCTACAGTGTGTTTGGGGGGAACCTAATCACGCAAACCGCTGGACAGATCAGCACCTAATGTATTGTTTGTGCACACACCTGGCAGTGGGCCAAGAAGTACCTCCACTCCATGACGGGTACGCCACTGGACTAGACTACTAGGTCCTGTCATAGAGTTGCTCTTAAGATAGATTGGGGCTGAGGGGACGATCGGCTCCTCAATTCTTACCTTTTTCTGTATTTTACAGATGTCTGTATAGTTCCGATAGTCTGGGAAAAAGTAATCGATGGGTTGAAACCATAGACTGTAAAAAAGAATGGACAAAGAAAGCTACGCCATTGGTTTAAATGAAGCCGATTGTTCAGGAATTTCAAATCCGCCATTTTTCTATATCGCGTCATATCGCGTCATATCCTGCGCAATGCAACCAGACCAATATTGGTTGGGTAGCTTGTCATTCAAGAGTTGAAACAAAGTTATTCAAAGGAATAATGAGTGTCAGGCTAAAGATGGACCCAAATGGACCCGTAATGTGTACATTTGGGTCACTTTTTACACTCTCAGAGTTCAATGAATACTGAGGATTTTACAGTATAAGAGCTGAGCTTTCCTTCTTTTTATTTTCTTTCAGTCTCGAAATCCCCCCTCCCCCACACACCACACACACACACACACACACACACACACACACACACACACACACACACACACACACACACACACACACACACACACACACACACACACACACACACACACACACACACACACACACACACACACACACACACACACACACACACGTACTTAAGAAGACAGTCCTGCTTCCACTGCGTGTGGTTTTTGGACAGGACATGGCAGCGGCCGGGATTGAAACTCTTTCCAATGAGGTGTAGAGAAGCGAATCCTGATATATTTCCCCCCTTAACTGTCTTCTTCCTGTCTTTAGTTTCCATTTCTCCTCACTAGAAAATGCTTTACCGGTTACATCTTTCCACACAACAACAAGTTCACCACATAACACAGGGTTTGTTTGACAGTGGCCTAAAGCAACGGTTCTTACTTGCACTGGGACTACAAATTTGGCGCTGACCATGAAATCACCACCATATTCCTTTGTTGCATTCTTTGTCTATGATTCGATCGGAATGCTTGACTCCTACTCTCCTTCAAAACCGCTCAAGAGCACTTACAGGTGGCTGCAAATCGAAACTGGCCCCTCTCCCCAGAACTGTTTACTGTACATATGTTTTGCTTTTGTTTTCAAACTGTTTATATGATGATTTTGCATAGTAGTGTATATTTGTCTGTCATTAATGTTTCGATGAATTGAGTACAAAGGACCCCAATGAAGCCATAGGCTTTCTTGGGTTTAAAATCCTCTTAGCAGACCTTGTATTGAACTGTACTTTCCTGAGCACTTCAATACCTTTTTTTTTTTTTACAAACTCCTAATAAAAGATAAATAAAGTATTCAATCAATCAATCAATGTTACAAAACATGTACTTAAGTACTAAGTACATTTACTTTTTTTACTTTACTGCAGTGGCGCTAGTATAGGCTGGGCCTGAGCAGGAGCGGGTGGGCACGCATGCACACGCGCGTGTCCCCGACCCGTGTGCGCGCGCGAAGCGGTTATTGTGCGTTTTTGGGGCGTTTTTTTGTTACTTTATTTCGGTTTTAGGGTTAGGGTTAGGGTTAAGTTAGTTAGGGTTGTGTTATTTAATTCTTATTTTTGCCTGATTTTACCAATTTTTATTGGGGTGGGCCACTGCCCACCCCAGCCCACCCATGGCTGCGCCCCTGCTTTACTGGAACATTTTCAATTTTCAATACTTTTACCTCTACATATCAGAGGAAAATATTTTACTTTTACTCCACAACAATTATTTGAAAACTTTAGTTAATAGTTACTTTGTAGATCTTGATTATTATTATTACAAAACATACATTACCCACTTCAGCCCTATATACATTTCGGCCATTCGAAAATAGCCGATCTACAAGGTCACAATTTTGCGGGTAGTAGCTATACCCGGGTTGTGCAAAAAATAATGGCATTTATTATTTTCAAGTAACATAAGACCTTTAGCTGAGGTTTAGCTGTGATTTACAACAATGAGCAGGTAGAGGTTCACTGCCTTGCTCAATGACACAGTGAGAGGACAGCTGTTGATGAACACACTGTCAGTAACAGTGATAAAACTGTGACTTTTTTGTATAAATTAAAGCTCGATTCAACGTCAAGATTAATTGTTTGCCTTCATCATCATTTAACATTGTACTGTCTGTAACTGTAACGAAATGTGTGTTACATGATGTATGTTACAGTCATTACATAATGCAGACATTTCATATTTTCATATTCAGAAGAGTGGATGACTGTATATGAATGCACCACACTCACAAGCACACATGTATCACAGAAGAATCCTTGGTGTTTAACCACATTAACCCTGGCATCCTTATTTTGGGAAGACTCTGACAAATTAAAAAAAATGTTGAGCTTGTCTTTAAAAACATTAAAACATATATAAAAAAGCCGATCTACAAGCTCTATCATGCGTTGTGACCTTGTAGATTGGTTATTTATGTTTGTTGAATGTATATTTCAGGACCACAATGGAAACAAGCCCCTAAGGCTTTTTGCAGAGGTGGGGACTTGGACTCGAGACTCGAGACTCGACTTGACTTGAAGTCCCGATTTTGATGACTTTAGACTTGCTTGACCAAATCAAAAATAGACTTGGACTTGCTTGGGACTTGAATGCCAAAGACTTGAGACTTGACTTGACTTGAACGCTAAAGACTTGAGACTTGACTTGACTTGAGCCCTCTTGACTTGAAAATTCAAGTCTTTTCAAGTCACTTTCAAGTCACTTAAGCAAGCCAAAAATGTTTAAAAAGTGTGCATCAACTATAATGTTATTAGTCAGAAATCCCGGCCGTCAGTGACACCTAGTATAGTGTTGCCAAAGCTGCTTATTTACCCTAACTTTTGGACAAACTTTGGCTTGTTTTTGGCTTGTTTTTGGAAGTCGGTTCGCTTGTTTCTCTCCCGATACTTGGCAACACTGGCCCACATGTTGCACGTTACCAAACAAACAACACACCGGCTTCACTCCTGCCGTCGCTGCTGGAACTGAAGCCAGGTGGAATAAAATGTCAACTCCAGCAGTTATAGCTTTCGGTTTTAAAGATTACAAGGTGGAAGACAAGACGAGAAAAGCAGTATGCAAGGCAAGACCTATACTTCACATTAACATTACGGCGTGCTAAGAGCAAACTACAGTATAACCAGTGGTGGAAAGTAACTAAGTACATTTACTCAAGTACTTTACTTAAGTACAATTTTGACTTGTTTTTTACTTTACTGAAGTATTTGCAATTTTCAGTACTTTACTTCTACATTACAGTCATTTAGCAGACGCTTTTATCCAAAGCGACTTACAGTAAGTGCATTCAACATAGGTAGGGAACGAAACTACTAATCACCAGAAGTCCTAAGTGCATTTTCTGCAAAAACAAGCAACCAAGAGTATACCTAGCGCTAAGGTAAAAGTGCAATATATCAGCTACCTACTTCTACTCAACTACATACATATCAGAGGCAGATAGCCTACTTTTACTCCACTACAATTATTTGAAAACTTTAGGTACCAGTTACTTTGTAGATTTTGGTTATTAATACAAAACATACATTGACCACTTCAGCGCTATATACATTTCCTCTTCTACCCTGGATTTGAACGCGGTTTCCAGTGCAATTGCTGAAATTTCACCATTGTGATAATAGAGCCTGCCTGCTTGATCAGAGGATACACTGAATTTGTGTCAGATCCTGTGTCTAGGTGAGACATGGCCTTTGAAATTATCTAAATGTCTCAATAGAAGAGCAGGGAGACAAAATACAACCACCCTGATTGTATAAGTTATATTGTAGTAACATACTCTACCATACAGATTGTACAAAATTACATTATATTCATTAAAAAGGGCCCTTTTAAACCCTGTCCTCAAGGAGGAAATTAAAAGTACAGTATCTGCGTTCTGTTGGCCTGGAAGAAACCTTGTTTTAAAATAAATGCAAATTGTGAAAAATGCTCATGATTTATGTAAATCTTTACATATCTTGAATTAACATTTTGACTTGTTTGGGACTTGAAACAAAAGGTTAGGACTTGTGTGGGACTCGAAACAAAAGGTTAGGACTTGTGTGGGACTCGAAACAAAAGGTTAGGACTTGTTTGGGACTTGAAACAAAAGGTTAGGACTTGTGTGGGACTCGAACCAAAATGCTAAGGACTTGTGTGGGACTCGAAACAAAAAGCTGAGAACTTGGACTTGACTTGGGACTTGGCTGTGTTGACTTGGACTTGACTCGGGACTTGAGAGCAAAGACTTGAGACTCGACTTGGACTTGCAACATAGGGACTTTGTCCCACCTCTGGCTTTTTGTGTTATCATTTTAACAATCATTGTAAAATCTTATCTCTGTACTATTTGAAAACTGTTAATAAAGTATTCAATCAATCAATCAATCAATCAATCAATATTCAGTAGGGCAAGTGATTAACTCTGAGGATTAAAAAAAAATCCATTTTCTGTATCACAGGGCTGTGTCTGTTCCAAAACACCCACTAGATGGTACTGCTGTTCAACACAATGAGAAATGCATTCACATCCTGTGCTGCAAGTGGACAGCCACTCCTAAACCTCCTCCAGTGGTGCTCTGGACCTCTGGACAAGGGTGTGTCAGTAAGAGTATAAAGCCTCTTACTCCATTTGCCTCTTATTAACTACAATAACAAGCATAAGGGTTAGTGTTTGCTATCCTATTCTAAACTTTAGGTTGATTTTCATCAAAAAAAAATAAACACAGTATCATTGTTCCATTAAAATGCCTTTTACATGGTTTATTAAATAGGTTATTTCCCTGAGTAAGATCAGTCTACAGTCAGGTTCTTCCCGTCTTTTATACATAGAGGTTCGGGGCCTCTTCACACCGCCGATCCGACCAATATGTCTGAGTCATATAGTGTTGTGGGCTTTTTCAGGGTACCAGTTGTAGCCTACCCGTCTCTCTGTGTCCCTTTTCTGCCCATATATGGAGATCTCTGCGTCTGTAATCTGTATCTGTATATAATCTGTATTTATTATCAAAACATTTAAAATTAATTAAAAAATATATATATATTTTTTGCAAAAATCGATTGGGTGGGCCAGCTTTCTATATGTAGGTGGGCCACGGCCGACCCAGGCCCACCCATGGCTGCACCCCTGATACACATGATGAAAACAGAGCTATACTGTCCAATTTGACCATACTGTACAATACCAAATACTCTAAAACCAGTTCACCCATGATGCAAGCTTGTACATCTGCTATTTCTGTGCAGTATTTGAACATTGCTTTTATACTTTTGCATTTTAAGACAAATGCTCTCTTCTGGGGGTCCCTGGCACAAAACATTTTCAGATGGGGGTCCATGGCTAAAATCAAATGTATTAAAATATTTTGAAAATAGCAGATGTACAAGCTCACACAACGCGTCGCATCGCTTGTGAGCTTTTAGATCGGCTATTTTCAAATAGCCAAAATTTAAATAGGGCTGAAGTGGTTTGTGTTTTGTCATAATAATTAAAATCTACAAATCAACTAGTAGTGACTAAAGTTTTCAAATAATTGTAGTGGAGTAAAAGTATAATGTTTGCCTCTGAGGTGCATTGGAATTGAAGTAAAAGTATTGCAAATTGGAATAGTAAAGCATACCTTAAGATTATACTCAAGTACAGTACTTGAGTACATGTACTTTGTTACTTTCCACCACCGTCAGCATTAGATTAATTACTTACTCACCTTCTACAAAGATGACGAAAGAGAACACACTTTTGTTCCATAGGCCCACATTGTCTTGTTTCAGAGAGCATGGTGGTAAATATGAACTTTTGCCCCAAAGTCTTTATATTCCATAATGTCCCACGTCCGTGTGTTGTTTACTTTTTACTCAAGCTAAACATGGAGTTTGACTGTTTGAGAACGTATGCTTGACGTTAGTCAAGCGAGTCAAGCGGCCCCCAGAAATCTGTTTCCTTTCAAAACGATGTGCATTTCAAAATAAGAGTTTTTTCAAATCTATACTTGGAATGTTATAATTCAACACACGTTTTATTTTGAAATACTACTGGAAATAGAAGTAGCCAGGTAGCCTAGTTGAAACTACTTCACGCTATTGGGATGAAATCAGCAGCTTTATGTTATGGAACTGGGGAAAAAAGACAAACAGCCTGACAAAAAGTGGGGGGTATGAAATCACGGATCTGTGAGGGTGTCGCGTCGTACGCACAGTGAATGGGCTTATGTCTGAGTCAGAGTAATCTCTCAAGAACAGAATCTGTCCGAGCCTTGTTGAGAACCTATGCACATTGGCCTTCAGATCAGGAAGCAGGCCGCGCTTTACCCAATCAAATGTAAAACAGCAGAGGGCGCTGTTTTTCCTTTTTATTTGATGGGTTCCCAGATTGGAGTCGGAGTGACGTGGCCGTCCATTACACCGTGGTTAATCTGGTTATGCTTTTATATGGGCATATCATATGGGGTTTGTTTATGGTTATGTCTGAGTCAGAGTGACTGGTATAGGATACAAAGAAATAGATGTATCTAATGTATAAAGGAAAACTTGATTCAACCTCAAAATGTATTGTTTGCCTTCATCATAATTTAACTAGCTAACTAAATAAAATAAGTCGTCCAGAGAGGGTAGTCATAGGCCTACGGAGATCTACTTTATTTGCTACTTGCTACTTTACAAGCTAGTAGCAACTGATCAAAAGCCAAGACCTCACCAACCATTAATCAACCACAATTTTCCCCACCATACTAGTTTCTTTGTATATTTTAAGTGTACTTTAACTTCCTTGTTAATGACGTGCGATTCAATTACACCTTGAGAAGATGTGGGCTAACCTCAGGTGTCATAGGTTATTCATTGTCATGGATTGGGGTGAGGTTGGGGGGCTGTTGGTTGGGTCCCATGTGTCTGGGTGATTGATGGTATGTTTAACTGTAGACCATTGATCTGTTGATGCTTGTGGTGTGTGTACGGTGCTTTCCTCCCTCTGTCATCTGTATCCTACATACAGTAGGAATCAACCAGGAACTATGCGCTCCCCTAATGATAGGCAATGGTTGTTAGTGGTTTCATGATCTTACGCTGCAGGGTTTGATCGACCATGTTTTGTCAGGGGTTTGTTGGGGGAAATAAATGTACACAGATAAAACTAATCTGTGGAGTTGTTTCAATAATGTAAACGGAGAAGAGCAATATTTTATTTTAAATGACATTTATTTTTAATTCCTTGGCTCTAATGCTCTTCTGCAGAATAACAAGGGATGTCTAAAAGACATACAATGTAGTTAACACACTGTGCTCAAGGCTAATACATTCACAAAAAAAGCAAAGATAATAAATTGTGAATCATGAGGACTAAAGGAACAAGGAATGTCTAAAGACATTTCTTGTCTTGTCTAGAGCACACAGGGCTCAAGGCTAATATGTGTGCAAAACAAGCAACATGTTAAATAAATTACACCTCAAAATATATTTTTTTAACTGAAAAACAAGTGGGGGGAATACAGCTGATAATGCAGAATATCTTATCTTTTTTTCCTGTAAATATCAATCATATGAAGTGATATTATCTTACCCAGCAAGCAGAAACTTGTTTCAGCAAACACTTGTTTTGACAAACTGTAAAATAAAATAAAATAAAATAAGCAGGATATGATAAGGATAGACACATGCTGTTATTGATTTCATATTATGGTTATTTGTTTCTAGAAAGCAGACCGAATTGTATAGAAACAAGTGAAATGATCTTACACTATTGGCAATTGTCACTTGTTAAAAGAACAATGAGGGACGGGCTTGTTAAGCTGTGCTTCACACAAGCTTATTTTCTGATAAAGGAATTGGAGGAACACATTGTAAATGGGCAATGAGCAGCCCTCTCTTATGGCTCAGCGTAAGGGGATTTTCCTTCTGTGCCTCAGTTGTTTCCCTATGAGGTTATAATGAGGTTAGAGGAGGATTTGTGGGCTGCTTTTGTCTTTTTCTCTTTCCCCTGATGCAGCCAGAGGTACACATCTTATAATCCTCACCTTGTTTTCACTATGTGGCAAGGTGCACTGAAAGTACAAGGTAACAATATCCTGACCTCAGACGACAACAACAACAACAGCAACACAACAAAGAACATAAACTTTCATTTTCGCTTTGAAAAGTTATTTTGTCTTCTTCTTTTTTTTCTTCAAATACAGCAGATCCCATGTGTGGTAAGAGGTCAATGGCATCAACAATCCATAGCACGGAGTGCTCTAGGTTGCGAGGTTAGGGTACATGGTCGATTCTGCCAGAGCTCTGTATACAGGCCTACGTGAGATCGCAGAGGGCATCCTAAACCACTCAATCCGGGAACGCATCTCTGTCATTTTAGATTTCTTTAGCTATTAAAAAATAGCAGATATATACAAGCTCATCTATGAGCTTGTAGATCTGCTATTTTTGAAAAATTGTGAACATTTGTGCAAAAAAAAAATTTTAAGTGCACATTTGTAACTCAAATCTTTGCTTCTTGGGGGGGTCCCTGGAACAAAAATATTTTTTACAAATGTTCGCTTTAAAAATATATGTATTCAAAGATTTGCACACATTTTCCACGATTTTTCAAAAATAGCAGATCTACAAGCTCATAGCGCGGCACTTGGTGCCGCGCTATGAGCTTGTATATCTGCTATTTTTGAATGGCCAAAGAAATCTAAAATGACAGAGATGCGTTCCCGGATTGAACGGGTTAAACTGCCTGTTCCCAATTTCACAGAGGCTTGACCACTTATGCCCGTCACGGTTCTGCTCTGAAAAACGGCAACGGGGGACGCCTCCCATTGATCACAGAAATATTGCAGATGAAAACATCATGGTTTATATGTTCAAATAAATAAAGTTCCCCTTCAAAGTAACTGCAGTAACTGCAATATAATCAGGACCGGGAGCAGACTCAGTAGGAAAGTAATGTACTGAAAAATGACAAATGACAAAAGAAATGTAAACCAAGTCAACTGAAGACAGTATGGACTAGGCAGTGCATGAACTTGTGTGTGACTTTTGCTAATACATGTCAAAACCATTAGCACAATATGGATCAGGTGAAACCCCAGAGGTTTTGCACATCGCATGTGTCCAACGATGTGGCATGAAATATGCCTGTGGCATTCTGACCTAAGCCACAGAGTATAGCTTAGGTCTATAGTATAGACCATACGCCTGGAAGCTAAACCTCAGCCTACACTGAATAAGCATGCAATGGGTCACACACAAACACGCACAACATTTGTGCATAATGTCTATGTGTGACATATTCATGCATGGATTGTGCGTTGCGTGTGTGAGTGCGTATGCATATGTTTTATAGCTTTTATAGCTATATTATAGTTACAATAACACGTATACAAATGTGTATACACAAGCTACAGAGAATCTACAGTCAACTACACATCAAATCATGCTCACGTCCATGCACAAATTGCACATTTTGCAAAATAATTGCTCATCTACATTTGAATTTTAGGCATGACGGCATTTAATTGAAGCTTCAACTCCTACTCCACATAAATCAGATTACATGCAACCAACTAGTCTGAGGGTCAAAGGCAACATTTACAACGCCACTTACAGTGAGTGCAGAAATAGAAGCTGACCAATGCAAGATGTTTTGGCTCCAATGCCAATCTCGATTTGAGTCCGATAGACCAAATCCGAAGTTCTGAGCGATATATATAAAAAGGTCAAAAATCTTGAAATCAATTTGGAAAACATTTAACTTATAAGCAAAAAAGCTATACAAATAAACACAAATAACTTTTTGATAGATACAAATAAACACCTGTAAACTGAACTGTATTTTATTTAACCACTTAAGCTCTATTCAATTTGAAAACATAGCTGACCTGCAAGCTCACAATATGTTGCGGTGCTATTACTGACAAATAAAATAAAATAAATAAATAAATAAAATCTCCCATAATGACATGCCCAAAATAGGGAATAGGCATGTTGAAGGAATAGGCATGTTGAAAGTTGGTCAAATTCAGGACACATTGACTGCATAACTGCCGATACCGGCATCAGTCAAGCTCCAGCTCAGTGGCCTTGTGGTTAGAGTGTCTGCCCTGAGACCGGGAGGATGGGGTTTGATCGCCGGCCGGGTCATACCAAAGACTCTAAAAATGGGACCCGATGCCTCCCTGCTTGGCACTCAGCATCAAGGGTTGGATTGGGGGTAAGTCCCTGCATGGGACATACTAGCGTCATGTCCAGGGGGTGAGCTTGTACATCAAGGCTCCTGCCCTATGGGCCACATGGCTCGGCAAGGCTTACTTTAATTACTTCCATCAGCCAAACCGATATATGGGTCAGGCTCTGCACTTAGAGTTTCTTGCCAAAAGGCCAGTTTGATGACAGGACACAGGTTATGGATGAGGTATCTGACCCCCCCCCCCCCCTCCATTCTGACACAGACATGGGTCAGAACTTTCACCCTTTACTTGGTTCACCGGAGGCCCTCAGGGTTCTATACTAGTTTTAAAAAAAATCACCCTACACTATATATTTTTACTAAAAATATTTTCCTGTGAAAGCTTCACCAAGAATACAGATGCTGCGGTTAACTCTCTTTATCTTGTGTTTTCAACAACTTTTCCTCCCTTCTGCTTGAGCGCGGAGAGAGATTGCGTGAAAGATGAGCCTATATGCAGACTGCAGGTTTGTGTGGTGCAGGGAGCTATTTACTAATCAATCACCCTGCTGGGCACAAAGGTCCACTGTGGTCCATACGCATTGACTCTTGGAAAAGGGTGTTTATCTGGTTCAGTTCCAAGCGCAAAGTTAAAGCTGCACTATGTAACTTTTCTGTTCTACCCTGGATTTAAACACGGGTCTCCTGCGCAAGTGCTGAAATGTTTTACCACTTAGCTAATAGAGCCTGCCTGCTTGCTCTGGGGAGACATTTTATTTTGACCTTCAGGTCAAAATTCGAGTAAACCAGAAACAGGATTGAGTCAAAGGTCATGTCAAACCTAGACACAGGATCTAAATGTCTCAATAGAAGAGCTGGGAGATTAATACAACCACCCCAATTATATAGGTTATATTATATTAATATACTAGCATATAAATTGGACAAGATATCATTTTATTCACTTAACAAAATTACATAACAGAGCTTTAATACTACGTTCAAATATAACTTCTTTTTTTTAAAGTGTTGCATGGGTCTTTTAACACATTTCCCCTTGGGGGTCAATCTTATCTTGTATATTGTAATCCTCTTTTTTATGAATAGCATAGCTTCAGTTATTTTAGTAAGCAAAAGCGACTAATCTTATTTCATTTGTTTTACTGCTACAGTGCGACAGTATGTGCCTGCATGTGTCTGTGAATGCATGCATCTGTGTGTGTGTGTGTGTGTGTGTGTGTGTGTGTGTGTGTGTGTGTGTGTGTGTGTGTGTGTGTGTGTGTGTGTGTGTGTGTGTGTGTGTGTGTGAGAGTGTGAATGTATTTATGCAAATGCGTGCAGGAACGAGTTAATTTGTGCATGTGTGTTTGTGTGTGAGCTGTGCTGTGCCATGCAGGGATTGCCTGTGGAGCTGTCACAGTGCTAAGAATGACCTTGTAATGGCATTCAGCTGCTGCTTCTGCTGCTGCATAGGAGGTGGGGCTTAACAAATGAAGGTATACTGTGTGGTTGCAAGCTTCATTACACTCCATTAACTTGTTTTACAGTATATTAAAACAAGACATTACTATTAAAAACTAACAAACAAACAAACAAACAAACAATAATTTAGCCACATAATTAGCCACTTAAACCCTCTATAGTATAGAGTCTATACTAAATGGACCCTAGTTGAAACTGTACTTTGTAAGCTCTTGTTTCACTCTACTCTAATTCTCTTCGCCAAAAATAGCAGATCTACTAGTTTGACGCGTTGTGAGCTTATAGAGCTGCTATTTTTGGCACCAAAACAGAATAAAAAGATTTGGGGTCAAAGTGGCAATATATAAAATAAGCCGCCTGGAGTTTATAAGGTGAATTGCAAAAATATTACTATGAAATAAATCATTCTCTTTTGAATGAGTGAGAGTCTGTTAGACCATTGTATCCAGGATGCTTTAAGAATACCATTGCATTTCTCTTCAATGAGATGAACTGTATGAGGGGAAAAAATTAAAACAATGCTTTGGAACCGTAAGTTCTAAGTTCTTCTTGTGAGCGTGTTTGTGTGTCTGTTCAGTGTGTTGTTTAATGAGTATGCCTATGTTTTGTGTTTTCTCAAGCAAACAGCTGCACCATGTTAAGTGTTCTGCAGCAGTGAGAAGACTGGAGTCATGCCAGTTTATGTACTGTGATACATAGGAAAATCTGTTTTAGTTTGTAACGTAGAGTTAAATCAACACTACGGATTTGGCTGTGTACTGTAGGTCTATGAACATGTGTGCCAGGAATATGTGTGACAATACTAAACTATTTGTGTTGTATTTGCCATGACATTTAACAGATAGACATTTACTTTTTTATTTGTACAAATAGCAGACACTTTTATGCAGACTGTCACATAAATGAGATACAATTAGAATGAGCTTAAATTCCTAGGTAAGCAACATAAGCAAGGGATATAAAATAGGGGCAGGGACAGACCTGCATTGTAATGATATGTCAAAGAAGTAGGCTATACAAGTAAATTGTGAATTGCGACCCAGAAGGGCTTCCTTTTATTTATTTCCTTATTAAAGTGATTATGGAATAAAAAAAGACACCAATCACTAAAATGCCTCTAATTTAGATCCACATAAACACAATTACACCTCATCAATAAGATGCTGCACTCTTCTTAAAAGTGGAGGCAAATGTGAGGTCACTGGTCTTGAACATACAGCTCTGACACAGTAAAATGTCAAGTGTTATTTTAACTCAGGAAGTGTAAACATGGACCCCCTTTCAGAGTTCAATTTATACTCCAGATATTGTTTTTCTTTTTTGTAATTCTATATGTTTTCAAAATGGTACATGTTTGGTACATGGCAGAATATAAGTACGTTTTTGAATATTGCCAGTCCATAAAATAAAAATATCAAAATAAAAATACAGATTGCCGTCTGCTGTCCCCATCTCTGAAAATCTCAACCAGCAGTGCACATTCTGCCACTAACGGTTTGCTATAGTCCCTAGGCTAGTCCCCCCCAGATTCATGTAGAGTAAAAAGAACTTCCCCCACTGTGAACGGCTACCCAAACTTTTTCAGCTTGAGACCCAAAAGAGTTTCCCTGGGATCCACACAAAAATAGTTAAAATACTGCTTGTAGATTGACTATTTCCACTATTTGAGATGTTTTGAAATTGTTTGAAAATGTAATTTTATTATACATAAATGTTTTTATTTACTTAAGTTGCAACCCATAAAAACGTGTCAGTGACCCAAAGTGGGCCATGACCCTATGTTTAGGAAACATTGCTATAGATAGACTGTCAACAGCATGACTGGTTGTGTCCTTAAATGGCTGAGGCTGAGGAATGAGAAATGCATTTGTGACAACAAAGATTAAGATCCATCTTCAGCCCTTCTATCCTACTCGGCATGCATGTGCTGACACACACGCAGTATTGATTAAAAGATAATTGCAACATGCCTGTTGAGCTGACATCTGCAGAGTATCCAGTGTTACGCATGTAGCTATCGCAGTGGTTTGTGTCTTTTCGACTCTCAACCTATTGTCTGATGCAGCACGTTGTCTCATAATTGTAAATGTGTGTTGAGTAATTGCCTGGCGTTCTCCGGTGATGCACCGCACAATTTCAATCAAGCGCTCAAACAAAGGAGCGCTGGAGTGTGTCCAGCTATCTATATCCACTTACTATATATGCCCATTTACTGCTGAGCACTGGTACAGAATATAAATCACAGGGCCTGCATTACTTGAGGACTGAGAGATAGAGAGAGAGAGAGAGAGAGAGAGAGAGAGAGAGAGAGAGAGAGAGAGAGAGAGACTCCACTGAGCACAGGCACCCCATGAGGCTGCAAGCTTAGCCCACTGCTGTTCGCACGTCATCCACAATTGTTATGCCAAGTCCGAATCCAACCACATCATCAAGTTCACTGATGGCCTCAACAGCAACAATGATGAAACATCATACGGAGAGTGGGTGCAGGGAACTGGGGAGCAACCTATAGTAACTCTTAGATGGTTGTTAACTATAGGAGCACCAAGTTTCTTGGAATGCTCATCTCCGACGACCTCACCTGCCCTTTCAACACCAACACTGACTGCAGCCAAGGAAAGCACAGTGTTTCAATTTTTTTTTTATTGATTCTCAATAATAACAGATGTAAACTGAAGTACAAAAGTTCCAAGAAAGTACAGCGATACCACTTCCAGCGGAGGCTGAAGAGAGCCAGTTTACACCGCCCATTCCTCACCATCTTCTGCAGATTCACTGTGGATCGCGTCCTTGCTGGCTGAGTCACTGTGTGGTTTGGGGACTGTAAAGCAGTGGTTCTCAAACTTTTTCGTGCCAAGGACCCCCAAATTGATATGCATTCGGCCCGCGGACCCCCATCTGAAAATATGTTGTGCCAGGGACCCCCAGAAGCAAAGATTCGAGTTCAAAATGTTTACCCTTTAAAAAAAAGATTTAAAGATTTGCACACATTTTCGAGATTCTTTCAAAGATAGCAGATCTACAAGCTCGTAGCGCGGGCTACGAGCTTGTAGATCTGCTATTTTTGAATAGCCAATTTTGCTGGGGACCCACTGGTACCCGTCCAAGGACCCCTGGGGGTCCCCGGACCCCACTTTGAGAACCAATGCTGTAAAGCATCTGAGCGCAAGATCCTGCAATGAATAGTGAGCACAGAAATCATATGGGTCTCTCTCGTGTGAATGTCAATCTAAAGGAAACAAAACCCTCAATATCCTGCTTATGTGAAAGGTTTTACAGCAAGTTCATGACTCCAGAATAAGGCAGGTGCGCCGACAGTGAGGCCTTGAGGCTCTTATGATGCGCCTGAGCGAGCCACAAGGTGAGTGAGTGCCCATGCCGGGCAGCCGTCCACCGAGTTGGCAAGCCGTGGTGGAATACATCAGGCATGTGTCCAAAGTCCGGCCCGGGGTCCAATAGTGGCCCCGCAGCTTCCTTCCTAAAATGTGACCACACTACCATTTGAACAGTGGTGGAAAAAGTACTAAAATGTTTTACTTGAGTAAAAGTCTCAATACTGCAATGTAGAAGTACTCTGTTACAAGTAAAATAATTCCAGAATTCAAAATGTACTTGAGTAAAAGTACAAAAGTATTGGAATCAAAATGTACTTAAAGTACCAAAAGTAAAAGTACAAAAATGTTTGAAAATCACAGATCTACAAGCTCGCGACGCGTTCTGAGCTTGTAGATCGGCTATTTTCAAATAGCCTAGGTAGTAGGTATAGAATAGGGCTAAAGGTTAATGTATGTTTTATAATGTAATCATTTATGTCTGCAAAGTAAATAGTAACAAAAGTTTTCAAATAATTGTAGTGGAGTAAAAGTACAATATTTGCCTCTGAGATGTAGTGGAGTAGAAGTAAAAGTAAAATTTATGAAAATGGGAAATACTCCAGTAAAGTAAAAGTACCTCAAAATTACAGTACATGTACTTAGTTACTTTACACCACTGGCCGCAGCTTCCTTCCTAAAATGTGACTACACTACCATTTGAACAAAATAATTTATTAGACTGTAAAAAATAAAGATTGTTGTAATGTGATGCATTTGTATGTGACTTTGTTATTGTCCAAAGGTAAAGTATGATAGGAGTTGTGGTCTGCCCTAAGCTATTTCATATTTTCAAATTATGACCCCCTTTGAAAGAAGTTTGGACGCCGCTGGAATAGGTTATCATGTGAACCAAAAAGAGCACTCCCTCTGTGAGCCATCCGCTCCCTCCCTGCTCTGCAAGGCTCTGTAACAGCTTCTCGCCCCAAGCCGTCAGACCTCTAATCACTGGCTGCCATCCATCACAAAAGCACCCCCCCCCCCTCCCCGGACGCGCGCGCGCGCACGCACGCACACACACACACACACACACACACACACACACACACACACACACACACACACACACACACACAGCCCCTTCCCCTCTCTCTCCCTCCCTGCAGGCACACTTTTGGTTATGTTGCCAGTTTGCCACATTAGTTCCTTTTGGGATTTTACTTTTACTTTATGCATCTCACAACACTCACAAACTATCTATGCACACCAGTGGTGTGTTCTAGGTCTTTTCGGTCTTTTCATGTCTTGTGTGACGTATGCTGAAGCACGTCAGATGTTATGTCGATGCCGGTTTGGAGGGAACGTTAATAAAATACTAATGCTGATACACAACAAGAGAACTCGTGGAGTCGCCTCATTCTAATAGTATGAACTTTATATGTCCTGTCAGATAGACATCTACAGACTGTTTATTTACAGGCCGTGAGATACGGTAGCTCGTTTTCCATGGATGAAATGGTTAGTAGAGGGCTACGCTTGGCAACAAAACATTTCTGCAGGTCACACTACGTATATAGCGTAACACGGTAGAACACACCACTGATGCACACCCTACTACTGATTCCACTGATCTCCACACTCCATGCTTTTGTACTGTACTGTAAACATAATGCTTGATTACATCAGCATCAGCAGCCTACAAACCAATTTTTTCTTTTTAATATCATGTCAGTTAATATTCCACACAGAGCTATGATTCATTATACTAGCTAGACAATAGCTGCATTTTGAATGTAAAAAAACCAAACTTGGTTGACGTGTGTTACACGAAGCGATGCCAGCCGCTTCTGCAAGTGACTCTGTGTATGCATGTGAATATCTCCATGTAGCATGAATACCTGCAATTGATAACAACACAAACAGGACGGCACAGTGGGCACTCACACACACGCGCCACTTTGCATCATAGATGACCTCCAAGATAGATAGATAGGCTTCAAAGTCTCTCATAATGGGTGCTTGCAAATGACGGGTAGCCTGCACTACTGGTTATAAGAAAACAAAGCAGGGTTGCTCTGCTAATTACAGGGAAACCTGGTACACAGAGCCAGTGTACATGTACATCAAATTACATCTTTTCAAGACATCGTCCCATAATTCAATCAACAAATGTTTGTTGACGACTTTTGCCTGAACGCATCTGCGGTCACTCGTATCAACAGCAGATGTTGCAATCAGGAAGAGTACCTGCTCAATTGCATTTTATTTATATTAGTGCCAAAGTTGTGCGAAGTGCATATCATGCACCGGTGGGCTTAGTAATTTAAATAACCATAATTATTGTTATAGTGCTCTTCTAAACAAACAAGTGGCTCTTAAACAGATAATAATCTCAGGGAGCATGTAACACAATGCAACAGATTTTTGAAGCAAGTAAATAATTTTAACTCACATTCTATAGCCTAATAAATATTGTTTCATACATGGTGTCAGTAGAATAAATGGTATTTGTTAAAAGGCCTAGGCCAATATTCAATTTCAGTTAACCTGGAAAGTCTATTATATACTGGACCATGCAGGTCACTGAAGTGTCGAGTAGGAGAATACACGAGCGAGTATATAGTGAGATATACAGTATAGTGAGATATAGTGAGTTATGGATCCAATAATAGTACGAGCGATAATGGACTTTTAAGTGCACAATCGGTCTCCGCTGGGGGCCACAAAACAGCAAAGATACATAATTAAAAGAAGAGCCATGCACTTTTCAGTTTAGCTATCGTGTATATAATACATACCTAACACCATCAATCACAGTATAGCCTTTATCCCATTTGTTTTATTCAACTCGTGAGCTTTACCCTGACCAGATGGAATGCTTTACTGTATTTGCCGTCGAAGGCAGAACAAGAAGGAACACCTTGCAAAGGTGGTTCTGTCAGCAGAAGAAGCAGATACAATTTTCCAGTTTCACTGTAGCGATTTTGAGGCACACCGTGGCATCGAGAAAACACACCGTGCAGTGATAAATTGTCACTGGCCTGGGATGGAAAGTCACGTCTGCAAATGGGTAGGGGAACAAAATTTAACTCATATTTGCTTCTACAGGTACATGGCTACTGCTGTTTGTCACGTAGGCCTATTGACACCGTTGTGGGTCATACTGACTGTTTGTCTATCATGACACATTGTCTTTATATCTCCAGTTTGTATGTTGTTGTTTTTTACAAAGTCTGCACCCATATGAGTGGTGGACAGTAACGAAGTACATTATGTACTTTTTTTGTACTTTACTTGAGTATTTGTATTTCTGGATACATACTTTCACTCTAATTTCAAAGACAAATAATTAATTACATTTTGGAAAACTTTTTAATTTCAATACGGCAACACATTGATATTAAAAATGAAAATTTACTTTGTAAATTTGTACTTTTGAATACTTGAATATAGAGTACTTTGACTCGTGTTTTACAAAAACCTTGACATTGCTTTTTTTACTTTGCTAATTATAATTATTAATCAGTGGTTGACATTTTAATTTCCATCCAGATAATTGTGGGCTTGTGAAACCCTTGTTTACTATGTATGGTGCAAAAGTCATGAATTGGCCTATATCTGTAACTGCAACCAATTCCATATCCTCTACTACCGGCACCTATGCACCGTTATACTGTGGCAAAGAAAAGATGAATAATTAGATATAGGCTATTGTGCATTAAATCCATAAGAAGAAATGTATCACATTCTGTTATCCCAACAACCAGATAAGAAACCAATTGGTTTCTTCTGCTGCTGTGCGTTATATACATTTGTGAGAGTGCTGAATGCTGATGAGTTAATTTGCTAGTTTTGTGCCTTTAGGGACAGATCCCAGCTGACAGATTCAGTCTGAAGACTTCTGAGTTAAGCACGCCAGTTTAGTTCCCTTATTTTGTTGTTAAGGGTTACAGGGCAGAGATTGGCTGAAAGTGGCTTTTCTATATGAAAATTGTGGCTTTGACTTTTTACAAGGGCCAGTTCCGAATTGCAGCCACCTGTAAGTGCTCTTTTAGAGCGCTTTTGAAGGAGAGTAAGGATTACATTTTTGTTATGACTGTTGGTACTGTAGGGCATTCCACATTTTTGTGGCATAGCAGTAGAACGAATTTAATCCCTTGTTAGAGCCAAATCTGGGTTGAATGTGATTTGTGAAGCTCCCTCTGGTGTTGTTGTGGACGTCATTGACGTTTTTTAAGTAGTTTGGCGGGTACATGGGTGCCTTTGTGGTGTAGTGTATCTTGTAGACCAGGCCCATTGCAAGTTGCTGTACTCTGTCCTCTACACTGAGCCATCCCACCCTAGCAAAGTGAGCAGCGGTTAAATGAGTTGTAGATGTAAGGCCAAGCAGTAGCCTGACCAGTTTTTACCACATTTAGTCACAACATATGTCATAAAAGACTAAAGATATTGTGGCTAAAGCAGATAAAGAAATGTGGTTGCCCTGTGCAGCTCAATGGATTCCTGGCTGGGAATCAAGCCTACCTGTCTTTTATCTTTGTTGTCTGTTCCCTTTGTTCACAATTTTAAAATTCCCTTCTATCCCTTGTCTATGCTCTCACCTCCTATCTATTGTCCTGGTACTCTGACCCCTGTCCTCTGTCCTCAGTGTTGGTTGCACCACTTTTGGTGATCTAAGATAGTGAGGCTTATTCTACACAGTGTGACATTAAGACCATCAGCTGAATCACAGAACATGAGAATATAAATAAAATAAATGTAGAGCATGTATGTAATGACCTAGCATGCCACCATCCACGTTAGATCAATGCTACCCCCCCACACCATGTTACACATCCCACATGCTCCTTGTGAGTCATGAAGACCACAGAGTCTTAAAAAGAAAATGCCCCATTCCCCCAGATCAGGCTGTGTGTGCGGGCATGCATGCGTGTGTGTGCGTGCGTGCGTGCGTGCGTGTGTGTGTGTGTGTGTGTGTGTGTGTGTGTGTGTGTGTGTGTGTGTGTGTGTGTGTGTGTGTGTGTGTGTGTGTGTGTGTGTGTGTGTGTGTGTGTGTGTGTGTGTGTGGGGGTGTGTGTGTGTGTGTGTGTGTGTGTGTGTGTGTGACGTGGAGGCCTTCCAAAACATGCTGGGTCAATATTAATTAAATTAATTGTAGCCTACCCACCTGCTGTGTTTATAATAACATAACCTCACTCAGGCATACTCATATGAACATTTGGCAAAGAAAAGGCCCGCTGTGTGTAGGACATTGTGTGTTCTGCTTGTTTTCCATAGGGAACCCGGCCTGCGCTAAATTGACTTCCATAACCAGAGGCACTGATTTCACCCATAAATTCACAACCTTTAGGATTGGCCTATATTGCATTGCTTATGCCTCATGAAACATCCGGTATAGATGGCACACACTCCACCGCTCCTTTGTTTGAGCGCTTGATTGGAATTGTGAGGTGCATCGTAGGAGCTGCATTTGCTTTTCATCTGTGGGTTTTGTAGCACTATATAGTGCTTATTGATGAGCCGGGTTTGATGGGGCTGATTAATGAATGTCTATGTTTGACTTGACTTGAATGTGCTGTTAACAGGTGAGTCTACAGAGGGGGGAGGAGGAAAACGTTTTCTCTGAAAAGGAGTAACTCAGTATTCAATCTCAACCACTCCTCCATACTAGTACAGCACATGAATATATTTAGACGACATAATAATGAGATACAGTGAAATCTGAAAATGAATAAAAATAGTGCACCTGGCTGTGACACATTTTCTTCATAAAATAACACCAGTCAGAGCCAGATGCAGTAACCAGAATCCCAGTATTATCAAAGATCAAGGTTGAGAAAATACAGCATGTCGCAGGTTTGATCCCGGCAGTGGTCAGTGTGTCCATCACTGGCCAGTTTAGTGCTGTCACTCAGTTAAGACAGAGAATCTCCTACTACCTGTTCACTCACTGCAAATCACCCTGGTTAAGAGCATCAGCTCGCAAATGAGTGATATGTGAATAAAAATGCTCTGTCTGGTGGTACAACCCCCTAAGGATATGACATGATTTCCACTGCAAACATAGCTTGTCTTTGAAATTCCACCATCTGGACCCAGAGTAATGAGCTCAAAGGCAAATGAAAGACATTTGCCCACTGTAGAATTCTCTGTGGGCATACATCTCAGTCTGTGCTACTGACCTGATATTCTGACCAACTTGATGGAATAGGGGCAATGGAGACATTTTACAAAGTCGACCCTGTTTCCACACACAGCTCTTACATCGCCTTAGAGAGCCACGCACTGACAATAGTCTTATTAACCCACATTATTCAGCGGCACACCAGGCACCGGCATAACAATATTAATAGTTAGGCCATATCAATATATCATAATACGGTTCTCTCACAGGTTTCTGTCAAGCGAATGTAATGGGAGCGGCGCATTGGCGTTTAATATAGTTTGTATTAAATCAGTGGTTCTCAAAGTGGGTTCCGGGGACCCCCAGGGGTCCATGAAGGCGTTCCAAGGGGTCCCCAGCAAAATGTGTTACTTTTATTTTACTTTTACTTTTCGGCCATTTGAAAATAGCCGATCTACAAGCTCACAATGCGTCGCAATGCATTGTGAGCTTGTAGATCTGCTATTTTCCAAAGATTTATTTGAAAACCTGTGAAATGGGACATTCTGCATACTGCATACTTTTGGTACTTAAAGTATATTTTCATGCCAATACATACATTCTTAATTCCGGACTTTTACTTAAAAGCAGAGTATTTCTACTACTACTGCCAGTGTGCTGAGTAGCCTACTGCTCCACACCGCGGCTAGCCGGCTACTACTGTCAGTGAGTAGCCTACTGCTCCACACACAGCAGCTACTATGTGCCGAGTAGCCTGCTCCACACAGCTTACTGCTCCACACAGCGGCTACTACTGCCAGTGGCAGCTGACCAATGGGATGGGAGCGGGGCGGAGGGAGAACAGTCTAACAGACTAGTGTACTACAGTGTTGCTGCCAACAGCTGTGGACGCGTCTTCTTCTGCTCAGTGCGCGCGTTATTTCGCACATCTGGTCAATGGATTATACGGTTTCTCTTCAAGTGCAACATCAGCTGACAGTGTCCCCGACTCACTTGTACCAGGGCTACAGTTTGGAGTTACAGGTACATTTAAACGCTCGTCCTCATGTTGTTCTGTTTTTTTTCCCAGTGCGCCAAACTATACGAATGCCAACTGGATGATTGCTCCTAATCATCAGGGAATTAGACTCAGGAGTGGATGATTATGTGTGGTGATCATTTGGTGTTTTATCTGCTCTGCTGCTGTGATGAAGTAGGATAAACGTGTGCTGGTTTTCGATGCGCGTCGCAACGGAATGAGATTGGTGTTGCATGTCATTAGACACAGCGGTGGAGAGACTAGGATACACTGTGGCAAAAAGTAGCGGAGCAGCCTCCTCGCGCAGGTCAAATGCTCTTAGAAACAAGCAGTGTTGGAAGAAGTAGGATACTCACATGTCTTTACTTAAGTAAAAGTATCAATACTGCAATGTAGAATTACTCCGTTAGAGTAGTAGAAGTCGGGAATTCTAAATTTACTTGAGTAAAAGTGCAAAGGCATCAAAATATACTTAAAGTACCAAAAGTAAAAGCATAATGTCATTGTCATCCCATTTCACAAGTTTTCAAATGCTAAAGAATCCTTTGAAAATAGCAGATCTACTAGCTCACAGTGCATGGCATTGCACGGCATTGTGTGCTTGTAGATCGGCTATTTTCAAATGGCCGAAATGTTTATAGGGCTGAAGTGGTCACTGTATGTTTTGTAATAATTATAAAAATCTACAAAGTAACTAACTAAAGTTTTCAAATAATTGTTGTGGAGTAAAAGCACAATATTGATTCTGAGATGTAGTAGGCCAGATTAGTTAGTAAAAGTACTGAAAATTGGAAATTCTCTTGTAAAGTAAAAAAAAATACCATTTTTTTTTGCTTAAGTACTGTACTTGAGTAAATCAAATGTACTTCGTTACTACACAGTGGTGGAGAGACCGTAGGCACCGTTTCAAAAAGAAGCGGAGCAGCCTGGCAGAGATCAAACACTCTTATAAACAAGCAGAAGTACAGTAAACAACATTTTTACTTAAGTAAAAGTATTAATACCACAAGGTAGAAATACTCTGTTACAAGTAAAAGTCCGGAATTCAAAATGTACTTGAGTAAAAGTACAAAAGTGTTGGCATCAAAATATACTTAAAGTACCAAAAGTAAAAGTACTCGTCACGCAGAATGTCCCATTTCACAAGTTTTCAAAATGTATAGAAATCTTTTGAAAATAGCAGATCTACAAGCTCACAACAGTTTACGATGTGAGCTTGTAGATCTTCTATTTTCAAATAGCCTATATGTAAAGTGCGGAAGTAGTTAGTGTATTGTAATAATCATCAAAATCTGCAAAGTAACTAGTTTTTCAAATAATTGTAGTGGTGTAAAAGTATAATATTTGGATCTGAGATGGAGTGGAGTAGAAGTAAAAGTACTGAAAACTGGAAGTACTCCAGTAAAGTAAAAAATACCTAAACATTGTACTTAAGTACAGTACTTGAGTAAATGTACTTGGTTACTTTCCACCACTGTAAACAAGTTGCAGTCTTTAAAGATCTCAAAGTTGTCCTATACTTCAAGGCAGGGATTCTGGCATTTAGGCCAATTACTTTGTAGAAGTTGAGATGATGACTCTTTGACAAAATAATGATGTCAGCATCACTGGCTCACTGCTTGGTTGCCACTAACAACATTGCACCAGTGTTGTTTGGAAACAGGCTTTTATAGCCTACTGCAGAACAACTTGGTCCATCAAGTGACTGGACAGAATTTAAAACTAGCTTTCAGAACATCCATCCTGAACCAAAAAAAAACACCAAATGGTATCTACAAACTGTCAAGTTAAAATGACATTCAATTGGATAGTTGGTGTTATTTTGATTGGGACAGAGCACCTGCTGTCACCAAATAACTGTTCTTTCTCTATCTCCCTCACACACACACACACACGCACGCACTCACACACTCACACACTCGTGCGCGCGCTCAGGGGGAAATATATTTCTTTAAATGTCATTTTTAACGTAATTTTAATGACTTGTGAGTCATTAGTAGGTCTAATTAGTGATTACCAATTAGGCAACTGCATGTTGTTGATATTCCTCCAGGTGTTGGGTTTGGTAATCAGATTTATTTTTTATCCGATTTGCTTCATAAACATATCATAGACTCAAGGCTTAATTTATGAATAAAAGGAAGCAAAGATTCAAACAAAAAGTTTTAACTTTTTCTGTCTGACTGTTATAGCCAATTAAATGTTTCTGCAATTTGTGTTTGGCAAACAGTATTCTATAATGCCACGTTTCTATTTAAAGAAAACTCACTAGCTTACAATAAAGTTATATACCTCTAAAACATAGATCGGTGTGTGATCAGTACATTTTTTCTAGGCAAATTAATTTAGATATCTAGAATGTTTGGTATCCATTTGATTTCATAATGTTAAGAGGTATATACATTTGGCCTATTTTCTCACTGTTTTAAAAGATTAGGCCTATGGCTCATTACAGAACAAAATTAATGAATTACATTTATTCCAGCAACCGTAGGTTTAAAATCACATTTGAGATCCAAACTTGAATGAGTTTTTAATCTACAACATAAGGCAGGCCTACATTGTGAAAAACGCTGTGTCCACCTGCTGCCTTACAGTAGGTTACAAGGTCAACTACCCGGTTGTCTGAGGGAATTTGAACGATATCATTATCTTCCCTTCCCCCTTCAATCCACCAGATGGCCCCTTCTTGGCATTGTCATGGTCTTGTTGAATTTCATCATCCGAGACAGTTCTTCTGTCTCTGTCGCCCGATGCCACAGGCGGGTTAGCTACCTCTGGGGGACAAAGTGCTTACACATGCACTTTCACTATCCTACTGTTTTTTTACGAGGGGTATTTTTGGAGTTACTGTACTCGTCCGCAGAGATCTTGCAATGCATGAACTAAAGAAAGTTCTCCTTTGCGTTCAGTTATGAAACCCTCTTTTTATTGACCTCCACTTTAATAATCCTGATTAGCTATTTCTATTTTGGAAAATGCTTGAAGTGGTAAAAAGGCTTAAATTCTCCTCCCTACCGTCGTCGGCATTGTGAGAGTTATAAATAAAAAGCTTTGAAGCCATACGTGATGTGCTTCCAGTGCCAACAATAAAGGTTTCCTTTTGTAGACTGAAAAATGTCTTTCTTTGCATGTCTTTTGGGCAATTGTTTTACATTTCTCTCCTCGGTGCTAAAGGTGATCTGGGACTAAGACAATAAGGATGATTTAAGTAGTTTAAATAAATAAGTGATATAACAAAGCCATCTATACCATTACATTTGCTTAGAAGGGCTTTACAACTATAAGGATATCTGTATCACAGGCGTAGAATAAATATCTGTGTAATCGAAGGCATCAAGGCAATGAATGCATGTTCTGCAGTTATTCCTGGCCTTGGCGAGCAGCAGCACATAATATAAAGTATTGATTAGGATATTTCAAAAGCAGTAACACTGCTATAGCCTGTACCTCATGTAAAAGCCATGAGTCACACATAATGGCCCTAACATTGATATCCTGATATACAGGAGCAGCGTAATTCCAAAATGACACACGTTAAACCAGTGGTTCTCAAAGTGGGGTCCGTGGATCCCCAGAGGTCCTTGGGGGGGTTCCAGGGGGTCCCCAGCAAAATGTGTTAATTTAGTATCAAAATCAGGTTAACAACTTTAACCCTACTGTACATACATTGGCCATTTGAAAATAGCCGACCTACAAGCTCACAACGCTTCGCAATGCAACGCATTGTGAGCTTGTGTATCTGCTATTTTCAAAAACGTGGAATATTTTAAACATTTTAACAACACTACTGAAAATATTTTCAAATGGGGGTCCGTGACCAAATACATGTTAATTTGGGGGTCTTTGACATGAAAAGGTTTGAGAACCACTATGTTAAACTGACGAACACACTGCACACATACGGTGCGTACACTGACGAAAACACTTTACACATATGGTACACTGCAAACACACTGACTGTACACATACGGTGAACTGATGCTCCTGCACCACGAACACCAATGCCTCCAGTGCAATAAACAAGTGCAACGTAATATACTATACAGACGTGTACAATAATCACTCTTCTAGAATTATAGTGTACATACTGGAAACTGCATATACCTTTTGCTAAAACATACTCTAAATAATTCATATTTATACCCTTCTGCTGGCTCCTGTGACTGCCTCATGCAAAAGCCCTTTATTAAACTGTAACCATAACCAAAAACATGCCTATTACATGGAAGTAGAGCAAACGCAAATGTGTGCACGGCGCATGCACTTGCACATGCACATGCACATGCACATGCACATGCACATGCACATGCACATGCACATGCACATGCACATGCACATGCACATGCACATGCACATGCACATGCACATGCACATGCACATGCACATGCACATAATAGATGCACTGTCTCTCTGTGTGTATATCTCTCTGTCTTTGTGTCTGGTGCCTGTGCATGCATGTGTGTGTCATAGGTGCGTGGGATATGTTGAGTCATTAGTATGTTAGTGTTAGATGTGGGCTTTAACTTAACAGGGTCTCCAGGGCTTTACTCTGTAAAAGCCCTGCTTTGCTTTGGTTTGGTTAAGGGTTACATTGGTGCGTTTAACCTTTTGATCTAGGTGCACCAGCACATAATGTAGGCACACTCCAAACTTTTGGTGCAAGCTAAGCATTTTAATGCGCTTTATTGTCATCTCCCATAAACTTTAGTACTTCCTGGTTACTTATAATGTATTATAATCTGTTTATAACACTGTGTAATTATAGTTATAAGAACTCATATATACTCATAATGCTTTTTTACAATAATAACAACACAATTGTAAAGGATTCTATAATGACTTATGTCCAGGGCTCTGCCAGTGTCTAGTCACACCAGGGGCCACAGGTGCACCGTTGCTCCAATCTGCACCATCTTGGCACAAACACTGTTTAGGGATCTTTCATGAGAATTGTCACACCATGGGCCACATGTGGGGGGTACCCGGGGGCCCCAAGGGGCCACAGGTGCACTGATGCACTAAACTGCATCAAACTTGACACAAACACTGTTCAGGGGTCTGGCATGAGAATGTCACACTGCCGGCCCCAAGGGCCCACAGGTGCACCAATGCTCTAACACTCACCAAACTTGACAAAAAACATTGTTCAGGGGACAATAGTCACGCCAGGGCCCACCAGGTGCCCTGTCACAGGCGTTCCGTTTCTCCGATCCGTACCAAACACGGCACAAACACTGTTCAGGCAAATACTAAATTGCACACATATGGGGCACTACAGCAGTGTTACAGCAGTACAACACTTCAAAAAGCCATAGCTCTGTGACAGCTGCTCTGATCAGCGCAATATTTAAAGGCTACACGGCCGAGAAAGGGGCACAGATCTCAACGTTAATCACTGTACATGTATAGCGCCGGGTGTTCTATCTTGCACATATCTCAGCCAGGCTGGGTGGCCTACCCAGGGCTGTGTATGGGTAAAATAAAATGACTAGTTTGTCATGGCAGGATTGCATTGATTAGAATCTGTACTAGGTGTGCATGTATTGATAATGTGTTTTAGAGTAAATGTGGTAATATTGGAGCGTCCTATGATCCTATGTTTGAGTAACAGAGCTCAAAGAGTTAGGGTGGCGAATAAATACAACTGTTTATCACAGTAAAATTGGATGGCAGAAATGATATTATTGCAGGTAACAATGTTACATCATGTTCTTCACAGCAGTACTGGGGGCATGTCTCAGTAGTAATAATTATACTGCCTAATACACGAACGTGTATTAGGCAGTGTCCCTCTCGCTGTCTCTCTTTCTCTCTTTGTCCGGTGCGTCATACTGTAGGTGCGTGGGATATTTTGTCACGTTGCCATGTTGTTGTGGCGTTATTAAGCGGTGTGTCTGTCCCGTGGGCGTGCACATGTGGGCGTGCACATGTGGGCGTGCACTTGTGGGCGTGCACTTGTGGGCGTGCACATGTGGGCGTGCACATGTGGGCGTGCATGTTCGAGGCCTCTGTGTCTGTCTGCTGCTGTCTGTGTGGGATGCACATACACAGACAGGTTGTGCCTGATTGGCTAGTTCCACTCCATACTCACAGACACAGACACGTATTCCATAATCTGAAGGGATAGTGGGTCTTAGACTATGAATTCACAAATTTACATAACATAGCTGTCGTCGATTAGTTGGAAACATTTCAGGTTTTAGTTCCTTGGCCAACTGGCAGTGTGCACAAGAAGTTGTGCACAGAAGTGTCTAGTTTAGTAGTTTGCCAGATTAGTGCCGGGCACACAGACTGAAAAACAGACAGCTAGACAGACAGGGGCTTAAAAATCACCGGCGCCGGCCTTTGGCCTGGCGGAAATAATAGCATCCCAAGAACAAAGTGCAGTACCTCCCCAAATAGTGTTTGGAATTCGTGCCTGTAGGCTACTTCTCCATACATGTACAAATTCTAAATATAAAGTGCTTACCCTAAAGCCATGGATGTTACCTAACTGTACGAGCCCTTTGTGTTCTGTAATATTCCTTATTCTTTAATAAAGAGGTGTTTTAATCCCGTCTTTGCCATTGAGCCATATTATATCGGTCTGTGCCAGAAGTGGGGCAGCAGTTGAAAGCCGGTATTACACTTATATTATAGCTTAATGGCACAGGCAGGATTAAAACACCTCTTTAATAAACAATACGGAATATAACAGAACACAAAGGTATGGTCGGTTTAACATCCAAGGCTTTAGAGTAAGCACTTTATATTTTGAACATGAATGGAGAAGTATAGGCACGGAATACGGAATTCCAAACACTATCTCAAAGTCTCAAAGACAGTCAGAGATACCCAAAATGTCAGAATGTATTATAGAAATCTCTAACAGACTTGGTCCAAGGCTAGTGCAGTACAAGTCATGCATCCAATATCATTTTAGCACCGACACCCCAATGATTCAGTCCCTAGGTCTTTCAGAATGGATTTCGCTCTTCTGTGAATGAATACATAGATAGGATGGGAGCGGCCCAAGAATTGCCTTGTATATTAAAGTATAGCAGTGTGTGACTGTGTGCCTGTGGGTTGCCAGAGCAGGCCACCATACCTAAAGCTCACAGTATTGACTCAAGGCTTTACGGTTTGTGATACATCTAAGGGAAGCATATCAATCATATGTAATGCCTGAGCAGGGGCATGCAAGATTCCCATAATTCTACACTGGTAAAAGTGTGGCAACAAGCCTGAAGCCTCCGCTTTTTCACCAAGTACTGTACATAAATGTAAGGGAATCATCAATCAAAATGCCCAGGTATTGAAGTTAACCTTATCAATGACCTTTCCCTCAAGAGTGACCAGTGAAAGAATATTCTGTGACCTACTCTGAAAATAACATAAGCTTTTGTTATCTTATCAGCATTGAAGGATGGTGACCATAAGCTATTGATTTATTCCTCCAAAATGGATAAAACGTTTTTTTTTTTGTGTAGGTAGCTCAGATCAGTATTCGTAATCCAACAAGTGGAATGGTGGTACAGTGTTTAGCACTGTTGTCTCCCAGCAAGAAGGTCAAAACCAGACTGTGGCCTTTCTGTGTGAAGTTTGCAAGTTCTCTCCATGTTCACATGTGTCTCCTCCCACACCAACAGACATGTAGGCACTGACTGACTATAGTTGAACATTATCTGCTTGGCTGGGGCACATGTACTGAACATGTGTAGTATTGTTGGATATAAAATGTGAATAGTAGGAATATTGCCTTGTTTAACCACTTGAACCCTAGCATCTATATTCTCTGGGCATGTCATAGTACAGTAGGTGAACATTAGGCAGAAATAGCCGATCTACAAGGTCATGTTGCAACGCGTTGTGAGCTTGTAGGCTATTTTTGGCAAAGCGATAAAGGTAGCCTATATAGAGGGAAAAAAATAAGGGGGCAAGGATAGGCATCTGGGGGACCCCAGTCAATGATGAATAGGCAAATTAATGTAATGGGTTGTGTCCATCTCCCAGTGTGAAACCAGTTGATAACCAAGGCATAGATGTGTAGTAGATCTCATTTTAAACTTTGATTAACTTTAGCTTCCAGCTGAGAATGTGTTCATTACAAACCATGACGCTATGACTCCATTTCAGTAATGATGCACTATTAAAACCTTAGCTGGACTCAATATTATGGATCTGGCTGGCTTGATGCTTGCCTAATCTTCCAATTGGGGGTGCTTTGTGAATAAGTCCAGCTGAGCCCCCTTGAGCAACAAATCATTTAGTCTGGGTGTAATGACCTAGTACAGCAAACACAGCAGTAAGTTGTACTGGATGGATTGTTGTGTGTGCTGATGTAGGCGGTCCTGTCATTTTCAACAGGTACTCTATGAAGGGTAATATTTAGTCTAAATTGAATCATATCAAGGACAATTGCAGTTTGAATCTTTCAGATTGACATTGTGCCTGGACTGTAGAGATTTAACATCATTAAGATGACCGGTGTCACAATTTCATCGTACTACCCTCTCACACTCACTTATAAATGTCTCTCTCGGCTCATCACTGAGCTGCTTCTAGGCACTAGGTACTCTGCCAGGTCCATGCTAATGTTTTCACACGGCCTATCTGTGAGCAATTGTTCGGTCGCACTACACAGAAATAGGCCCACAGATTGAATCTTTCAGATTGACATTCTGCCTGGACTGTAGAGATTTAACATCATTAAGATGACCGGTGTCACAATTTCATCATCCTACCCTCTCAAACTCACTTATAAATGTCTCTCTCTCGGCTCATCACTGAGCTTCTTCTAGGCACTAGGCACTCTGCCAGGTCCATGCTAATGTTTTCACACGGCCTATGTGCGGGCAATGGTTCGGTCCCACGACACAGAAATAGGCCCACTTAACAGAAAGGATAGCTGCAGATTACTTTGACCCAAAGGCATGGGATTGCAATTTGGCTTGACCTTGCCTCCCTGAAACAGAATGATAGAGAGTGATAGAGTGAATGGATATCAATTGAGTACATTGAGCTCAGGGATGAAAAATGTGGCCCCTGGTTATGTAAGTGTGCTACCTCAGTATTCTGGCTTGACTAATATGGCCTCCTGGGAGTAAGACTGAAGCAACTCAATGACCCCAAAGCACCTGCTGGTCAAACCGCTGCTGATGAGGGCACTTATTTTAAGCCTTCATTTAGGTAAAGAAAAAATAACCAAAAGGTTAACTGTAATTGTATTTTTGAGCGGTGTAACCGCTCCTATAAGAGGGTTTAGGACCCATCCGTGGCGAAAGTTTTTCTTTCCGTCGTGAAAATTTGTCTTTCGCTGTGACGCCATGCTGTGGAAAACACGCCCATAGGCTAAAGGCGGTTACACACCGGCGAATATGCGAATATACGCAAAATTCGGACTCGTTCCGAATAATTAAAAAACTGGTGTGGAAGCTTGCATTGACTTTATAAGGTTTAAAAAAAAACGTATGATGAAATTAATAACTCATAAATAGCACCGCTCACTTCACACTGGGTGTTATTTTTTTTTAACTGTAATTGTACATGTGTGCTTCTTTCAGCAATGCTCTAATAGCCTAGTTGCCCATTACAACTACAGTACACTTCTCTACAACCACTGTCAGCTCCACTGGAGCACCAGGGGGTTTAGAGTATCCACGGACTGTCTAGGCTACTGTAGGTCACAGCCCCAGTGCAGGGCCAGCCTTTCTTTGGTGCCTCTGGAGCAAGGTAGGGATTCAGAGTCTTGGTTCAAAACATTTTGACGTATGAAGAAGAATCAAGGTTTTATTTGTCACTAATTTATACAAGTACAAGCAACGAAATGTTGATGGGACTTGTTCCGCAAAATTAACATGCTAACATAATACCACAATAAAGAAAAAAGAATAATACAAATAATTAATAATACAAAATATACAATAATAATCACAAATGGACATTTTGGGGTTGTTGTGGCCATTGCTCCGGTGAACTTTGCATTATGGGTCAGTCTCACAAGCTAACAATTCACCCTCCAATTAGGCTAAGCTTTTGCTCTCCAATGAGATTGGAGTAGTAGAGAGATTAACTGCAAATAAGTGATGCTGCTCCCGGGGCCTCATCCAAAAACATTGTGTGTGTGCAGATTAAATCTAGGTGTGCAACAGTTATTCAAACTAATTGATTTAAAATACATTATAAAAAATAATCAATAATCAAGTTGAATTAAAATAATTGATTTTGGGGCAAAATATTTAATTTATGGCAAAAATAGCAGATAGTCTCACAATGCCTAACGGTACATTATGCCATATATATATATATATATATATATATATATATATACACATACATATATATACACACACACACACATTCTGTATGTGTCACTCAATAAAGAGTGATATTGTGACAGCGTCTATTCTGAATCTGCAGCCATGAAGGCTGACTGCCAGCGATTTCTTTTCACCACAATGGCTCAAGTCTATTAGATGTCTAGTTCACAGGGCTCATTGTCTCCCTTTCATGGATCAAATAATTTCTCTCTCTCTCTCTCTCTCTCTCTCTCTCTCTCTCTCTCTCTCTCTCTCTCTCTCTCTCTCTCTCTCTCTCTCTCTCTCTCTCTCTCTCTCTCTCTCTCTCTCTCTCTCTCTCTCTCTCTCTCTCTCTCTCCCCCTCCTCTCAGAACTAACATTTCTGTCTGTCAGACTGCACCAACCTAACTGTGCATGTCTTGGAGCAGTGAGCTGTTTCTCTGGAGGCCATCCAAAATCCATGACCTCCATGAGCTCATATTATTCATCACCCACTGCTTGGCAACAGGTCAGGAGAGATAACCACAATTCATTTAAATAAGTAACATTATGGCCATTGAACCATATTAGTGATTGATTGTGGCTGCTGTTGTTGGGGGTTTAAAACTCATTGATTTTACTTGCAGAGTCAGGCATACTCATCTGCCCCCCCCCCACCTTTAGCTCAAAAGAAATGGTACGTACACTACCTGGGGATGAGGCAGAGAGGAAAGTATCAAAGGGTTTATTACTAGATGTTATATTGATTAGACGTTACAAAATATAGTCGAGGCGAGGAAGAATAGTTTTCTATTATACAAGGTAGTTACAGTATTGCATTCACACGGCCCATGATTAGATGATTACAGGTTAAACCATCAACTATCTGGGTCCCCAAACAAAAATGTTGAAAAATGTTCATGCATTTTCAAATATTTTCGAAAATAGCAGAGCTACAAGCTCAAAATGTGTTGTGATGCTATACGTGGTCATACAGTATCTTCCCTGTGCAGCTTTTGTTTACAAAGCCTAAAAGGCGAACAGATTTAAATGTTTTATATTATGTTCCAAATGTTCAATGCCAAAAAATCATTAATGGTGCTGTAAGTGATATCGTTTTATTGACAGACACACTCTCACCCAACCCCTGTCCGCTGACAAACCAGTCACGTTTTTGCATGGGTTCTCACCCTGGCTAAATAGGACAATTAACTCTTTCAGTGCCAAGAGTATTTTCATAAAGTACTCCCCCAGTGCCAGCAATTTGCGTTTTTTTTTTTTTTTTAATTTTGTAATTTTTCATTCAAATAAATGATCTGATTGGGTTTTTAAACCCATAATACAGTTCTACCAGTAGAGAGCAACAAATCGACACATTGATGACCTCGCTGGCTCACTCACCCCCTCCCAAACAGGCTCACGTCATATCCGGTCATAACCGGATGTTGACATTTTCGACAATCGTTGATTGTCTAAATTACGATGCGATACACGACTACGATGACTGATCGTCACCCAGACCAAAGAGAGTAGACGTGGACCTCTCCGTTCGCTTTTTATACCGTGTGAAAAACCGTGACTTTCCCTATTCTGGCCGAAAATCACCGGAGAAAAACAACGTGACCCGGAATTTTTACATCCGGCTCCGGGTGAGTCTGAAGGAGTCAGGAAGCGAAAGTGATCATGAAAAATAAACAGAATAGCGCGACTACAGTCAAAAGTAAAAACTCGGGATTTCTCGTGCTGGCACTGAGGGTACTCGGGAAAAACTCGGGATATCTCGGGGCGTGGCACTGAGAGAGTTAAGAGATAGTTACATCACATCCTGAGTATTGGTAAAGGTTTACTGCAATTGCTATGAAGAAACATAGAAAAAACTAGAAAAAGTGCTCCTCGGAGCACAGGTCTACGCCAGGTCAGGTAGGTTATTTTGGGGCAGCAATGTTCGGAATTAGCCAATCAGGATGGAATATGAAAAATTGGACGGAACCATCTTGATCACTTGACTATATGTGTACCGATTTGCATGATGTTTGAATTTGTAGGATAATATAAAAAAGAAAGGTGTTGCAAAATTGGCCTCCTGGTGGCGCTATAATAGGGCAATGTTAAAAGGGTGGCATTTGTTCTCCAATGTAGTGACTGTGCGAATGTGCGTGCAAAGTGTCACCACAATCGGACGCTGCATTCATGATTTGTGGCATTTTGTTCAAAACGGGCCACTCCTGCAAACTTTAGATGTCAATGTTAGCCAATCAGGATGGAATATGACATTTTTTAAAGATCCATCGTGATCACATGACTATAGAGATCATGTGTACCGATGTGCGTGAAATTTGGATACATTCTGAAGGCTTAATATAAAAAAAATTGTTTTACATAAGTCGGCCTCCTGGTGGCGCTATGAAAGGCAAATGTGAAAAATGCAGGGCAGTTGTTTTTCCTTGGCCTCTAGGGAGTGTGCGTTCAAAGTTTCATGCAGATCGGTGCAGTTATAGTTAAAAACACAAATCGTCCATTTATAGCGCCACCATGAGGCTGATTTGAACATTTTCAAGTGGCATTTCTTCCTCGGCCTAGTGGGAATATGCGTGTGAAATCTCACGGAAATCGCAAGCTGCGTTCATGATTTGAGGCATTTTGTTGAAAACGGAGCAATCCTGCAAACTTTGGAAGGCAACCTTAGCCAATCAGGATGAAATATGGAAAATTGGACAGATCCGTGTTGATCACATGACTATAGAGATACTGTGTACTGATTTGCGTGATGTTTGGATAAAATCTGTAGGAGTACTGTCAAGAAATGTGTTTTGCAAAAAGCGGCCTCCTGGTGGCGCTATAAAAGGCTAATTTGAAAAGGCAGAGGTTCTGCTCTGGCATCCAGGGAGTGTGTGTGCACATTTTCGCTGCGATCAAGCCAACGGTGCCGGAGATTAGCTGTACACAAAATGACAGAATGACGGACGGACGGACACATGGACGGACGGACGGACAGACACACGGACGGACGGACAGGGGGCAAAACATACTCTCTCGCCATGCCTTTCGGCCTGGCGGAGACAATAACTGTCCTCCCTGGGTTTGGCAAGTTGCCTGGGAGCCTGGGACTGAAAGGTTATTGGAATGACCCCCTGTGCAGGTAAAAAGGTGTACTCCTGCTGTGGGCTGGCAACTGGGGGTGGCAGTTATCATATTTATGATGCTCCCCCATTGATGCTGCACTACAGGCAAGCCTGCACTCTGAACTCTTTGATGAAACGTGGGCAGAAAGCTGACTTGCTCTGTGCAGACTTAAAGGGATAGTTCACTCAAAGAATTACTTTTTGTCTCCGCCAGGCCGAAAGGCATGGCGAGAGAGTATGTTTTACCCCCTGTCCGTCCGTCCGTCCGTGTGTCCGTGTGTGTGTGTGTGTGTGTGTGTGTGTGTGTGTGTGTCCTTCCGTCCGTCCGTCCGTTTGTGGACAGCTAATCTCTGGCACCGTTGGCTTAATCGCAGCCAAACTGTGCACACACACTCCCTGGATGCCAATTCACGGCTGATATTACGGCTACAGATTTTATCGAAACGTCATGCAAATCGGTACACAGTATCTCTATAGTCATGTGATCAACACGGATCTGTCCTATTTTCCATATTCCATCCTCATTGGCTAAGGTTGGCTTCCAAAGTTTGCAGGATTGGTCCGTTTTGAACAGAATGCCTCAAATCATGAACGCAGCGTGCGATTTCCGTGAAATTTCACACGCACATTCCCACTAGGCCAAGGAAGAAATGCCACCCTTTTCACATTGGCCTGTTATAGCGCCACCAGCAGGTCTAAGTTAGCAAAACACATTTTTGGAACAAAATGCCTCAAATCATGAATGCAGTGTCCGGTTGCCGTGAAAGGCCTAAGAATAAATGGCACCCTTTTCACATTGGCCTATTATAGCGCCACCAGGAGGCCACAATAACCGTACCTGACCTGGCGGAGACATGTGCTCCGAGGAGCACTTTTTCTAGTTTCTATCGATTAGTCACCCCATGGAGACTTGAATGAATGGATATTTTTTTTGTTTTTGTCACATTCCTAAGCCAATAATTTGATGACCAGCGGACCGGTAGGCAGTAGTTCTGGTAGGAGACACTTTGTGGAGACTCTTTGTGTCTCCTACCGGAACCGCTGCCGCTCATGAAATTATTGGCTTAGGAATGTGACAAAAAACAAAAAAATCGATGAATTCAAGTCTCCATGGGGTGACTAATCGATAGAAAAAAAAAATCTTTTTGGGCGTTAACCGTCCCTTTAACACATCCACCGCCAAGGGCTAATCTCATAATGTACTCACCAGTGCCAAGGTTTTATTGTTGTTTTTTGTTTTTTTCAGGTCGCCATAGGCCCCGTTAAAATCCTTTAGATTGCCCGATCCACTGTTTGTAAACAACGGGCACATGTCCTTGTGTCTACTCGTCGAGACCGCGTGTCAAACGGAGCCGCCATGTTTGAGTTCTGATCGTTTATGTTAACATGGGAAATGCGAGGATGAAAAACTACATGTCCTGTACAGGTTTTACAGGGCTTTTTGTGTACGACTTATAGAGCGTCGCAGTTCCCGCCCACTTCCTGTTTTTTTTGGTGCCGGAAGAAAAAACTCAATGCATTTTTCCATTGACATTTCCAAAAATATTTATATCTATTAATTTAAGCCTCGAATCAAGCCATCATGAGAGGACATGAATCATGACCATAAAACGTTTTTTTCTGTGATTTTTTTGTATTTTATATTTAATTATATGATATACTATATTTAATAAATACCCTTTGTTTTGCCGTTTTCAACAAAAAAATATCACAGAAAAAAACGTTTTATGGTCATGATTCATGTCCTCTCATGATGGCTTGATTCGAGGCTTAAATTAATAGATATAAATATTTTTGGAAATGTCAATGGAAAAATGCATTGAGTTTTTTCTTCCGGCACCAAAAAAAACAGGAAGTGGGCGGGAACTGCGACGCTCTATAATGGAGGCAGACGGGAAACAAAAAACGTGATCGCACTTCCGGTCGATTTCGGGTGGTGTTACACTGAAAATGGTCCCCCTGGAAAATTGAAAAAAAAAAATCGAAAAAAAGGAAAAAGCACCACAGCCCGTAGGCTACGGGATCGGCGCTTAACCGTTGGATTTAACGGCCCGTAGAACTACGGGCCCGGCGGTCAATGTGTTAAAGGGATAGTTCACCCCAAAAATCTTTTTTCCTATCGATTAGTCACCCTATGGAGACTTGAATTCATGGATATTTTTTTTGTTTTTGTCACATTCCTAAGCCAATAATTTGATGACCAGAGGACCGGTAGGCAGCGGTTCCGGTAGGAGACACAAAGGAGACTCTTTGTGTCTCCTACCGGAACCGTTGCCGGTCATCAAATTATTGGCTTGGGAACGCGACAAAAACAAAAACAATATCCATGAATTCTCCATGGGGTGACTAATCGATAAAAAAAAAAGTCATTTTGGGGGTGAACTAGCCCTGTAACAACAAAGTAATGTTCTATCTTCACCGTTGTCAGTCTCCCCCTCTGTTTGAATTTTCCTCTCTCACCACATTCAGATGTAGTGCTGTTGAACACCTGCTCAGCACCCAGTGACTGCCAATTAGTCAATCTGGGACATGGGACTTCCAGAGCTGTGTGTTCATGACCATGAATACTTTCTAAAGTCATTTGTGGAGACAATGGTATCGATCAGCCTGCATGCTGCAACTCATTCCCCAACACCTGTGTTACTGTAATTAACTTCTGATGACTGACGGCCAACAGTAGACGAGACCGGTGATTCTCAACCTGTGGGTCGGGGTCCCCCAGGGGGGTCCCCAAATGATTTGGGGGGGGGGGATCTCCAGGTGATTTGCTTAATTGTTTTATCACTTAAACAGTAAACAAACCAACATACAGTAAGTTTAGAGGGTATCTGCACATTTTTTAAGTTACGATTTAAGGACTTTTAAGACCTTTTTAATACTGATAAAAATGAGACCATTACCGTGTCAAAAGTAATCAACAAACTATACTATAAAATATTGTCAAACATTGGCCAAACTGTCAAATATTACCTAAGAAAGAGGCAGAAATTGTGAAAAACAGCTGATCTACATGCTCACAAGTCACAACGCCTCGCAACGGATCAGCTGAGATCAGCTGCTGTAGATCAGCTATTTTTACAATTTGCATCTGTGGAACCGAGTCAAACTAAACGTAATGCCTCAACTCCGACAATTCCAAGTGCTTGTCAGGGGGGGGTGGGGTCCCCAGTTCAAATATGATTATTTTTGGGGTCGCGGCCTTAAAATGTTGAGTACCATATTGGAGCAATAATTTGGTAGTCCTATGAAATAATTATATTTACATTACATTAGTTCTCACCAACTGCATAGAAATATGTGCCGTTTGCACAAAAAAAAGTGCAATGCATTCAGTTATTTCTGCTGTAATTGCATGGATCTGATGTGTTGCATTGGCAAAGTATGGATCATGAAGTCTTGCAAATATAACCCAAGTTATCCCATCTGCAGAGAACTGATAGGCTAACTGTTACGCTTTTACAAAATGTCATCAGGGAAAGCCAAGGTTTTTGATGATTTCTAAAAACCCATCCACTTTTTAGCAATGTGTGAGCTGTCCGGTGGGAATGTTGCTATCATTTTTCAAAGACCTGATCGCTCAAGGCTATAGTATTGATCCATTAGCCTGAACAGAACCTGCTACTGAGCAGGTTTGGAGTGCAGGACAATTTAACATGGCCAGGTGTCGCCATTAAAGAGAGCTACTGTTTTGATGCAGAAAAGCAGGATTAAATCCATAGTTAGCTGGTTAAGACACTAATCCTGCCTTTGTGACATAGGCCGTCTTCCCTGAATGCAAAACATTGATGACATCTGCAGTACTGTATGTTTCCACACCACTAAACATTTCTCTTTACCTCAAAATGAACCCTGAAGTTATTTAGCGCTGCCTGTAGTGTTCAGCCCTCCTGCAGCTGCAGTGGACAAATCAGAATGCAGTGCTGGCAGATCTTTACTGAACCAAATAGACACCTGGAGGACATGCCGGTGTGACTCAAACACATGTCTGCTCGGGTCCAACTTCACAGCTCAGCGCCTCCCCTAATGAATGGCAACCAACCCCTTGTAGCCCTGAACATCTGCCGGTCATTTGCTGCTCTGACCTTTCCCCTCGCTCCTCCATCCCTCACTTGTCCACTCTTCCTACTCGCTCTTCCCATCCAAGGTGCTGCCATCTACATGCAGCCTGTCTGTGTTGATTAGTTTCTGGTCATAGTCACACGTATTGGGAGGCAGGCAGTGAAGAGTAATGACTACGTATGAGAAACCGAATCAAATCAGATAAGATCAAATTACAGAATGTGGTTTTCACATTCAATCATTTCAGGGCCACATTTTTTACACCACCAAATTACTTTGAGATTGTGGTGCAGATAAATCATAATACCCTCGCTGACAATAAATGCATGTGATCGGGTATTGATTACTGAATTGTGTAGAGAACCCCATGTTGGATTAAGAGTGTGTCTCCTCCCCTTATTTAATTACAGCGGGTGAAAATTAATATTTAGAGGACATTCAACCTCCTGCAATTATAGCACCATATCTGACAGTAAAATCCATTAAGCTTAATGAATTGATTGCCAAGGAGGGGGAATAGAATCTTGTGAGTGCCCAGCCTGATCTCCAGAGAATACCGTAACATTGCACGGAACGAGTGCACTTCATTCCGTGGATAGTCGCCTCGGAACTCCCAAATTGCGTGCATATGTACGCCGAGTCCCACGGTGGGCGTAACCAGTCGCAACACGGAAAAACCCGGAAGCAGAGCAGTCCGCACAATAAAATTTACGATTCTGTGCCTATCGGTAGATAACTCAAACGGCGCTGAGTAGGCACAGGCGAATGTCCCACCGTTCAGGACGGCAACTCGGTCGCCTTAGCTCCCTCGTGGTCCTTCACGGGGTGACAATTCGCCTGTGACTGCGCGCCTCCGAAATGGTTTTGTCACAAAGGCAGCGCCGTACCATATGCACGCAATTCGGGAGTTCCGAGGCGGCTATCCACGGAATGAAGTGCACTCGTTCCGTGCAATGTTACGGTAATCTCTGGAGATCGAGTTGGAGTGCCAGTGGGTGCTCTTCTGTGAGCTTGGGTTCACACTCAATAATGGCCTTTCCCTTGCCTGTTGCAGGGCCAGGCCTTGTGGCTCTGCTATTAAGTGATGGTAATGCTGATAGACAAGGACAGTACCAATGTCAGTGCAGTAAAAAAATGCTGCTGTCGAGGAGTGGGTCAGAGATGTCATCATGACTTCATTTAGGTTTTTTACATTTATGTCTATTTGCACTCTAAGGGTTAGGGTTTATGTTTATGCGAGAATGGGTTGTGTCATATTAGTATGTTGATGTTAGGCAGGTGGGCTTTAACAGCACATGTGCACGAGTGCACGTCATACTGTAGGTGTGTAGCCTCTCCGTGTGACAGTCTCTCTCTATCTCTGTGCGGTGTGTGTGTACATGCATGTGCGCATCCTGGTTTTGCGGCCTGCCTGTGTCACTCTGTCTCTCTGTCTGTGTGTGGTGTTGCTGTCGGTGGCCCTGTCTCTATCTCTCCATCTCTCTCTCGCTAGTAGAAGATCCCATACACTAGACAGACAGGTTGTGCCCAATTGGCTGTAGCCCTCCACAGCCTCATTGACACGTATCCCATAGCCTGGAGGGACGGTGACTCTGAAATTATGAATTCACAAAAGTAACATTGTTACACTGATGCAAAAACATATTCAGGAATTGAGTTCCAAGGTGTGCAGACAGCGTGCCCAAGAAATGTCATGCTGATCGGTCCTGTAGTTTGCAAGATTGGCTGCAGACAGACGGACAGATGCACAAACGCACACAGGGGTGAAAATAATCATCTCCACCCACGGTCTTCGTGATGGGTGGTGATAAAAACAAGCACCAGACCACCCTCTAGTGGCACAAAGTCAACATGATTGTGCGATGAACAAACAAACCTGACAGAGGAAAGGAAAAACTACACATGCTTTAGAGAGAAATGCAAGGCCTAATGTCAAAGCTACATGGCAATATGCATAACAAATATTCCAGATATTCCTGTGGCCGTACAATGACCGTGTACCACAGAGAACTGAAATAAGACAGAACAAACGGTAGTACGGGCTCCTTTGTTCCACTTATGTTCCTGCTACTGAACAGAATTAAGAGTGATTAATGATTCATCATCGGCAGTAGCTCTGTTCCGGCTCAAGGCTGGAGGCAAGCTGATAGAGCTCTCCAAGCCGCTCATTTATGTTGTTTGTCCTTCTGGAATCTGAACATTGTCTTCGGTCCAGAAAATGGTGCTGCTCTCAACTGATTACAAGACTAGAGGAACGGATGAGTTGCACTGAGTTATTCTCTTCTTTTCGCCAGCCTTGATGGATTTTTATCTTTATCCTCATCTGTTGGTCTGGCTGTGCCCTCTGGGCCACCGGGCACCAGCATCTGTCCTTCCGTCTGTCCACTTGTCTGTCTGTCCGCTGACTCAATAGCTTCAAGGCACCACAGAGTCTGCCTGTATCCCTCTGCCAAGGTCAAATTATTTTCAGGAACAGAACAGTGACATAAATTGCCACGGGTGAAAAGGCAGTCTACAACATGCAACTGAGATTATCCAAGTGGAATTGTCCATAGACAGATAGTGATGAAAACAAACAAGAGATTGTCATGTAGGCCTACATTGGATCTAGCAAACTAATGGGAACCGATTTAAGATTATTATGAATCGTGAGAAAATGAATTTCAGGGGAGGAAATTGCTCGGGCTCTATTTATGCAAGTTTTTATTTATGTTTGTAAAGAGTAGGAAAAAATGTAATTTTACAGGCAACATATCTGATAAATGGCTGTGTTATTCAAAGTAGAAGTATTCAAAGATCCTCACCTTCTCACGACCCATATTTTGTAATGCTCTTATCACTAGTGTCATATTTGTAACTTCAGGTAAAAGTGGATTATAGGAACTTGGTCCAACCCCTCAAACTTATAATTTATTCGCAAGGAGAAACGCTATGAGGTAAACAAGTAGCATAGCACCTTTATTTCATGCCACAATGTATAGCACAGTTTGTACTTCTTTCCCTGAACTCAAACTGAACCTTTTGGACTGAATTTTAAAATGCTGAATGTGGATATCCTTTAGTCCACCTTGCAAAAAAACAGTATGTCTTTGGCAATGCCGCAATGGACACAATAGCCTACTGTTTTTTTTTTAAATAAAATGTACACACTTTTGTATCATCAGGGACTAAAACTGAACTAAAATTAAAACCTTTGACTAGGAGCAAGTCATTTAATTCCAGTTTGTGGACTCTTTATTGTCTCCGCCAGGCTGAAGGCGTGGCAGAGACTATGTTTTGCACCCTGTCTGTCCGTCCGTCCGTTCATGTGTGTGTGTGTCCGTCTGTCTGTGAGCAGCTAATCTCCGGCACCATTGGGCCGATTGCAGCATCCAGTGCACAGAGCTGTGCACTGGATGCCAGAGCAGATAATGAACGCAGCGTGCGATTTCCGTGAAATTTTGCACACACATGCCCACTAGGCTGAATAAGAAATGCCATTTGAAATTTTTCAAATCAGCCTCATGGTGGCGCTATATCAGGCCGATTCACGTTTTTAACTATAACTGCACCGATCTGCGTAAAACTTTGTATGCACACTCTCTAAATGCCCTGCATTTTTCACATCTGCCTTTTATAGCCCCACCAGGAGGCCGACTTATGTAATAAAAAAAAATGACATTACTCCTTCAGATTTTATCCAAATTTCACGCAAATCGGTACACATAATCTCTATAGTCATGTGATCAAGATGGATCTGTTTGATTTTTCATATTCCATTCTGATTGGCTAAGATTGGCATCTAAAGTTTCCAGGAGTACAAACATGCCTCAAATCATGAACGCAGTGTCTGATTGCGGTGAAACTTTGCACGCACATTCGCACTACATTGAGGAACAAATGCCACCCTTTTGACATTGCCCTATTATAGCGTCACCAGGAGGCCGATTTTTGCAAAACACTCCAACAGATTTTGTCCAAACATCACACAAATCGGTACACATTATCTCTATAGTCATGTGATCAAGATGGATCTGTCCGATTCTTCATATTCCATTAACATTGCTGGCCTACAATAACCTACCTGACCTGGCGGAGATCTGTGCTCCTAGGAACACTTTTTCTAGTTTCCAATCAACCTGTCATTTTGCATACTTTCTCATGGAGGAGAATTACACATTTGGGATGGAAGGAGTTTGCTGATTTACGTCCCCATAGTTCTCATCTACCATGCTGTTTCTAATGAAGATGAGCAACAGTACATTAGGATAAGGAGTCAAACACGGCTGACCCTAAATATGAAATGTGAGCTACTTATAGAACTCAGGACTGAACTGGTAATAAGGCTGGACAATACATAGCTATCAATATTATATCGATATTGTGATATGAGACTCGATATCGTCTGGGATTTTGGATGTCGTGATATTGTGATATGACGTGTTATTTTATACTATAGATTTATATATTTTAGGAAGATCTACAGATAAGCAATTTTTACTATTTTGGAAAACTTTTGAAAAAATACAAAATAAAATTACGTTGCCGTAGCAATACCCGTAGCAAGCGATATTATCTTCACAATATTGATATCAAGGTATTTGGTGAAATATATTGTGATAGTTGATTTTGTCCATATTGCCCAGCTCTAATTTGTAATATAAATCAGTTTTGGATGATATTTTGTGTTCTGTGGATCAAACACCTTATGATCCATTGCTTTGCAAAAACTGTTCAGCATCTGTTGCTAACACAAGTAGGCTACTTGATCTAATGAAATATTGATTGCACAACCATCAAAGTATGAAATTAGATGATAATTGTTTACTTGCTCCATTACATTTCAAGGATAGTATGGATATACTGCAGACTGCAGAGCATAAACGTTTTGTCATGCCAGTTCCCATAGTGACATTTGCACAGTGCCTACACAGGTATATACAGTATGTATATTTCAGTAAGCATGTTGGTTTTGTTTGTTTCCTGTTCCTCTGCTGCAGATGAAGTCAACAGAGGTGGACCAAGGGCTTTTCACAGACAGCTACTGCAAGGTTTGCAGCGCTCAGCTCATCTCAGAGTCCCAGAGGGTTGCCCATTATGAGGTGAGGACCCTAACCTACACACTAACCTCAGACAACTCTGTCAAACCCCCAATGGCAGTACAATCTTGTTGTATTAACGAAGACACAGGAGTCATGTTGCTTTCATTCTGTCCGCCTCCAGGGAGTGGTCTGCCCACACACCAGAGTGCTGCAGTTCTTCAAATGTCAATAGGTACATGACTTGGCTTGCCCCGTTAGTTTGAACTGTTCTTAATAGGCGACAACACACTTCAAGTAATTAGGGTACTTCAGTGTAAATATGTCATAAATTTTTCTCTGGTTGTACCCTTGATTGATCTTAATGTATGTATAGGCTATAATTATTTACATAGGGGGCGCCCGTAGGTGGGTAGAGGCGCCATCTGGGAGTTGGAAGGTCAGGGGGTCAACTCTTGGCTCACCCAGTTTACATGTCGTAATGCAGTGGAGGGTGAAAATATATTAATATGCAGACACTGTTCTGTCAGTGATTAAAGGTGGTGTAAGTGATATTTATATTAAACACTCTGTAAAGCAATCATTGCTGTAGAATGTTTGTTCTGTAATAGAGGATCTCCCCATCTTTCCGGCACTGTAGTAATTGGCAAATACATTTTCAGGCCAGGACCAATTTTATCCAATCAGGAGAGGAAACTGGTACAGGATATGATTGATTGATTCAATACAGGATATGATTGAGTGATTAAACAAAACAAACTAAATGCATGAATACAAATTGAACAGACAAAATTGGAACTGTAAGACTAAAAATAATAAAAAATAAAATTGAAGGTACCAAATTAAAAATATATTTTTTTCGGTATCTTAACAAACAAAATCTTTTGTTTGTTTACTAAAGAGCTGTAGAGACAGGGAGACCCCTGAAGAAACGTACCATCTAGAAAGAGAACGTGATGTCAACCCATCGAAATGATAGCGAAAACCTCTTAAGATGGCGCCACCTGTCTATTGAACGCCTTTGAACAGTTTCTCAAGCTATATAGTAATGATTACTATCAGTTTTGAACAAAAAACTCCCATCTTTTCTTGTTATTTTTGCTGCTGCATTGCTGAAGAACCAAAACAAAGAATTCTACTCTTGTGTACTCATACACAAAATGTTCCAATTAAAATCTTGAATCGTAGTGTCTCTGAGCAAGACATCTACCACTAACAGCTGTAACTTGAATGTAGAAATGTAGAAAAGTTATTCCCCTTGTAGATTGAATGTAGAAAAGTAATTCCCCTTACCCCGGAGACCCTGGCTTTGTGTTTAGAGCGGCATACACTGTACTTTACCTTTCAACTCAGCTCCAGTACTTTCAGCACTGCTCCTAAACTCTACTGTAGTTCACCAATCACAAGTTGACACTTGAGTTCGTTCTTTTTGTGTGTGTGCCCTTTAGATGATATGCCCATGCACCTAGAGCAATTGACAATGATTGAGCGGGGATGGTTTGATCATCCTGTTCAAGGACACTCTGACAGGACGCATTGGCTGTTGATGGAAAAGCAGATGAAGGGATTCAACTTGTGACCTTTTGGCCATGGCTCAGTATCTCTAACCATCAGGCTATCTTGTCACCTCAAGGACAAAGTGAGCGCAGCAGCGCTCTGTGATTTGCTCACACCTCTCCCTAGCTACCACCTCTCCCTTCTTTCTATAAAGATGCTGCCTTTCAGTCACTGTCCCTGAGTTAGACCGTCAGAATGTCTGACTGCAGGGCCTCAAGTGTCTCTGAAATATGTTTCTGAAATGACATGAGCTAGAAAGGACTCATATGAGACTGTCCACTGTGCACCATAAGTATTTTTTGACATTAAGCATAATAAGTACGGTACATTTCCATTAGATGTATTCAGATACTGTTATGTATACAGTACATCATACAGAGCACATTCATGTTTGTCACACATTTCAGAATATCTGTTCTTACTGTTCTTTTTTAACATAACATTATGTGAACATAAAACCAGGCCTAGTAGCGATACATTTAACCCAGCAAATTGTTCCAATTTTGAACAATTCGTTTTTTTAATTGTTGCATTTAAAGTTGGGCTCCCCTGTGACAGCCATTTCTCGTTAAGAGTCTTTTTTACCAGCCACCAACGGTATATTTATTAAAACGTATCCAACCATTCTTGAGGTATATATCCAACACCTCACATTTAGCATCCAGTGGGGCATAATGTGTCCCTTTCCAACAGTCTTTGATAATAGAGCCATCCCTGTTATCAAACCTTTTGGGTTATCACAGTTTCTCCAGCAAACAGGGGTGTTATTGTCATATTGAGATTTCTGAGAGGGTGTAATAAAATAGAAGATTTTCCAACCAAACTACCTCCATTTCTGTGAACTGGCACACTTCCGCTGATATTTCAATATTGCTGTCCATTCTTCCTGATATAATTACACTATACTATGCCTCCTTCTCCCTTTTTGTTCAAACATACAGTACAATGTTGAATGAGACTTTATAGACCAGATCAGAATGTTTTCTTCCCGGGTAGAATGTCTATGGACGTTTTCACAATATAAACTAAAGTGTCCAGAACATAAGCTTTGTCAAACATTGTCAACCTGTGGATATTTAGAACAAAATCATATATTTCTAATAGTCAATAGCAATATCATAACCTTTTTTAATTTCTTTTTTCCTTTTTTTATTTTGACCTTTATTGACATTCTAGAAATAAGGTTAATGAATAGGCCTAATAATACTTCTCCAATGTGACGCGGCCAGCGTTATCTACCCGTAAATACATTTTTGGTTGTGGTGATGTTTTTTGATTGATTGATTGAATACTTTATTAGACACACATGCAATTAATTAATTCTGCAATTACTGATAGAATACTGTTGAAGACCCCTGCTTTGGAGAGTTGCAGAGGAGAGGAAGTGACTCTACTATCCTGAATCAAATATTATTTAAATTATCGTGTGCTGAATGCTAATTAGTAATTACAGTACTTACCCTAGTTCCTCCTGAACGTTCACTCTTTGTGCAGTTAGAGTCTCATGTGCAATGAAATGTTTAGGCAATATATGGTGATGATGACAACAAGCAAAACAAAAGATGGGGGAAAATAAACCTCAGATAGAGAGGAAGTTTTCTCATAGTCGTTCCCTTTTCATCATAACATTTCTGAGTTGTTATCTTCGTGTCCTTTATGCTGACTTAAAACATTTACTTGTCTGCAACCCCCCACGCATCCCTTAACCTATTTAGACCGGGAAAGAATCTGTGTCATTTTTTGATTTCTTTGGCTATTCAAAAATAGCAGATATACAAGCTCATAGCACTCGGTGCCGCGCTATGAGCTTGTAGATCTGCAAAAAAAAAAAAAAAAACGTGAATATTTGTGCAAATCTTTTGAATATATATTTTTAGCAAACATTTGTAACTCAAATCTTTGCTTCTGGGGATTCTACTAATGTCTTCTAAATCCTAACAGTTAAAAAAAATATGTTGCTATAATCAGTGGTTCTCAAACTTTTTCATGTCAAGGACCCCCAGAATGATATGCATTTGGCCGCGGACCCCCATCTCAAAATATGTTGTTCCAGGGACCCCCCAGAAGCAAAGATTTGAGTTAAAAATGTTAGCTTTTAAAAATATGAATATTAAAATATTTGTTAAAAATTCCAAGGTTTTTCCATAATGGCAGATCTACAAGCTCGTAGCGCTGCACTCGGTGCCGCGCTATGAGCTTGTAGATCTGCTATTTTTGAATAGTATAAAATAATGGTCAAAGTGGTTACACAGATGCATTCCCGGTCTTAGTGGGTTAAATAAACTTCTCTTCTTACTGGCAAGGGGGCGTTCCATTCCATCTCAATTTTCATCAAGCTCTTTGGCCGACTCACACTTTTGAATCACACATTGGGGTTAATCCAAGTTTAAAATCCAAAAATAAAGACGTCCTTAAGGCCACAGTTGAGACTGAAGATGTAATTATTTTTTGCTGCCGACGTGCTTTAAATCCCCTCCTCAAACAACATCAAAGCCACTATACTGCTCACATGCAGCATTGATCAGAAGGGTCTTTAGTTCAAAGAGTAGGGTAGCTCTCTGGGTTAATTCTAATTTATGCATCCATTTCTTTGTGTGTAGACACTGGTTCAGATGTGGGTTAATCAGATAAACTTCACAGCTAAATTGACCACATTCACACGCCATTTTGTATACTGTACATCTTACCTGCAGGGGGTGGGGTGTCTATGATGTAAGAACAAAATGTCAGTCTATTGAGGCAATATTATAATAGTATTTGATAGTTCAACAGGACATTTTCCACGTCCATGTAGCTGACATTCTTTTTTCAAAGTCAATATGTGTATTCACAGCCTATGTGCAGTTTTTAGTTGTATTTCTGAATGATTTTGATATTATGTGACAGAGCTGGGCTTGTGTATATCTTATTTGCAAGTATTTGTATAGTGTCACCAGCGTATGTCAGTACCAGCCTCTGAAATGTCTTCCTTGCTCCATGCATCCGCGGTACATTTCATTGCTTTAGCCAGGATAATCCCATTCCCCACATACAGAGAGTCTGTCAACTGGCAGGCTACATGTCAGCACTTCTCAGACATTTTCACTAGTGTTGAAGCTCTTTTCTTCATTGTGCAGGTTTTACCAGATTTACATTTTGTATTTGCGCTGCACAATAGCATGTCTCTCCATACAATGCAGGAGCATAATCGGTTTTCAATGCTCTTAGAAGCGGTAGATACTGCAGCACAACAGTGCTATCCAGCTACAGTTTAAGGATGAAAACGGTTGCATCAGAAATCGACTTTTCCTCTTCTAACTACCACAGTGAAATGCAAATTATGTACACAGAAGGTAACTGGGAGGGAAACAGGTTTGCTTGTCAGCTCCACAGTACATTAATAAACTATAATGATGCAGGAGTTTGTGGTTTGAGCTAGGTTAAGGGCAGATTGTGAAAACAGACAATAGCTGCTTAACTGTTGGTCGTGCTCACATTGTTTCCATGCTGGTGTTTTCCAGGGGATCATATTTTAATTGTGCACATGCATTTACATACACCTGGTAATAGCAATGCCCTTGATGATGAATGAGCCTTTATCCACGAGTTTCCAGTGTCCCATATAAGGCCTTGAGTGAATCATGGGCATCACTTCCTGTCATTCAATTCATTTGAGTGATCCGTGTCAGTCAATAATAATGTGGGAACACAACCTGACAGAGTTAAAAAAGGCTCACATTAGTCTGCTGATTCAAATTAAGGATCAATGGCTCTTGACACTTGCTCTTAGCAGTAGGCCAACTATGTCCTGTGTTTCATGTGCTGTTGCTGCTGTGAACCTGTGAACCTGAATCTCTGTATTGTGGATGAAATGATGTTAGACTTCAGCGCTTAATAATAAGCTTTGATCATTAATTTGAATCAGCTGTGCGGAAGGAGATCTGTAGGGTAAGTTGGACTTTTGTTAAGTCGTGTTCCATTACATTTACATCACATTAGTCATTTAGCCTTTTATCCAAAGCGACTTACAATAAGTGCATTTAACATAGGTAGGGAACAAAACTACTAATCACCAGAAGTCTTAAGTGCATTCTCTTCTCCCACAGTTTTATTGACTGACACGGATCACTCAAATTAATTGAATGACTGTGACAACAGGAAGTGTTGCCCATAATTCACACACCCCCTTTTCCCATAAAGTTTGATTATTATCTAGAGAACGGACTGCCCCGCCCCCACCTATTCATTTCAATGAAGTTGCTTACCCAGCGCATGAAACACCCGGAAGTAGGCCTACCCTCTTCTTTCGCATTTGAGCACCACATTTTGGTGCTCAAATACAGAAGACTTGAGCACCGAGCAGGCACACCAGGGTTTCAAACGGTAGAAGCATGCGCAGCAGCGTTTTGAATGCGGAAGTCTTGCAAAAAAGTTGACATACGCAAAATGTGCATGCGTAGGTCACACTCCTTCATGAGAACACCTGTATCTCCATTGGAGATATGAAGTCATGGATTACATTTCTCAGTCACCACGACGATTTCAGTCATTTGAATTCCATAGAAGTCTTCTATGAAAAGCAAGTCGCACTGTTTCACAAATAGCAGATTAGGACTTGGCTTAACATCTTTCAGTCGTGAGATTTTATGATTAATCCATGTGAACTGTTTTTTTTTGCAGCGTCTCTGCAATCACTCCAGTGAACTGATCACAGGCAGTATCATTGCTGTAGGTTTCTTTTTCATAAGGACGATCTGGGACTTGCATTTGGTAAACAGAAGCTCTTCTTTGGCTGTATTATAAGCTGTGTTGAATTTTATTATCATATAGGACTCCTCACTGCATCGGTTCTCTGCTGTCTGACGCTGAAAGACTGCGGGGTGGGGGGACAACAAAAGCACTATTCCCAACTATGCTGTGGCTGAATTCTTTGCAAACAAGTTATTTGGCTATTTTGTTTATCTGAGCCACAGTTCTGTATTCGTTTGAACTGCCTGTAGCTGTCTGCTGTGAAGGCACTCCAGGAGGAGTATAGGGGGGCACAATATGCATGTGTCACACATATACATGCATGTTGTTCCTCAAAGAGCCAATCAGAGGCAGAGTAGGGGAGGGTCTTGTATGAATGCGGGTATTTAGGAAAAAAGTGAATTAAAATCTTAAGTCGCACTTGATCGATTTGTGGGTGCATGTGTGACCAAAATGGTCGCACTCTGGAGCCCTACTCTCTCACCCGCTTTTCCCCGCACCCTCCTTACTTTATCCTCTCCATCCTCATTCCCCTTACCTCTACACTCTCTCTTTATCAATCCCTTCTCTTGCTCCTTCTACCCTTTCTCCTCTCTGCCCCCCCTCCATCCACATCTTTCACTCTTCCTCTCTCTGTTTCTCTCTTGCCTGAATCTGAGCTGATTCCTCAAAGCTAAGTGTATATATTTTATTCCATGTGTTCAGATTCAGGTCCTAGCCTGGCCTGCTGAATAGAATATGTATGACGATTACAATAATGCGCGAGAGAGAGAGAGAGAGAGAGAGAGAGAGAGAGAGAGAGAGAGAGAGAGAGAGAGAGAGAGAGAGAGAGAGAGAGAGAGAGAGAGAGAGAGAGAGAGAGAGAGAGAGAGAAGAGAGAGAGAGAGAGAGAGAGAGAGAGAGAGAAGACTACAGGGGTCGACTACATTCTTGGCTCCTGATGATCTCATCTGCCCTTAAGGATGCCCTCTCTAGACTGTTGTCAATGATTGTCATGGCCCAGTTTCCATCTATAGTTTCCAACACTCATGTCCGTAGTGATTACCACCCTATCAGACCCTTCTGTGTCACTGAGGGCGAGTGTGTAGTATACTGAGGACCTATTAATGCCAATCTAATGCTACGTATGTCTTAACAACTCAGCTAGAGGAGCTTTGCAGTGTAGAATCAGAATTAGACAGTGTTGGACTGTAAATTAAGTGCATTCACTTGAGTACTATTCTTTGAGTATCTGTACTTTACTTGAGTATTATTTGTATTTTCAGAGACTTCACTCCACTACATTTCAAATAAAAATATTGTCTTTGAACTCCACTACATTTCTAGAAAGGGAAAGGGTACATTATTCATTAACCACTTAAGCTCTATTTCAAATATACTGTAAATTGGCTATGATTTATTTTTTCTTTCCTTCTTTTATTTATTTATTTTTTTGGGGGGGGCTTGGAATTTTTGGGGAAGATCTCTAATTTTCAATACAACAATGAATTGATATTAAGAAGAAAACGTAAAAGCAAGTAGCCTACTGTAGTTAATTGACCAGGAGTATCTATATACTTTGACTCAAGTACTGGGGTTGAGTACTTGGTCCACCACTAGAATTAGAGTAGCTCTAATTCTGGACAGAATGAACGATAGAGAATGAATGCCAGTTGCATTTTCGCAAACATATCAATAACTTACACATTAACACATACAGTGCTAATAGAGGAGACACATTCTGAGCCCCTTAATAACATATCTCACTAGACAAAGGGAATGTATTAAATAATAAGAAATATGACCATGGCATCTTTGAGAGCCCCTGTCAGCTGAGGGCCTTTAAAATTAACCTAATTTTTCACCCTGTTCAGCAAAGTATACTGACATACTGACTGAAATAAAAGCATTATGGCATAAAGTGCCCCTTTCCAGTTGAGTGGAACGCTGAATTTACTCTGGCCCTTTTCTTTATCTAGTCATTTCCATTATCTGGAATTGGATTTGTTCACGCTAAATTGTCCAGGCACTTTATTATGTTTACATTATTACTGACCCATATGCATAAAACAACTTAAGCACCTTGCCTTAGGACACGAGGGAGCACAGCTCCTGGACCAGTAAGTTATGAATAATCTTACAAATACAAACCATATTCATCTTTATCCTTATATCCTTTATTCCAGTGGTCCTCAACCTTTTTCTCGACCAGGGCCCACTTAAACATCTCAAAAGTGTTTATTTTAATGATCAAGCAATCGATTGTGTTCCGGCTTGGATCAACTAAGGTACTAAGGTAGTATACTAGGTACTATACTTTAAGTTACTATTTAGCAGTATCACGAGAAAAACTCACTTTTAAAAAAAACATAATTTCATTATTTTTCTTTGAATATTAATGTTGTATTTACCACTGCTTTATTCTATGGTGCTCTTAAATGGCCTCTACTTGACCTACTTGTGTAAGCCTGTTCTCACCTGCCCCACCGATCATAGGATTCTGGCTACTCTCCAACAAAACATAGCGTGCGAGTGTTGGAGAGTGTGCTGTTTATTGACAAATTAATCTCCATTTCCCAAGCCCATACTGTTTGACCTTTACCAATATTGATTTTGGAGGAGAGGATTAGGGATGACACCATGGTCCAGTAGAGCAGCACTAGGCGCGCCTTGTGATTCCCACTACATACTTTATTGTTGTCTGACAAATTAGTAAAGTTGTTGTCATAAAGGAATGAGCCTGCTAGACAACAATTGATTCACATGTAATTTTTAAGTTATTCAACGCATTTTGGTGGATTTTGAGATCCTAAGGATCAGTCAGAAATGTCAAAGTCAAATATGAAAATGTGTAAAATTGCATGTATTTATTTCCCTAACACTGATATACTTAAAGGGCAAGACCACTTTGGTAGAGGTTTGGGTTGTGTATTTACCTTGCCATGGTGTAACTCCAAAGGTGGACAAGAAATAAAAAATAATCGCTCCATTGATTAGAAATTGATAATTCTAAATGTGCTCCTCATTGACTTACATTGTACGGTAAAACAGCTCTCAAAGTCTCTATAAGCACGTAAACGAACACGAACAAAGCTGATTCAGACAATATAGAACATCACCAAACCCAGTACTGTTTGTTTTTTTAATAAAAATGTTAACTTCCTGCTTTTTTTACTATTTGAAGATCTGGATCCGGATCCACGAATCCAGTCCAGGTTTTCTTCTTAATAAAAATAGCAAAATCAACAGGAAGTTAACATTTTTATTAAAAAAAAACAGTACTGGGTTTGGTGATGTTCTATATTGTCTGAATCAACTTTGTTTGCGTTTGTTTATGTGCTAAAAGAGTGACTTCATGGCAAGGTAAATGTACAACCCAAACCTCTACCAAAGTGGTCTTGCCCTTTAATGCCTTAACAGCTCATTTGTAAACATACCATGCTGACTCAGCCAAGTGAACACACAAGCAACATGTACTGTATAATTCAGTTCTATTACACAACTTAGCTAAATAAAATGCATGCTTATGCAGGAAAGAGCCGAAAGACAGACTGACGCTTCCTCACAGGCAAATTTGCAGTGCATGCATTTTCTGAGCAGCATAATTTGCATCAGATGCCGCCCCGTCGAGATCTTAATGGTTTTTTTTGGGATAAAGAAAGCGACTAATTTTCATCACAGCACCTTCTTAATTACTTCTCATGTATCATTAGCCCAGCAGTCTATTCCAATGGTCACACTCACCATTACTGACTGAGCGTTCCCGGATGCTGTGTAGCTGGTATGTGTGTGAGAGTAATGTGCAGCATTCATTTGCCGTCTGCTTCACAGGAGTTAATGAGGTGGAAATCTTAGCTATCTTTATTGCTGAGGAAAATAATATATAAACAAACTACAGTATGAAAATGAGAATGAGAGTCATCACTGTTCCTGTAATTGATGGTTAAAAATGGCTGAGAAGTGGAGATGAAACAGGCCTTTGGTGTCGATCAGTGCTGGATGACAACATACTGTACAGGTAGTATAACAGGTAAACTGTAGGTTATTACTTCTAAACATACAGTCGCAAAAGATAAGTGACCTGTGGCCTCCGGTGTGAGCACAAACTGCACCAGCGAGACACTTCATGTACTGTAGTTCATTCTGGGACATCAGCTGTGACTAATTAGGAGCTGCTCTCATTGGACAACATAAGGAGTGGGCTATTAATTGAAATTTCCCGAAAGATCAGTTGTTAGCAGCAGTTTAAAGACACTTTTGGTGAATGCAGTGATATGCCAGACAAGTGCTTTTCTGCTGTGAAACAACAATTCAGCAATTTGGAGACAACCTGCAAAGATTCTGAGGGTGGCTGATGAGACACATAAAATTTAAATAATGTGAGATGTAAGGTGCACAACAGTTAGCTCATAATCCAAGGACTATGGCAGTTTAAAAATATAAAATATATATAACATGCAATACTTCCATAGTCCCTAATCAAACAAATCAAACCAAAAGTGTGTCTCTGTGAGGACACATTTTTCTGCCCGACTTCCTTGGATCATGATACAACTCCCCATAATATATCCCATCATATTTTGTGTTTTCTTCAAAACACACTTAAAACTCACAAATCGGTACACATTATCTCTGGAGTCATGATCTCCACCCAGCCTGGTGGAGATCTGCGCTCAGAGGAGCGCACTTTTCTAGTTTATTTTTATTTTTATTATTCTTTTTATTAATTTGCTTAAAAATATGTTTTCATATTTGTTTGTCATATACATTCACATCTAGATATTACACAGCGACATAATTTTCATTTTAGAACGAGATCCATTTTTCACAGCGAATGAAGGCATCAACCTATATTAAATGAATAGCTTTGATGTGAAATACCCGCAATTTTTGTATTGTTTATTCATCATGCCCCAGGTGTGTAAAGAACTTTATGCACAGAATGAATAACTCTTGCTCATTTCTCCTGCCAATCTAACTTTACAAAGCTGCCTGAAGGGAGTCATGACTAGCCTATACAAACACAAAATCCACTGATGGTTAGAACAAAGGCTTTTCAAACTGTGGGGAATAGAAATAGTTACATAATATGAGGCCGTCAAAAACTGAAAGGGTGAGCATAGCGGGGGGGTCTTCTCCAAATTGCCACCTGATTCCTAATGCATTTAGCCTATTACTGTATTCCCAACAGTGCTTCACCATGCCACCAGTGTTTAAACAATGCATCAAAGCTAATCATGCTTTCAGAAAGGAAAAAGGTACGGTAATGATTCCTGAGCAGGAATACATTTTCTGACCCAGCAGCGTGCTGCTCAGATGAGTGGCCTGGAGGAGCTGAGGATCAAACCGAGAATCTTCCAATTCCCGGGCGGCCGCTCTACCTACTGAGCCACTGCTGCTTCCTTCACTGTACTCATTTAGTTTAACGTAACATGATCACTGGTTTAGATCTATTTTTCACATTCACAGACAATGAATGAATCAGTAGTCCACTGATGCTGCAGTGCAACTAATTTCTGCAGCATTGCGGGAGATGTTCGAGAACTGAAAAGATCATATCTAAGTCCCTGTAAACACACCATACTGTATCTTATAGTGCCAATGGGGCCAATTCTCTTTGATCTCTGTGGGTTTTTGTTCACAGTGGATAGGGTTCACTGTGATTCGTGCCAGTTTGTTTATCGATGCGAGTTTCACAACTGACCGTATGACCTAGTTTTGTGACATAGTGCCCATCCCTATTCTCTATTGATCTCCGAGGCTCAACAATACTCCAATAGCTGGATTTGTCTCTCAGAAATCCGCTTAAAAAGGGCATTTAACTTTAAAACACTTCTGGGGCCATTGAAAAGTCTTCTCCGGCTTTTGTGTGCAGTTTTTAAATTGCTTAGTTCAATATTTAGATATTTGATATTGATTTGATCACAATCACATAAGCTCATTGGGCTATATAACCCCATTGAACTTCAAAGTCCATTTTAACCATGTTAGACACACATCCCTGGTTCTGGTGTCTGATATTGTCCTTCTAATGCGTGAGGGGTCCATGTTTTTTTTGGTAACTTTTTTAATTAATTAATTAATTAAATTCATGTTTTTCATAAAACAAACAAACCAAAAAAAAACTTTAAGGCCCAATTTGCAACTGTAGCCTAATTTATACTTCTTTGTATGACTGTGTTGCTTTTGGACACCAGAAGAGGTCCTGACTGTTTGTCTGTCCCCTGTTAGTAGGCCCAGGTAGTAAATCCCAAAATATTTCACACACGCAGTAACCCAGCCAATGCGGATACCGGAACCTGGACACACTAATTAGCGCAATTACCCCGGCATTGCAGGGTAAGCTGAGAACCACATTTTCTGTTAGTAGAAAATTTATATTTTCATTATCTTACTTCATCCACCCTGAAAATCATAAAATTACACAGCGGTCACACAAAGGTTGTTCAACTCGTTAAATCAACCCAGGATTTTCCATTCCAGCTACAGTAAGTAAAAGGTGGCTGTGTTCGCAGCATATGGCCAATCACAACCCACCTACTTTAGGAATGAAGTGTATTTAGTCTCTCTGGACGTGTTAGCTCCCAAAACAAAGGAGTCAAAGGATTTCTGTATCCATTTGGATACATGAATGATTTATGAATAACTGTTGTTGTTCTGTATTATAAACAAAGATTACAACAGACCATAGCTTTTAAGACTGAAAAGTGGAATGGAATGAGAGGTGTCGAGAATCCAACTGAGACAAAATGCAGTGTTGAGAAAAAACCTCAGTAGGTACAACACACACTGTTTTGATGGATACTGTCCCAAACTGAGCCCAGCATGCTTCCAAACACAGTCACATCAATTATGCTTGCTGTTTCTAATTCTAATTTACTATGCAGACTAGGATGCTGATGAACTAACGGCAATCTTGCACTGCAACAATTTTGTTAATATATTTAATCTGTAATTAATTCATGAAATCTTATTACGGCATGGCTTCTCAAAGGCAAACTGTCTAGAAGAGTTTGTGTGCCTGCATGCCCCGAGATAATCTCGCAAACTGCTGGACCGATCAGTGGTGCGTATTTTTTTCAACTATGTGTTCTACTTTTTGGAATATCTAACTTTCAATTTCATAATGGAAGTCAATTGGGCTGAATGACATGACGGGCTGGCTACATGAAGTCCGAGATACATAATGGAGCATTGATAGTTTGACTTCTTTTTCTTTTTGCCATGCAAATAAAAGTTGGTTCAAGAAGTACCTCGATTCTGTATTCCCATTGCATCACATCCTTGAAAGAACGTTATCGATAAGAGATTTTCAAGTAAAACAACAGGAACATTGGGTGTGTTCGGAAATACAGCACTGAGCGCACTGACCAATACAAACTAATAGGCGAGTGCGCTCCGGTGCACAATGTCCGAACGCACCCATTATGTCCACTCATTATTTATGCAAAGCTTAAAGCACACAGGTTAATGAGGTAGCCTAATTGTAAAGTACTGAAGGCCATTTTTTCAGTGTGTATGAAATATTCTAGAACAGAATATGCAAAAGTTAAATATTATCAATAGATCACTGTCGGAGACTTTTCACAGTACTAAAACCTAGAGCCACATGCATGTCAGCCTATGAAATGAAAGGGATCCTGATATTAACCCTTTTCCAAACTTAAAGGAGAACGTTGCCCATTTTCAACCGTATCTTCACATACAGTAATTGGTCCTGACTTAATGCTCATTATAAGATCGCACTTTTTTGTCACTTTCACTTTGTCACTCTCACATTTCCAATGACAGTCTCTTCTATCCTTCAAAACGGAGCACTAGTTTTAGAGTATCCATAACTCCACGTCCAAAAATTTTCTGTTTTGGAGCATGTTTTTGCCATAATAGCTCTCTAATGGAGAAAAGTCAATTGTATCTCATTTTCATTCACTGACTATCCCAACTATTGTCCAGTGTTGGTTCATAAAAGTACTTTACTGGAAAGGTCTTCAGTATCCTTCAAAACTATAAGGTTTAATTCTGGGAATCGGTATTGGCAGTGACAAAACGGTATTGACGCATTACTAATGCAGACTGACAGTGTTCTCAGTAGCCATCCATTCAGCTGACAGCTGGTGCTCTAACACATCACATGAATCCTTTAAAACACCTCTGTGTACCACCTCAAGCAACACATATTGGTAATTGCATTGAAATGACTTTGAGGAAAAAATGCAAGTGTGCGTGTGTACAACTATGAGGTAGGCCTACTGAGTTTCCCACTTTTGCACATAGGAACCTTTCTCAATGTGTCTTTTTCCTTTTCCCTTACTCTAATGACTAAAGGGACTTTGATAGGTGAAATGGCTTTTTCCTGGATTATCAGAATGCTGTTCCATATATTTTTTATATTTAGTGTGCTGTATGAGAGATTCTTTGTAATACAAAAATGTTGACTATGTCATTACTTGCCTATCAGAAAGCAGGGCATAGAATGCTGAATAAAATGTTTAGCCCTCAGTCAGCAATGTAAATGTTACCTTACACATGTTCTCAGAAAGAGACAGGAAATGGAAATCAATGAGGCTATTGATGCTGTTTACTATGTGATTGTACCTTAGGCAACACTTTGAACCAGCTCTTCACATGGCGCTAGTTTTTATTGTTCCCAGCTCTGAAGGTTTGTTCGAATTTAGTGTGATTCATTGAATGAATACTTTATTAACAAGTTTGTTAAGTACAGTACAGTCAATGGTTATGCTAAACGGATAGCCCAAAAAGCCCCAGGAGGCTTGTTTCCATTGTGGTCCATTGTACTCAATTCATCAGTAATATATATAATACATACAAAACAATACATATTGGTAGAAAACTCAGTAGCATCATCAACAGGTATATTTACAGAGAAAGGAGGGGTGGAGGTCAGGGCAGAGGATGCTACTACCAAGGTGTTCAATGGGGTGATCAAAAGCTGATCAACAAAATTGGCCCTACCATCTGTGAATGTGGAGAAGCAGACCATACCTTGCAGCACTGCCTTGTCTGCCCTCTACTACTCTACTCGTGTAGCTTAAAATATCTCACAAGTTCAACAATAATACAAAGGATAGCGTAAAGAAGTGGGGAAACTGTCATATAACACAAAATACTTCGAAGACACAAAAAGAAACAGGCTTTCTGTAGTGTTATAGAAAAACAGGATTAAAATGTATTAGTTTTAAAAATATTGGCTTAGGTTCTTCCCCCTGGCACTAGCAGAGCAAGAACACTATAGCTGGGCCCTAATGACCCATGTTTTGGCTCTATAAGGGATCGGTGGGGCAGTCTAAGCCCATGATTTTTGATCAGCTCAGTGATGTGGTGGTAATGTAGTATTGATTTTTCTTCATTCCTGATTATGTCAAGCGTGCATGTTGCTGTATTACCGTACAAAAAGTGAGGGCCATACACTCCCTGTTCTAGTCTGGTTTATTTGCATTCCCACAATCAGTGGTGTTCACCATTTTAGCTTTACTGCCCAAGCAGAAACAGACGGATGGTCAATGTCCCTGGGGAAAGTATTTAGCCTACTCAACTGTAAATCTATTGTATGCAGGGGTATCATTACCCTATAGGCAAGCATCAACAGAGTACATGCCATCTGAACAGATGTTTTATAAGTACAGTAGCATCATGTTTTTTGTTCCAGTTTGAATAAGAAAATCGAGAGAAATTTTCGAACAGAGGATGTGCACATTATGCTGGTTGTTACTATTCTATTCAAAATATCAATGACAAAACTAATGACACCGTATTTGGGGAGATGGCATAGATGGAAATAGAAATGTGAAAGATCCACTTGAGTATGTCTCTTTTAGCCTTAGTGTCCTATTTGTATTTCACATGGAAATGTATTGTTTATTAAAAGACTTGCATTAATATATATAATATTTCTGCTGAAAAACAAGACAGGCAAGACCAATATAATCCTCTGCACATGTTTCTTCTTCTTTGACCTTGTCAGGAATGTGTATACACTATGCCTATCTGTACATCTCTTCGAGAACCTTAGAGCCAGACAGACAGGGGCTGGGCATTAGTCTACACAGCATCATATCTTTGAGAGAGAGCAAAAACACCTCACTGGGGTCCTCCTAGCAAGACACAGTGACAAAATATCACTAGAGCTCCCCTCACTTGTTGAGGCCCGTCTTTGAATGTCACATCCCTACATCTGTACATCCCACCTTTCTAGCAATCCGGTCTCTCCTTTTCATTGTCAAACGAGACCTGGAAACGTTCAGAGCTTATATGCAGTCAAGCGGAATCATTTCGAGATAAACTTAATGAGGAATTGACTGACGCACTCCTCCCAGAATCCCTCGCTTCTTCAGCCATGACTGTCAGAGCCAGGGCCGCTTCTCCCTACACGCACACTATGCAGGCTGCGTGGGGCCCCGCCCCACGCAGGGCCCCTACCCGCCGAAAAAAAAAAAAAAAAAAACGAACCCAATCCGCCCAGAACCGCCAAAAAAAATTGGGCTTCGCGCGCGCGCACACGGAGGACACATGCACGCGCGCTGCGCGCGCGTGCATGTGTCCTGTATCATGCTTAGGGCCCCTGTGGAGTCTAAAGCGGCACTGGTCAGAGCTAAAGAGGAAGAGGAGGGGGGGGGGGGGGGTTGTTCCAGCACAAACCTGCAACAAGAGGTTAGATAACTAATTATCAATTGTGACTAGAGCCGGGCAGATACTGTACGCAGTATATTTGGTGGTTTTCCTTATTTCTTTGTTTTATAGTTGACTTATTTGCAAAAGTTTTATCTTGGATTTTACATTACATTAATACTCAGTGTCTCAAAGTACACAGTATGTACACTTTCTGATGGAATCTGTGACCTTCTAGTTATGGGGCAGCCTCCGCTATTACTGTGCTGTTCAGTGTTAATGTGTCTTTGCTAATAATCTTCTTCCTTTGCCCTTCCAGAGTCGGAAACATGCCAACAAAGTACGACTGTATTACATGCTACATCCTGTGGATGGAGGCTGCCCTGCCAAGAAACTCAGAACAGACAATGTGAGTAGCCGTAATAACAGAGGTATGAATTATACATCCTGCCTTCCATGCTACATGTGTGTGTTTTCACACAAGCTAATTAGTCTCTGGGAAGCAGGGACAAACACTGTATAGTTACGTTCACAGCTCTCTCTGAGCTGGAAGAGCCCTCTCAGTTAATGGATTTTCCTACTATTGATTCCACCCCACCCAGTGTCTCCGTGCCCCTGTCAGAATAGTGAATAGATAAATAGCAGTGCCTCTATTTCTAGTCAAATGAACAATGTGACAGTGTGACAGTGAAAGCGTAACAACAGCACTGGGCTGTCGAGGCAGCCTTCCATCAGGGGAAAAGGAACACGCTGTAATGTATACAACACTCCAACAATCCTCAGCTCCCTCTACATGTAAATTGCAACTACATGGCGTGTTTGACAGACGCAATTATGTGGCCTGTCACTCGCTGGTCGATAAATGTTGGGATGGTGATGTGTTTGTTATCCTTCCCCGTGGCCTATGGACGCGGTCAGCGGTGCGTAACCTAACATAACGTACAAGAAGCATGCATGAGCTTCTTTCCTCGTCTCCCATGGAGGAGACACTTAAACAAAAACATCTGTTAATGTCCATGACACACTAATTCGTCTGCATCCTGGTAGTAAGTGTGGTGTTGATATTGCATGGTAAATATAAAAAAGGCATGCGCATCTCAATAACAAATTGTGTGCTGGAGTTTGTCACGCCACATAATAATGTGTTATTAACCACCCAACCAAATTTGAATGATTAAAAACATTGGCAGGTGTATCAAACAAGCAGTATTTTATCTGCTCACTCTGCTCTGAACACTTTGGGCGTGTCCACTGAAGGCATTTCGCGGGAGATGCACAGCCTCTCTCAAGCGTCAAATACAAGAATGACCTGAAACCATTGCCGTAGCCAGCTATTAGGTCACCACGGTCTGCACCTTAATACAGTTTTCAACTAAAGGTCTCCTACTCAGAAGTGCGAGATGGGGAGGCGGCAACGCAGAACTATGGTTGGCGTGGGTTACAACCCAACTAGCACATTATTGATTTGGTCAACTTTCATTGAGGTGACAATGTTTTCTGTGATTGTCTTGACTAACTCCTGAGCTCAGTTAAAGAGAATTTCCAATGCTGTAGGTCAACTTGACATCTGTATTATGCTGACATTTTGTATCCTTTGTGATAAATTGATTCTTTCAGGCTGTCTAATGCCTAGAATTAGCCAAGGAGGTTGTATGGTTAATTTGGTCGATATCCTGAATGTTTGATAAATTGTGCATAAAGAAAGACGTGTATTGTGCAGCAGATTCATTTAGGGCTCACATACTGTATTTTAATGCGGGAGGTGGAGTCGCGTGACAGATGCACAATTTGTGGGCTATTTTACACATCTGAACATCTGTTATACATCTGTTATATAACATGTTTTGTAAGGGGGACTATGGCTATTTAATTGTATTATTCATGGTGACTCTGTATGTAGCCAAACAAAAGCCAGAGGAAGATCCTTGTTGCTCAAAACATCACAGACAAACACTAATGACAACTATGTATGTTACAGAGTATTACTTTAACCCATTAAGACTGACTATTCACTATATTTGAATATATATATATTTAAAGCAAACATTTGTAACTCAAATCTTTGCTTCTAGGGGTGCCTGTAACAAAATATTTTGAGATATTTGAAATATATATATGTTTTATATATATATATTTTAAACTGTTTAAAGCTTTTTAGAATCAGACTCAGGTCTTAATGGCTTAGTTAAATTATCATTTGAACAGTAATATGAAGGAGAAAAAAAGGTTATTTTCTACTGCCGTGATTGGGAACTGGCATGGTGACAGTAGTGAGAAGTGAAGATAGCAGTGAGAATTGAGCTGTAGTGGTATAGTGTGGATTGTACTGTAAGACTGAGGGGACTACGATCTCAGCTGTGATTACTGTGAGTTTACCTTTATCAATCCCAAAATCTCTCCACTTCACCACCCGATAAGGACTCATCAAGGGACATGCAGCCCCATTCCTCTTTCTGTGGCTGCCTCTCTTTCTCCCTCAGTGCTCCTGGTCTCGTCTTTACTTTTGCTCAGTTCTCGTCTTTCTTGCTCAGCTTTTTCTCTCTTTCTCAGCACATTTCCCCTCCAAACAACTTCCTCTCGCTTTTTCATCTCCTCTCCTCTCCCATGTAGGCTCCTGTTAACTGCTCATTATGAGAAGATCCAAAGAGGAGGTGATTAGTGTTGATCACACAGACAGCCTGCAGAACTCAGCAAGGTCGATTGTCAGGGTTAGATGACATAATGAGGAAAAAAAGGGGGGTTGTTTACAATTAACCACTTTCAAGGTTCAAGGCACTTTATTGTTACTTCTTGTGTAGAGGAGTTAAAATTGCTTTTCTGTCTGACAGTCTAAACCTGGATCACAAAATACATGCACTATAAATGCGTGTGTGTCTCAACAAGAGTTCACTGACTGTCATTTAAATTATTTGCTCTCTAATACAGTTTAGGACTGGATACGTTATAAGATAGTGATATGGATAGAGAAAAGTTTGTTGGCAATCAGCTCCAGTTGTCACCTGTCCTCCCCAATTATCTCTCTAAAATTACCACGACCTTCATCACCACAAAGGAACAATACTCTGCCACACTGCACCCTCTAAACAACCATAGAATATACCAAATAGGCACCAGCTCTGAATACATTTCCAGTTTACTGTCCATGCACTGTCCCTTTTCACTGTATGCATGCATGCATGTCGGTATGGTACAGCCACACTATTTGTGAGCTGTCATTATGTCTGTCTACATCTACAGTATCTCAACAAAGAAAGGGGTCTTGACAATGAAAATACAGTGCTTCAGATTCTCATTGGACTTTCATGTTGTTCTCCATTCATTTAAATGAACTTGAGGTATTTTGTACAATAGTACAGGTATGTCTATTGTAACACATAGTGCTGTCCAGGTATTGAGGAATTATTTTCATCACAATAACTCAACACCGTATTTGCTCTTGTATTTCTCACACCGTGATGTCTTGTTAATGGCATGAATATGCCAGTGCAAGGGAAATGCTTTATTAACCATTGCAGTGTGCAGTCGTTGTTTGGCGGATAATATTCATTCATTTTCCCTCACACGAGACTGCTAAATAAACACTTTCTAAAATGAGAGCCTGGTAAATGGAGCACCGGAGGTGCAGACAATTATATCTATTTTTCCCCTCTATTGCATGTACTACAATACATACAGTACCAGCACGCTTTCCAGATCAAAGCTGTATGTGCATGCGTCTGTGCTGGCTGCGTTAACAGGGTAAGCAGCATTGTCCAAAAAAACACTGTTAAAATGGTCATACATTAGAAACCATCACAAAAGTCGCTGCAGCCTGTTCTTTCCCAATTATTGTAAACAGAACAGAAAAATCATAATGTACCACAGAAACAGTGCAGCAGTTGTGTAGTAAACATTGTAAAATGTAGCATTTACTCTTGACTTCATTACCCGTTAGCTAATCTTAGGAGAGCTTGATAATTTGTCTTCCAGTTAAGAGCCCATATTTGCAATGCCTTTGTACCTGGAGCCTAATCTTTTTTGTTTTTAACTAGTTTATATCCAGCATATCAATAGAGGTGCTTTTTATCCTTTTAAATGTCACCAAACCTGAGGGAATCAAAGTAATCTGTTGAAATTGGTGGAAGATAGCTAAATAGTGCGTCATCAAAATAGGGCCCCAAGTGTGAACACATTGTCATATATAGAATGACTATTATACTGTATAGACGTGCAGACATACTTACCACATAGATCGCCTTTTACCTGTTTTTTTTTACCCTGAACCGGTGTGAGGCGGTAGATTAACAACAAATCTACAGCATCTTAAACTGACCAAGAGCAGATAATCTAAAATTATCTTGCAAATGCAGTTAATATGTCTGGCACTGGTCTTATATATGAGAAGCGTTTCTCAGTGTAAGAAATGGTTCAATATCTGGAGGTGAGCCAAACAGAATCTGGCAGAATGTGCAATAATTGATCTTGTTGACCAATCGAGAAAGGATTTTTATGAAAGAGAACGATATACGATACATAGCATCAATATTCTCCACGATACAGAACAGCTTTGTTGGATAGCCTCAGCATTTTACTGTTAGAATGCACACAAAATGTACTAAGATAACTTCAACTTGACTGTTCATTTCTAAGTGAAACAGACAAGCATTATATAAGCAGGTTTAAGTTGCCATGGAGAGACGTCTATGTGGGTGTGACTAAAGTGTCAAAACAAAAGTGAAGAAAGCAGCACAAAAGATGAGTGCATGACTTGCTGTGTGCTAGTTGACCTTGTCCAAGCAGACAGGCGGTGCAAAGTCGTGGTAAACAAGCCCTTCTGTGCCTCTCCCACATCCTCACACGGTGAATCACCCAAATACCAAACATGAAAATAAGGAAATTGACAATTCCCTGTCCGCTGTGCACCTTGAGCCAATGTGCCGACCCCAAAATACTAACCATAGTCGTGTTGTTCCACTGAGCCAAGAACCGCACTAGCACTTATAGTGGTTAAGGTTTAAAGGGAATACATTTTTTAAACATCTTCTAAAAAATGTTATTATGATTTGTGAACATTTTCAGTGGATGTTTAGCCGTACTACATTGCAGCTGACATGCTACAAAATGTACCAGAGCATTATTATTATTTTTGGATGCAAACCATCAAATCATCTTCAGGCACATTCCGTTTTGCTTAAAGCCACTGGTGATATCATTCACTAACAGGTGCATGGATGGACCCCTCAGGATGGTTCACATTTCCCCTCAGCCAACAACTCCTGTAATTCAATGTAAAAACTTGTGTAAAGACAATTACTGCCAGGGGAGGAGTTTGGGAGCTGAAGGGATGTCTCCTTAGAGCCTACTGCTGTTCTAATTAAATCAACTTCAGGCTAATAGGGCTTCTGTTTCATTGGGAGAGGATGAGGTGTGTGTGTGTGTGTGTGTGTGTGTGTGTGTGTGTGTGTGTGTGTGTGTGTGTGTGTGTGTGTGTGTGTGTGTGTGTGTGTGTGTGTGTGTGTGTGTGTGTGTGTGTGTGTGTGTGTGTGTGTGTGTGTGTGTGTGTGTGTGTGTGTGTGTGTGTGTGTGTGCGCGCGCGCTTGTATTACTATACTTGTGAGGGCCAAATGTCCCCACAAGTATTGTAGAATTGTTATAGTTTGTATGTGTGTGTGTGTGTGTACCTTTTGGTGTGTGTGAAACAATCCCAGAAGAGTGAGGTAGAGCCATCTACTCTCTCTGTCTTTCTGCTGTGGCTGATTAGCACAATGTCCCCCTGGGATGTTACAGTCTGTAGCTTCACATGATAAAGATAAACTGTTTACTCTGGACAGTTTTATTTTGATGAAACATGTCTTTGAATTATGCATTTTGATGACCTTGACCAACGTTCTTATACATAAAAAAATAAATATTATCTGGGATTTGTTGGTGTGTGTATTGCACCGTAAGGGCACTTTGAGCTCATAGATGGTGAAGATGGCAATGATTTAGGCATAAACAACCTAACTTACACTTTGTGATACTACGGTGTCACTCAACGAAAGTATTTGATTCACTTGTTCAAATCAATTGTTTTCGGCGAGTGACTCCATCGGACGACTAAGTATAAAGTAGGCTTAAGGCCCCCATCTCTGGAAGCACTTGTACGGCCCCTGACCGCAATGTTATCTCTTTTTCGTCCCCATACTTGCCCCCTTTCAGCTTTCCTTTCTTTTTGTCTAAATAAAGAAATCAATTGAAGTGGAGTGAACTGCCCGCTTTTTCTTTTTTTATGGTATTTATTTATGCTTTATTAAATATTAAATAATACACAGGAGAGAGACAGAGGATTGCAAGAGAGTGAGGATTAACATGCATGAGTTCATGGCCTGGTTTCAACCCCACTACGTCACTTTTAGGTCAAATCATATGCGATACTCATAAAAGCTGGTTGAGCCTGTAGGACTCGCTATAGCTAAAGACTATGGTCTCCTTTGTCGTTTCAAGCACTTGAACCCTAGCATCCCTATTCTGAGGCAAAACAATGGCAAAAATAGCTCGCAATGCATTGCATTGCGTTGTGAGCTTATAGAATTGTGACCTGTAGATCGTCTATTTTCGGTTAAGATATTTGGTGTAGAGAGAAAAAAGGAGAGAGCCCTGGGTGACCCCGGTCAACTAATTAGGGTGTAAGTGGTTAACACACCTAGATAGTCTGTGATAAAACCAAGGAAACATTCACACACTGTCTTATATGTGCTAATTACAGTGTGGCAAAGAATCTACGCTTACGTCACAACCTAACCTCAGGCTGCTAGTAAAAGGGTACAGTGGTGGTAGCATTGCATCAAGGCAGCACAGGATGTGGTTATTAGCACGCACGCGCACACACACACACACACACACACACACACACACACACACACACACACACACACACACACACACACACACACACACACACACACACACACACACACACACACACACACACACACACACACACACACCACCCCTCTGGCACTGTCATAGTGCACAGTATGTCTGGGACCTGCCTGATGCCAGCTGACCACAGAACACCGCTACTGGTCATGCCGATCGCTGTGGCAACCTGCTCCTTCTGGAGGCATGCGGGCACATATAACTTAAATTGGATGGTGCATTCTAAAATCCATTTTAAAAAGGTTTTCATTCTCAGTGTGACTGTAAAACAAACAAACAGATTTTGAAAATGTCTGTTTCTACAACAGTTTAAGGGTTGCATCCGCTGAAATAGTTCCAACGTAGACACAAATGACAACTTAAAATTACTCCTAGTCCATAGGTGTTAAGTCCTCTGTAAAATAGTGATAGTCAAGGTGTGTTGTTTGGATACATTGGAGAGTTTTGCCTCGGCAATGTGTTCTCCGTGACAGATTACACCCCTTCGAAATTTATGATGAGATAGATTTATACTTGTGCTTTTATTTTAACTCATTGAGTGCCATTCACGTGTTTTACCACTATGGGGCAACGTGCCATAGCGTGTTTTTGAAAAGAATAGTAAAATATATATATATATTCAGAACCCAAGATATCATTATCTGTAGATTTGCAGCTCCATCCACTCCTTGTTTAACTTATAACTGAAAAGGTCTGTATCTCGCTTCCAAAGCACTTTTTTTTTAACTTTGAATGGCCTGAAATAGACAGAAATAATTCGGGCACTCAATGAGTTAAAAGTAGAGATACTGAGGATTATGGCAGAGACTATTGCGCACAAGATATTTTTTTTCTCAAACACCTACAGTACATCCCTGCACAATTAAGTATGACAGGTTTTGACCCACAAAATAATAAAATATAAACAGTGATTGACAACACCAAAAAGTACATTGAAGAGTGCTTACAGATGTTAAGTCCCGACCCGAATAGCATGATATTTTGATTAGTAATAAATATGAAAGCCCTCATCTGCGGTAACAAAGGCAGGCAACAACCATCCCAGATTGATCAGCCCGACTGTTTATATTCTGTTCATGTAATTTGATTGCTTTTTACTGATTGGCCACCAGAAAGTAAAAACCTTATATTTTCTGCGACAATAGTGTGGTTGGTGAGGAGTTTACATCAGTGTAACTAACTAAATTTCACATATCTGTGGTGCAAACAAACAAGGATCTTGTCTGTCTGGAATTATCTTACAAATACAGAACACAAAGGAACAGAATGTTTTGCAATCTTCAACATGAAAGGCTGGTTATGGACAGTTACTTGCAGCCCTTGTGTTTTTTCTGGATGGTACATTATCCGCTTAGTAGTGAGCTCTGTAGGAGCCATGGCTGTACGACGGGATGGGACGAGACCCCAGCATGGGGTTGATATGCGTGTGTGTGTGTGTGTGTGTGTGTGTGTGTGTGTGTGTGTTAGTGTGTGTGTGTGTGTGTGAGAGAGAGCGCGCGTGCGTGTGCTAGAGAGAGATACAGAGCCAGAGAGAGAGACTGTCTCTGTTAGTCAGTAGACATCAGCGGATCACACTGCTAATTAAACAGACGCATGTGGGGGTGTAAACCCTGCCTGCAGCAACATCTCTTGTTCTTGATGGTGACTTTGACCTTTGACCCTTTCAACTCCAACTTAATTATGGCTTTGGGCCAGCTTACTGATCCTCCCCTTAATGATCAGCTTACTGATCGCCCCCCTTCAAGTATCAGGAAAATCCACACGGCCACTCTCAATTTTGACCTTGCCATTGATTGTGACCTTGAACATTGACCTTTTTGACCCAAAAGTTAATCATCTATTTAAGGCATCCTACTGATCATTCCCGCCGATCGGCCATCCATTCTGGAGTTGCCATCACCTCGAGTTTTGTTAGCACACGCTCGCACACGCACACACACACACACGCACACACACACACACACCCACACAGATTACAACATCCGGCCACGCATCACTGCTGACAGGTTAAAGATCTAATTTAGAAGCACAGAATGAGGCTCATAAAAAGGGATTTGCTTGGGCATGTGGTGCAGTGACAGCTTAACGAACAAAGGATGTGGCGGCACACTCTACATTATACTACAGTCATCGCATTGTGATTGGCGGAAGAATCAGAACCAACTTTATTGTCACATCACAGGTTTACAGGTGTAAAGAAGTGGGTGAAATTAGTTTTTGCGCAAGCTCCATAATAGTTTTTTATATTCAGAAGAAAATAGAAATGAAGAGGGGGGGGGGGGGGGTGGGGGGCAGGGAGAGCAAGGAGAAAAATAAAAGGGAGAGCATAGGCCGGTAAAATCTAGCCTGGGACCAGACGAATCTGCCAGTGTAAAAAAGAAAAATGCCCTCTGCGATTTGGGTCTGGCACCGCTCCATTGTGAATCCATTTCCTGCTCCAGAAGTCTGGGGTGACCAATCAGGGCCCAGTATTCAAATATGGGAGACTGTGATTGGTAGTTGGTTGTAGGTCTAACCAATTGCGTCCAGAGCCAATTGTTTTGATCCCGCCCCCTTGGAAAAAGAAAACGTCCTCATAGAGGCACCAGACTCATATCCACGCAGTGATATAGTCTGGCTACGCGAGGCTAGGTAAAATCCACATGGTAGGTCCACGAGGAAAAGTAAAGTCCAAGCAAGGCCAGCCTGGTGACATAGACAATGTCATGCGGTGGTCAGGCCAACAGTCTGATGGTTGCCGGGTGAAAGTTGTTCATAAACCATGGGGTCTTGCCCTTGATACTTACGGTAGGCCTCCTTGCCTGGCCGCGGTCGTTGTAGGGGTATGAACAGTTTGTGGCTGGGGTGGTGGTGCCTGTCCCTGAAGACGCTCTGAGCTTTGAATATACACATCTCTTCTCGAACAGTTCCTGGAGTGAGGGAAGCTCACCTCCCATTATGCGCTCGGCTGACCACACCATCCGCTGTAGGTTTTTCCTTTTCTTTTTTTTTTGGCGGGCGCTCCATTTTCCGTACCAGGCAGTAACACAGCCTGACAGAATGTCTTTAATGGAGCTGTTGTAGGATAGCCTGAGGATGTGGGGGGCCTACTCCGAACAGTATATTCGCATGCTGAGACCTTTTCCTCACATGCGTGGCGTGTGTGTGTCCCACTTGAGCTTCTCCTCCGAGGAGCTTGAACTCGTTTGCCCTTTTCCACTGCGGCTCCATCAATGAAGATGGGCGCGTGCTCTCACCTCGGCCTCCTGAAGTCCACGATCAGCTCCGTGGTCTGACCATTCGGTAACACTTCACTTAAAAGGTCGGGTCTATAATGCATTATAATCAAATTTTTTATGCATTATAATGCGCTTATACACTTGTTATAAATGTTTATAATCATGTATGACAATTTATAAGCATATTTATAACGTGCTGGTCATACTGCATTATAAAGCTCAGTGGAACAGCACATTATAACTACCTTAACTAAGTTGTTATGCATAATTATAAACATTTATAACAAGTGTTATGAAGCATTATAAATGCATTATGATGCACTACAATACATTATAAATGTGGTTATAACGCATTACAGACCTGACCTTAATATAAAGTCTCATCTCCAATTAGGAGTGCCAATATAGAGTATCCTGAATATAGCATTCTGAAAACATCCATCTTGTTTACCTTTGTAAACAGCGTTGAGCATTTGTGTGTGCGTGTGTGTCCATGGCTAATCTTGTAAACCACTGGACTAATCAGCACCACGTTTTTTTTTGTGCACGCTGCCAGTAGACCAAGGAAGTAAATCCCTGTATATTTTCCACATATATGTTTTTACGCCATGGCTCCTAGAGCTGAGTCGTCTAGAAGAGGCTTTTTCTGTGTGTGTGTGTGTGCGTGTGCGTGTGTGTGTGCGTGTGTGTGTGTGTGTGTGTGTGTCTGTCTGTCCGTGGCTAATCTTGCAAACCACTAACTGATCAACATCAAATTTCTCGTGCACACCAGTAGGCAAAATAAGTAAATTCCTGAATATCAAGTTTATGCATTTTTTTTTATCTATAATGTGTAGATAAAAAAAAGTCTAATGTCTAATACCTCATCTTAACAAAACGCAAGCATTTAAGTGATCCTCCATTTGCCGAGATGGGTCATCATAATTTTCAAATGTAGTATGTTAAGCACATTGTCCTTATCTCTCTCTCTCATCTGGTCACAGAGTGCATTGCTGCAAGTCAGTCGAACCACGGGGCATTGGGGCCATGCAGGACTGTGCATGTCCACTCTGCTTAAGACTGATGGCTACAAAGGCTGTCATTCCTTCTCCCAGAGGCACATCTTCATGTTCACCTCATACAGTACCCTATTAGATGTAGTCTTTAGGCTTAGTCTGCAGTAGTCACCAGTGTTGATGGCCTCTCGTAGCAAGACTTACTTACTTAATAATCCTCTTCGTTCCATGTGGAACATAAGGCTGTAACTATCATAGCAAGACACTGAATCCCTAACTGCTCCCGAAGAGTAGGTTGGTGCCTTGCATGGTTTCCTCTGCTGTCGGTGTGTGAATTTTGTGTGTTAATGGGGGAATGTGGACAAAAAACAGTACAGTAACACTACGTTTAACAGGCTACCAAGCCATCCTTTGTCACTTGTGATGGCTGACAATAGCGTAAAACTCTTTTTACCCCAAATCAGTGTCCCTTATGAATTGAAAATTGGATATATAAAAGGTAGATTTCTACAGTGATCTAGATCAGTTGTAATTATTTTTCAGTTGTAATAATTTTCTCCTTGAAGAAAGGATATATTTCCTATATTAGACTTAAAAATAAAAATAAATGCAAAATGTTTACCTCTAGCTACACTTTTTGCTTGAGGCTTTACATGCATTGCTCTAGAGTAATAAGCAAAGGTCATAGCATGTACACAAACAGAAGACAATGATTGGTCACAGAAAAAGTATACATGATTTATTCCTATTCCAGACAGATTTATTTTATGTTGACTTGTGCCAAATGCATGTGTGGATTGCTCTGGTGTCAATTTATAGAACTGTCAGCTTCCATTAGAAGTGTCTGGTGTTGCCAGTTTATTGCTGTGAGAAAGGCGGAGCTACGTCAAATGGAGCAATTTTATTGGAGAACACACAGGTGTACAGCGCTGTCTTGACTGAACAAGAAGTGACTGCAGTGTTATGCTTGGTTGCCCTGACTTCTCCTAGGGCGATATACAACAGATTGCATGCACATGCACATAGACACACAGGCACACACACACAGGCACACAGTAAACACTCACATTGCAGACATTTACAGTCCACAGGAATGCACACAGGCATGTGTGCGCGCATGCACAGACTGCACACACACATTAGTATCCATCTAGGCATGTCAAAAGCAAATGTTCAGTAAAAATAGCATTTTTACCTTCTTTTTTTTATGATTTTGAATTTTCTCCCATTTTTTCTCCCCAATTTAGTCGTGATGCCAATTGATTCCTCCCCACATACATTTCAGTGTGCTGTTGTATCCTACTGGCTCACTTGCCAGTGAGGAACCCACACCGGGAGAATGTAGCACCTCCTACTCCTTCCTCCCACCTAACACTCCCTGCTGACAGATGCCGCCCCAGCCCGTAGCTGGATGTGCAGTGACAAATATCAATGTCTAAGCTTCTTTGTGAAAGGGTTCAGACAGAGTAGTTTGGATTAACTAAGGGACTCTGGTACATGCCATTCCTCACAAAACCTCATAGTTAAGGGAGTGAATGAGAACGAAAAGGAAGTAGGCAGCCCAGATCTAGTACATCTTAAGGTAATGAACCATTCAAAAATGACCCTGCGAAACTAAAGGAGCCTGGAAATGGCTAGATGCAGCAATTTCCTTGCATGTCAACTTGGCGAGAGAAAGATGTCACTGCTGTAACTCCTCACCTATCTGCTATTATGCTGCTGAAGCCATGATTGCGTATGGTGAATGCATAATCCCACAAACAATGAGGAGCTCTGTTTCTCATTTCTATTATATCATTTGAATAACGGGGATATTGATGTTATTTGGGTCAGTCGACCCTCATGCCTGTCTCCTCATTGACAAAACACATTTTGCTGAGTGTGCAGCACATTCCCATTTGGACTTTGCTGAGAGAGACAGAAAAGGGTAGAGAGGGTCTATAAGACATGTAAGGAAGACTATTGCAGTATATTGCAAGTTATAAGGATAAGATCCCAGGCCAGCAGGGGTACCTGTGGTTCCAGACCTAAACATCAAATCCTTATGGAAACTATGATCACAGAAAACACATTAATTATACATACCTCTGTATACTCATATATAAGATGGTAATAATTCTGTGCGTGCGTGTGTGTGTATTCTTGTTTATCTTAACTTTTAGATTTTATGTTGCACATTGACTAAAACCAGTTCCTGTTTGTGTTACATATTGGCAATAAGGTGCTTCTAAGTTCTGAGTCAAGTGTAATGTTATTGTCTCTGCCAGGCCGAAAGGCATGGCCGAGACTATGTTTTGCACCCTGTCCGTCCGTCCGTGTGTGTGTGTCCGTTGCCCCCTCCGTCTGTGGACAGCTAATCTTAAGCACCGTTGGCTTGATCACAGCGAAACTGTGCACACACACTCCCTAGATGCCAATTCAGAACCTCTGCCCCAAACTTTTCACATGGGCCTGTTATAGCGCCACCAGGAGGCCGCTTTTTGCAAAACAAATTTTTTGTACTTTGACAGTAAATTTTTCATTTTCCATCCTGATTGGCTAAGAATGGCTTCCAAAGTTTGCAGGAGTGCTCCGTTTTGAACAAAATGCCTGAAATCATGAACACATCATGCAATTTCCGTGAAATCTTGCACGCACATTCTCACTATGAAGAAATGCCACTTGACATTTTTCAAATCAGCCTCATGGTGGCGCTATAACTGTCCGATTCGTGTTTTTACCTATCACTGCACCGATCTGTGTAAAACCTTGTTTGCACACTCCCTAGAGGCCAAGGAAAAACCTGCCCTGCATTTTTCACATCTGCCTTTTATAGCACCACCAGGAGGCTGACTTATGTAAAACAAAATGCCGCAAATCATGAACAAGTCAAGTGATCAAGATGGATCCGTCCAATCCGTCCGATTTTTCACATTCCAAACTGATTGGCCATTTCCCAGTCATCACACATTCACTCCAAGTGGTAGCGGTGCATGTTTGAGTTTCTGTTGGGTGCACGTGGAACAGCTAAAACAGTGGAATAAGTCATTTTCATTAAGGCAGCATTTTACAGCTAATCAAAAGAGCTGAGCATGCAATCAGTGCAGTGGCTCGTAAGCTCAAATTCGCTGAGTTAGTATTTACCAATCTGAATATCCTCAGTCCCTGATCTGAGGCAACCACTGTGCGAACCTGCTGTTCACAATTATGGTACACTCATAAAGGCTTAGATAAGTGTAAGCAGGTACTGTAAACTGATTGACCTTGTAAAAGTATAACGAAGTCTGTTGATGTTGGATTAAAGGCAGATACATCAAGTGTGAAAATGTTGTCTTACCCCAAATCAAATCTTTATTATCTTTATCGTCTCAAGAATCTTCATCAGCTGAATAAAACCCTAACAATAAATGAATGGAGTCTAAAAGCCTTGCTAGCCCCCCATAGAGGCTGTGCTGTTCCAACTTTCATGGCAATCCACACTTTCGATTTTGAGATATCTTGTATGCAAGTGGACATTCTGGCACTCCATCTTTCTGTCTGTCTTTGATAACAATGCCCTGATTTTGTTGCCCTGATTTTGTTGTTTTTGTGCCTTTTGATTTGAACCCTGTAGCACTTTGTGATTTCCAGAAATGTAAAGTGCGTTATAAATGTATTATTATTATTATTATTATTATTATTATTATTATTATAACAATGTTTTGGGGTTGCCTGCATGTATGAAAAGGCACAGGGCAATGTGTGGAAGGGCTAAAATAAACGACTGTCATTACATCATTACGGTGCAGCCAGAGTAGACAGGAGACAAATCTTTGGACAGTGAACACATCGAAAAGTTGTTTTGTCATCAGTAGGACAAACATGACGTATCAATGTTATAGCCTTTTGAACATAATTTGTAATCTATGTTATGTAATCGGCACAGTCTTAATGTTAATTCCTTGTGGCAAGTCAATGAAAGGATGTACCAGGTTTTCGGAGCCCCACATTCATAGTGCCAGTCCTCCGTGAGAGGATGTTAGACAACACAAGGCAGTTTACAGTACGCTTGTCTCTTAAAGGACCGGCTAAGAGATTTGCTGATTTTTGATTTATTTTTTCATGCATAGATTATCTACTGAAATGCAACTTTGACTTGTTGCATTTCAGTCTGGATCCTTTTACTTGTGCCAGTGAATTGCATGCCTGCAACTGACTATAGTACCAGTAATATATCCCATGAGACAGAGGGACATGAGCATTGTAAATGGCTAGTTAGATTGCACCAGACTAGCCATAGGCATAGGCCATAGCCTTGAGGACATATTGCTCTGTGATGATTAATTCACCAAAATGACATCGTTGTCATTGACTGATTGGAAAAATGTTTGGGAATCGAGGTCAATGGCCTGCTGGAAGAATGCACTAGAAATATGATGCTTTATCAGCTTAGTAGTTTGTCACATTAGCTGCAGACAGATACAAATAGACACAGAGCTGAATGCAATTTAATTTCCACTCACATGTAGGCCTACGCACTTGAGGTCTGCAAGCTGGTTGAGCCCCACCAAGACCCTGTGAGTTGATTAGGGCCAGACTCTGACCAATTGTTTAATTAATAGATCGGGCCCGGGTCTGTCTCTTAGAACTGAACATTGCAAATGAAAGTAGATAAATCCAATGAGCCCAAGTTATGTTAGTAACTCTGTTTCATCTCTGAAGCCTGATGACTTGGGAGTGAGAATGTATTGGTGGATGCTACAGTAACTTGATGAAGCCCTGCATGGGCGAAACATTGTTGTTTGGTTAAAATAATAAAGAAAAGACAGGAGAGCAACCAGCTATCGTGTGCGTACATTTCCTGCACCAGCACCGTGTTTAAAGAAACTGTGGGGTGGTGCATATCCTACTCCTTTTTTCATAGGATTTTTTTTTTGGAATGCTAGTCATAGCACTGGCGATCCAAATTGAGGGGTAAAAAGTGAGGAGGGGGGAGGGGGGGAATAACATTTGAAACATAGTTCTTTACAGTTCACATCAAAGATACATCGTAAATCTTGATTTACTTATTTGCTGCTAGATCACGTAATACGTGTTTGCATATATCAGAGAGCACAACCAGGCACATCAGAGAGTTGCACTGCTGCCGCATCAGAGAGTTGCACTGCTGCCGCATCAGAGAGTTGCACTGCGGCCGCATCAGAGAGAGCACACATCAGAGGAAGCGCACATCAGAGACAGATTACATTGATTTGGCTTCTGGTCTCGGCCTCGGGTACTTCTGAGGCTGATATATTGAAGACCCTTAGCAGGTTAGGGCCAGGGGAGGCTTTAACACCACAGGCCAGGGCCAGGCTATAGGGCTTGAGTCTATAACATACACGCACAGACCGTTTCCATAAACACTTATTTTCTCGACCGGATATGCAAACTTACAAAGTAAACTGATTCCAGTCTACTCCTCCTCACCTGCCACCGATTCAGCATTATGTCGAACTACTTCTCCACAGTGAGTGACACCCACAGCCACAACACTAGAGGGAGCGACCATGATCTGGCACCACCCAAATTTAGAACAAACATGGGAAAGTTCTCATTCTACTGCTCTGCCACCAAAATGTGGAATGCCCTGACACCATCCATTAAAAGATTGGTTTCTTTCTAAATTGGCCTGAAAAAACTATAATTTCCCCATCTCTTTTGTATGTTTGTATTTGTTGATTCATTATTGTGTTTTGTATGCTATGTTGATGAATTGAATACATAGGCCTACAATGGAAACAAGTCCCCAGGACTAGCTTTAACGTCTTACTGTACCATGTGCTGTTTACATTTCTGACTAATAAAGTATTCAATCAATCAAAGCATGTACAATTGGATGTAAACTAGCTTAGAATAATGGAAAAGTCTTTGAAAAGAGAAATATGAGATGAGCAGACAGTATATATCAGCTCAGATGTAAGTAAAATTGCATTTATAAAAAAAATTATGAAAGAAGGAATAATATAATCATGATTATTCATTATGATGAGTTTTGATGGAAAAAGATGATCTTATATTTCTAATGCCTTTGTTGCTTAACGTGCTTCTCGGTGTCATAGCTTTGGTCAAATAGTATGTAACTGCCACTGAACATTTTATTGTTCCTCCGTGAGCCTGGTGTGTGGAAAGATAGTTAGTGTGGTTGCCCGAATGGGCAACCAGACTATTGTTTTACAGAAACTTTATTCTTTCTTTATTTATTTATAGATAAACAATATTTCTAACCGTATCACAGCCCACAGTTTATTTTTCCCAATTTAGTGTCATATGTCAAAATGACCGGCTTCACCGGGAATCGTGTGCTTGTATTTTGCTAGGAGATTGGTTGCATAGTTTTATTGATATTGATTTATTAGTGCATTAAATTTCCCCATCCACTTTAATGAAAAAGTGAAAAAACTCAAATTCAAGTATTTTTTTCTCTGAAACTGTAAGAGCTAGAGTTACCAGATTTGGTGGGGAGGTTCATGATTTAGTCCGAAATTATTTAAAAAACACATTACACCAGTCGGCCTCATGGTGGCGCTATAACAGCCCACTTTACGTTTTTGGCCTATAACTTTTGAACCGTAGGTCCTAGAATAAAAATCTCTTTCCCCCTAGATTTCTTGGGTCATGACGCAACTCCCCATATAGGCCACGCCCATTTGCGTCAGGATAGATTTTCCGCCATTTTGAATTTTCTTCAAAACACACTTTTAGCTCCTCCTCCCACAGATTTTCTCCAAATCTCACAAAAATCGGTACACATGATCTCTGGACCCATGCGATAATCTGGAGTGAAACAGAATTTTGATAGTCTATACCGTTCGTCCGTAAATGGCTTCCGAAGTTAGCGGAAGGGGCCCATTTTACAAAAAAGGCCACAAATCACGAACGAAACGTCCAGTCAATCCCAAATTTAAATCACATGTCGAGGGTGGTTTACTCAACAAATCCCCAAAAGCATTTCCACTTTGATCCATAGGGGGCGCCACAACTGCGCAAAACGTAACCGTTTGATGCAAAAACATGATTTTTGGGGGGATCACTCCTCTCAAAATGAAAAGCAGGTGATCTCAGGAGTTACAGGACGATGTCATTGGCCCTCTATATTTGTGGGAGGGGCCTATTTATTTAGTGGGAGGGGCCTATTTCTTAAAATCAAAACGCCATGTATCACGAACGCAGGATCTAATCAGCACCAAATTCGAATGGCACGTCGCGCGGCCTCCGACGGTATTCCTCCAAGCGTATTCCTCAAGTCCCGGAGGGGGCGACCCGCGACCGGCGTCGGTGCAACCACACTTTGCAATTTCCCAGAATTGCGACGCGTCTAGTTTGTATATTGTTCTGCTTATTAATCATTGTGCAATGGTGACGAGACGAGGGCAAGTTGCAACAGCTGGCAAAATAAGATGTTTGAATTAATTGCCAAGATTCACAATTTTATAATTGTGAAACCTGAAATCACAATTTTCAATTAACTGTGCTGCCCTAGTAGAGATGCAGGATGAATACATGCAGGTGGATTCTCGCAGTGCTACCATTATAAATAGCACTAATACAGGATGGATGCAGAATAAAAAGTGTGACGCTGGACGAAGGCTGTGGAAGTGACTGCCACTCTATTATTTATCTGGAGCTGTGGAATCAAGGCTGGGTTTTAGTCTGCCTGTCCCCTGATGGGTCTGCTCGCTGTGTAATGATGAAGGTCAGAGTTTGTCTGAGTGGATGAGATGGGAGAGGCAGTAGCCATCACTGTGTCTGTCATGCTTAGCATTTCCTCCGTGCACGGTCTGCTTGGCAGTAATAGACTGCTTTGTTCAAAGCTTTATTAGGATCAGGTCCAGTTTCCGCTCTTTCGTTTTTTTTTAGGGATATGCTTGCACTCTGCTGTCATTCTTCCTCTATGCCGGGGAAGGGGAAGCACACATGAGATGTGAGCGTTCCCTACAGATTTAGGCCTCGCGCTACAACATATGAACCCAGGCACACCAGATTGGAGCAGTTCAGACTGAGGGTGTATAGCTGGAAGCCCAAAGAAAGCCATGCTCTCATGGAGCCAAAAAGCTTTGAAGGGATGTTTGAGCTCTAGAAAGAGAATGCCCCTAGACACTGATTGCTTTACCAGAAGCCATATAAAACCTATGCTATTTGACAACGAGAAGAAATGAGAAGGCAGCTAGCATAGATAATAGTACAGTGACGTAAGACACTCTTGTGTATCACAATGCAAATACAGGCGGGCAATGGATACAACGCTAGAACTTGGACAGAGAAAATGTGCAGTGCAGCATTGACAGGAAAGAGAATTTACTGCCTACAAATGAAAAACATTTTTTATTATGCATTCCCATTAGGAATTAGGAATGAGGCAGTACCCTTTATACTGAAACGCTATGTCTCTCCCTCTCCGCCTCTCTCTCCATCTCTAATATTCAGAGAAGTGCAGCACAGCAGTATAGTGCAGAAATCCAACTAGAACAGGGCATGCTTCTAGGGGTCTGAATCGTTTGGTATCCCACAACTCGATTCGATTTAGACTCTTGAGGTCACAAATTGATTCACAACACATGCAAATATAGACGTTGCTCTGAAAATGTATATAGGCCTACAATTCGATGTTCAACCATTACCTGGCAGTGCTGATCCTAGATGACTGATGTCAATATCAGTTAGCTTGCAAATAATTTACACACATAACTAGGTTAACATTAACTTAATTCAATTGATAATTATATAGCAGACCTCATCGCCCCTCCAGCCTATAGATACATGTCCGCGAGGAAACAGCCAATCAGGGCTCAGGTAAAACATAGATTGTCACAACCAGTGTTGCCAGATTCTGTGAGAGAAACAAGCAACCAGGTCTAGGAAAACCAGCCCAAAAGAATCGACTATGGGCCAACATGAGCACTTTAACATATACATCAGCTATTTGAAAATAGCAGATCTACAAGCTCGCGACACGTTGTGAGCTTGTAGATCGGCTATTTTCAAATAAAATCTTGCGGGGAAATTATAATAAGCAGATCTGGCAACCCTGGTCACAACGTCAACATAGTTTTTTTTGTCACTGACGAGAGTTCTAATGATTGCAACAACACACATGTGTCTCTTCCCCACAGCGCCGTGCTGACGCATACAGGGAGGGGAGGGAGTGCGAGCTTAAGAGTGAGACTATACATAAACGTCCCTCCAAACGCTTGCTTTCGATGAGTACAGAGTCAGCTGAATTTCTTCCTATTTTGTCCCTGCTAGCCCAGTTTGTAGACACAGCTGCCAACACTGCTTGTTGCGCAACAGCTGCGGAAGCTGGGAAGGAAAGTCAACATTACTGGCTGTGAAACTATTAAAAAATGGACTCTTGGAAATGGATTCAGAATCGTAGAATACAAAAATCAAGATCTTTACATGAATCGATTTCACACCCCTACCCTTTAGTGTGCTCAGTAGACTGCAAATCTCCGCTAGGAGGCATGCCCCCTACCTCCATCTTTCTCTCGGTCTGGGGCATGTAATGAAAATGTTTTGTGGTTGTGTGCTTTTATGAAAAAGCATGAGGTAATGGAGGATAGGGATATAATAAAGGACTCTCATTACATCATTATGGTGCAACCAGCGTAGACAGGCTATATGGATGGTGTTTGGACAGTAAACACATCGTAAAGTACTGTAGTGATGGCATGTTGTAATTAATAGGACACATGACGTTACAATGTTATAGCCTACCCCCCCCCCCAATGTTATAGCCTAACCCCCCAATGTTATAGCCTATAGCGGCTATAGGCTATAACATTGACACTACAACAATCACACTTTGCACATTACACAGAACGGCTATAGTATAGCCGTTCTGTGTAATGTGCAAAGTGTGATTGTTAATTGTCTCCTTGCCAAAGTTTACTATAAACATAAATCACCTGATCCATCAGAATAAAATCACAGAGGTCATTACATAGTATTTGAGCAGCAATAAATGCAATAATCAAATTATAAAATAGATGTTTTTCCACAAAACAATTATCATTAACAATAATCGGGATTGCAATTTTCAGCAAAACCAGGATTATTTTAACCACAACCATGAAGCTCTTCTTCAAAATCATTTTTAGAAGGTGGACTAATCTGTATATTGTTGAGGTTATCATGAATCCACATGAATTCTCCAATATGCATAAACATCGAGCCAATTTAAATTGCTACAGTACTGTGCACGCTGTATGCAGAGGAACATGTAATCCGTAAATAGCTGCCATGAACATGTCCTTGAAGAAGCTGCTGTATTTGACCTCCAATCATTCCAGTGGGGTGGAAGTCTCCAACAGTGAAGATTGGATGATGGGATGTGCAGGGTAGCATCCCAGTGTGAATGTGTGTCAATGTACTATGAATGTGTAGCAGGGTGTCCTAGACAAAATACATTGTACAATTCTTATATGCATGTGAACAGTTCCTGGCAGATATTTAACATTTGCCTTTAGCTGCTACAACACGATGTATGTCTGTCTGTCTTATTATGAAATTTAAGTTGACGATTAATGGTGCAATAGTCTCTTCCTCTGATCTGGCGGTCCTGTGGTTGCAAAACAACCCAGGGCGCTTCTTAACCCCCTCACCAGACCCCCGGGTTCGCTCAGACATTAAAGGAAGGGAAAAACCATGATGTATATACGTATATAACACATGCATTTTTAAACAATACAATGAAATGAAAACCAAAACAAATCATAATTATGTTGTTGAATACCCTCTAAACCTGCTTAGGGAAAAAGGAAAAAAAAAAAAAAACAGATTCAGTTTACATGCTTATTGCTCAACCTATGATGCCAAAGTACTGATTTAAACTTCTGGGCCGCAGTAAGTCAAGTTTGGATCGATTCTGTCTTTGCTCCCTGTGCACTGGACGCCTCCAATCTCAAAACCTCAATGAAGGACAACTTCCAACGATGAATACTGAGGTTATGAGGTGGTTTCCATCTCCTTACTAAGCATTTTCTTTGCTGCCGCTAAACCGGCCATTAACACTCACTTCTTATGAAGTGTTAAGCTTAGAGATGAATCATCATTTAATAAAAGGTGTGGTAAACAAGGTATATTTATCTCAGTCATGTCAGTCAGAGATAATGCAACCGTGGCCCAAAAAGCTAGTACTCCTGAACATTCCCACATCATATGTACATAATATGTACATAATGATGTGGGAATGTTTTTGATTAAATCCCATGGCTTTTGCGGAACATTTGTAAATTGGCCATTTGTAAATCTTAATTTGGCAGAGTTTCCTGGGTGAAAATTGTAATCTTTGTATCAGTTTAGAATGGGTTAATAATTGATTGTTGTAATCACGGGAGGTTAACTGAATATTTTCCCATACACTAATTAATGCATTAAAGGATGAACAAAGACATTTCTGACACATTTAATCATTTTATACTTTCAAAAACATGTAAAGTAGCGGAAATAGCTGATCTACAAGCTTACAACGCGTCAAGAAGGGACGTGTTGTAAGCTTGAAGATCTGCCATTTCTGCTCTTTTTGGAAAATGTTTGAAAATGTATGAACATTTTTATTATGCAAAATAATTGCTATTTTCTCAAATAATTGCGATTGGACGATTATGTAATAATTGTGACAGGCCTAGTCTTACAGTATGAGGACACATCACATGTACTTGTATACTGTATTAGCCCATTAAGACCTGGGCTGGAACGCATCTGTGTCACTTTTTCATTTGAGCTAAAAAGCATTATTTTACACTTTGGCTATTCAAAAATAGCAGATCTACAAGCTCATAGCGCGGCACCGAGTGCCGCGCTATGAGCTTGTAGATCTGCTATTTTTGAAAAATCGAGAAAATGTGTGCAAATCTTTGAATATATCTCTTTTAAAGCGAACATTTGTAACTCAAATCTTTGCTTCTGGGGGGTCCCTGGAACAAAATATTTTGAGATGGGGGTACCGCGGCCAAATACATATACATTTTGCGGTCCTTGACATGAAAAAAGTTTGAGAACCACTGACATAGCAACAAGTTTTTTTTTTGTAAAACTGTTAGGATTTAGAAGACATTTGTAGAATCGGAACCTCAGGCCTTAATGGGTTAATACAAAATGGTGTTGTCATTATTAGGGGTGTGCCGATACACTAATTTCACCAAACGATACTATACGATATTTGGCTCACAACTTCGATACGATTTCGATACGATACGATACGCACTTTTTTATTATGAAAATATATGGGGGAGAGAAAATGCAAACAAATAATTCTGTTTTTGTATGATTCAGACGCAAACTTGTAGCTTTTCAGCTACAATAGCCGTTTTGAAACCAAATAGGGCAATAGTGTGACACCTGACCCGAAAAAAAAACATGTTGTCACCCTTTTCACCTCGGGGCTGTTTTCAAGCCTGATTATTATTATTGTAAAAAGAAACGATACATATCGTCACGAAAACGTATCGCGAATTCGCGATATATCGCGGGACGATATATCGGCACACCCCTAGTCATTATGCTTAGTTTAATAGCTACACCACAAAGTCGTGCTGCAGTGTTGCTAAATAATAGCATACAGTTTGTGTTTTATTTGTCTATCTATGTATTGTATGACTTTGAACAAGGGAAATCCACTGCTTATCATCAAGCTGCCACATACGACTGGTTCTTCATTAATCACATTACCCTGCAATTAGCTCACCGATTCATCTGGTATTAATTAACCGTGAAATGATACATCCTAACTTTTTGGAGGTGACATCTCTGCTTCTGTTATATTTTTGTATTGAAGGGTTTGTATACACACTAGGCCTGTCCCCGACTAAGGATTTGTTTAGTCGAATCTAATTGGCGACTAATTGCCAATAGTCGACTGGCAGTCGACTAATAATAAAAAAATACATTTTATTTCAAAGGGCCAAGTCTACACAGTTTGTTTTGTGTCTCCAGCAGAGTTTCTAGTGTCTCTATCTCTCTCTGGAAGAGGTTGCACATGAACTCTGCAGCCGCACTGAGGCGCTCCAACACAAACAATACCAATACAAAGACGAGGAATAAGAAGAATAAAGTGGAAGTTACGTGTGGTTGCAGGTGTAGACTTGGCCAAAAAACAATTTAAAACATTTTTGGCCATAAAAAAAAAAAAAAAAAAAACGACTAGAGTCGACTAAGAGACACGCAGTCGACTCGGACCCCCCGCGACTAACCAGTCGACTAGTCGACTTAGTCGAGGTCAGGCCTAATACACACACATGCATATAGGCTACATGTACATGTGTATGCAAGTGTGCATATGATTGTGTGTGCTGAGAATGATGTCAATGAATGACAATGCCATGGCTAGGAGTAGAGCGTGTGTGTGTGTGTGTGTGTGTGTGTGTGTGTGTGAGTGTGTGGCGCGTGCACTTGTGCAGCTTTGTACTCTTATCCATTTGGTTCTATTTTTAAGACTCTACACGTGTGTGTCAGAGAATGAGTCAGACTGCATCACTTCTCAGATGATATCACACTGTGAGAGGGAGAGGACGGATGGTTGGACCTTTGACTTCTTTTTATCCAGGCACACAGCATGATCTGGGCTACATCACACACTGACAATACTGTTGTGGGTTAAATCTGTGATGCTTTGATGGAGAGATTTCCCGATGTTGATATGAGCCCAGACATTTATTGTCGGCCTTTATTTATGGTTAGGTGTTCCGATTAGGCTACCTCTGTCGTCGTTTGCCAGGTATCAGTGTGTGCCTATTGGCTAGAAATGTCAAGGCTTTAAAAGTAGGTGTATTTCACCAAATACACAACATAGGGCTGGGCGATATGACTTAAAATCAATATCACGATTATTTCAAATTTTTGCCTCGATTACGATTTATGAATTACTAGTCCATACCCGGTCGACGCATCCGTGGGGGGATATGCGCACATGATCTGGCAACCCGGGAGGCGACCAAAACGCTAATAAACAGCTGAGATTTGGTGATATCGAAAAACGGGCTTCGCAGTTCCGTGGGCATGGTAATGGTCAATGGCTGTGTGCAAATTCATATCAATTGCTCCAGCCACTGAGGAGAACCGAGCAGAACAATGTTGGCCTCACCACCACGACACCATGGTTTTGGTCATTGGAACGGTGATGCACGTCACCCCTTTGTGAAGTGGGTATTTTCAAACCCTGGAGTGGATTTAGGGGAGCGTCACAGTGTTTGTGTTGGAGCGCCTCAGTGCGGCTGAAGAGTTCATGTGCAACCTCTTGCATGCGTGGCTGTGGCTTTACAGTTTTCCATTTCCCTCCGCCGTGTCTGTAGGTCTCCAGGGACCCCCAAGGGTCTCCGTGGGACCCCCAAGGGCTCCGCTATGTTTCGCGGGGGTCCGAAGGGCTCCACGATGTTTCGCGGGTGTCCCAAGACTCCAAGGGGTCCGCGGAAAGAGGGGAGCACAGGACACTCAGCGTTGCCATGTCCTCTGATTATACGCGCATTTGCCTTACTTTTCACCACAGCGTTGCCATGTCTGAAAATCATAAGCGACTTTGCCCTACTTTCACACAATACTCTCTCTCACACTGTGAGGTGCCTGTAAGGTGGATCTGCGATGCGAAGTGGACGACGCGTCACGCTAGACGTTCTGGCCGCGTAGCGGCCAGAACTTCTAGTCTATTACAATTTGTTTGTGACAATTCATTGATATAAGTTATAGGTTAGACAGACAGAGAGAGAGAGAGCATGGCCATTCATGGACGAGCGACCATAGTTTATATTGAAAGAGGGGCCGTCACCGACGGTGAGTTGGACTAGTTGTAGCAGAGACCGATGCATTGTAAAAGTAAGAATGAAACATTTAAAAACACAACCAGACTGTCTTATCTCCTGCCAGATTTATAGATGGATAGATATTTAACACAAGTCGCACTTAGAATATGCAAGCAATATCATGTGCTGCCGGCACGGTGTTCACACTTGCTTTCTGCAAAAACTTTGCCTGCAATGTTGTAGGTCCCAAGCAGGCATAAATGCCGAAACAAGATTTCCGCCACTCAAAATTCGGTGCATGTTCACACATGACACCAAAATCAAATATGCCAGCACATTGCCTGCAAATCTTGTATGTCTGAACGGGGTAGACTAGTAACCTACTAATCCTTTTGTATGGGAGGTAAACCGTTTGAAGCACTTACATCTCTACTTCGCCTATCTTGTGTTAAGGGCAGGGCTGATTTTAGCGCCTAGCCGTGCTTTGCGCTCTAGGTTGTCTATACCACAGCGCCATGCGGAACCGATACCAAAGATCTTTACTCCTTTTTACTCGTATATGAGATGTAACAAATACAAATCTTGAAAAAAAACTCCAGTGTGTGTATTTATAGAGCAATGGGCATTTGGAGCAGTGGGCTTTTGTTGTCTGGATAATGGGCCGTCGGACTAATGGGCTTTCAGTCTGAGTTTTTTGAAGTGGGGTTCAAAAGGGGTCAAAAATCTAAAAGGTTACGGAATAATGGGCCGTCAGACCAGTGGTATGGCATTGATGATCCATCCTTCTATGAGCCTGCTTGGTGGGACACAGCTCCCCTGCACTATCAGTCTTTCTTTTTCCTGGAGTGAACAGTAGCATCCACCTCCAACATGGCAGCTAGCTTTCCTCCCCCTGCATTCTCAGAGGGTGAATGTGTTTCTTCTGTAATTGTGATGCAGACAGAGACTTCCTGTCATCCCACCTTACACCATCACTTACAGTACAACCATAAACTTAAAACAGGCACAGCCAAAGAACAAGCTTCAATCTGTAAATCCCCCACATTTACATGCAGAGGAAGTAGTGTGCGGTGTTTAGATGAGCCTAGAAGCCTGCATAAGGGGAAGAAATACTGTAGTATAGTAGAGTATAGTGGTTAAAGTTTGTAAAGGTTATGGGTGAATGTATCTATACCGTAATGGCAATTTAACAGACTGATGGGCTTTTTCCCCGATCTGAATCTGTGGTGGGAGAGATTAATGGTGTGATTACTGGTCATTCTCGAAGTGTCCCTTTGTATGCCTCTTAAGGTCCTTTATTACAAGACATGTATTTCTTTACTATACAGTAGAATAGAAGTAGTACATCGTACAACAACTAACTTTAGATGACTTAAAAGGTAAGAACAATTGATGCCTCTAAATTATTCCACCTGGAAAAGGCACTAAAGTGCAGCATTACTAGTTAACAAGCGTGCAGCACATGGCACTGTGCTCTCCTCCCTCTGCGTTGTCTGAGGTAAATGTGTTTCTCCTGCAGGCCCGTGCAGTCGGTCTGTTATCATTCCTCATTCTATCTCCCCCACTATCATCCCTTCAAATGCACAAATGACTTTCATTTGCAACCTGCCAGCAACCAACCCATTTGGCCAACCAGTGGATTTGTGTGTGTGCGCGTGCGCGCGCGTGTGTGTGTGTGTGTGTGTGTGTGTGTGTGTGTGTGTGTGTGTGTGTGTGTGTGTGTGTGTGTGTGTGTGTGTGTGTGTGTGTGTGTGTGTGTGTGTGTGTGTGTGTGTGTGTGTGTGTGTCTCCCTTCATCTACAGACGATGTAGATCAGTGAGATTACTTGTGGGATTACAGGTGAGGCATTGTCATAGTCTGCCTTCATCCATTTAATCTGCATTTATTAGTGGGCCTACTCCAAACATGAGGACCCCTCCACCTCCACCCACGCATGCACACACACACACACACACACACACACACACACACACACACACACACACACACACACACATACAGTACACCTACTGTACACACACACACACACACACACACACACACACACACACACACACACACACACACACACACACACACACACACACACACACACACACACACCTCTCCCAAATGGAGAAACAGCATCCATTTTCCTCCACCAGGAACTGGATCATCTAACAGTTGGATGAATATGAATTTTGATTAGGCCAACTGCAAAGAGAAAATCTCCTGGTCAGGAGATTTTCTCTTTGCAGTTGGCCTAATCTGAATTTATATTGGAAGAAATGACGTCTTTCCAAGGCACATCTGTTCGCTGCCTCACACATGCCAGTAGGGTGTTTTTTATCTACCTCATACACCAAGCATGATGCTAGTAGGGTGTTTTTTATCTACCTCATACACCACACATGACACCAGTAAGGTGTTTTATCTACCTTACACAGACATAATGCTATTAGGGTGTTTTTATCTACGGTACCTCATACACCACACGTGATACCAGTAAGGTGTTTTATCTACCTCAGCGCTACTCAACCCGCGGCCCGAACGCAGCGTCTTGGCGGCCCCCTCATGGTCAAAAAAAAAAAGAAAAAGCACAGGATAAAAATATACATTTCCGTTCAAATATATGGGTTGCTAAAACATTTTTCAAAAACAAACAGACAGACATACATACAGGTGCGTCAGTTGTTACAGGTATAATGCATAGTTTTCTATGCATTTCGGGTTTTTGGGGGGGTTTGACCACCACATTTTTCCGGCCGCGCGGCTTTGCCGTGCGCCCAGGATAGGTGTCCCTTATTTCAATCTCTGGGAGTTGGCAACCCTAACCTTGCCATACCTTAGCTTTTGCTGAACTGATGCCACTGGACATACACACAAAATAAACTGGTACAGTGAAAATAATTATGATGTCAAAATGTACATTTTCTTGTGTGTTACAAAATCGAAAAATCCAAAATAGAACCCTCATTTTTATGGCGGCCCCTTGGACTTTTGGTATTTTTTGCTGAGTGGCCCCTGAGCCATCTTAAGTTGAGTAGCCCTGATCTACCTTATACACACATGATGCTAGTAGGGTGTTTTATCTACCTCATACACCACACGTGACACCAGTAAGGTGTTTTATCTACCTTATACACACATGATGCTAGTAGGGTGTTTTTATCTACCTCATACACCATACATGATGCTAGTACGGTGTTTTTATCTACAGTGGTAGCCTTCCTGCCTTCATCCATTGACCATAAAGTAAAAGTGCTTGAAAGAGTAGCTAGCGCAAATTAAATTAATAAATGGTGGATACTGGCTGACCCGTGTACTGAATCTGATTAGCAGTGGTTACACGGAACAAGGCTTTCCCTCAGAAACACACAGATGTCGTGTTCAGACTTTTACACAGTGTTCTGTTCCATTATTCATTGGATGTGTTTGATTCCATCATGTTCTAAAAGCCCCACAGGCAGATGGATGGCGTGATGGACTCTTTGATGTATCATTGATAAGATCTCTTTTCCTCTTTCACTAAAACCTGTGATACGAGTGTCCTGGGTTCCACTGCCTAATGCACTTAAAACACACTGTAGGTACAGACCACTGATCTATAATAAACTTCACAACATACAGTACAGCAGATGGAGACCACTGATCTATATTAAACGTAGCAATATTCGTAGGTACACAACATTGATCTATAATAAACTCGGGATCGATAATGGTATAATCAGTGAACCACTGTCATTGCTGATCAATAATACTTTAATCAAATAATTTGATTTACAGTAGGACATTTTTTTATGCGACTGCAATGGACGAAATTGAAGTGTGTGTGTGTGTGGGGGGGGGGGGGCTATACAATCTGTGCATTTTCAGCGCTTTCATTTCAGACTCAAGCGCTTTCACAATCATCTGAGAGTTGTGTGAGCCAACAGTTTATGTCGAGAGACTAGGGCTCCCATATATGGCTGCCTAGTGGCTCCTGAGTTGCAACACCAGATTTTTTACTAAATTCGGTGCCGTTGTCTTGCACCAAAAATAGCCAATCGACATGCTCACAAAGTGTCGCAGTCGGGTGCAAACTGGGCTCATGAGCTGTGTTACATGTCATCTCTTTCAACTAAGTTACCCCTCTCCTGTTATTTAGTACTTTCCAATATGTAAATGCATTTGAAAATAAATACATACATTTGGGCCATTCTACTGGCTCAACCTGTACTCATTGACACCACACAGACAAAGAATTGTAACAACAGCATTAGTTCAAACTCAAAGCTGCCAGGATAACATGTGCCTATATCCAACGTGTGTTCAGAATTACATGTGGCTTTCGGGGGATGCCCTATTTTTCCAGGGAGTGGGAGGGTACTGTATACATGCACGTGCATACATGAATGCACCTGCACAAATATACTACACTATCAATACATTTCAATTCATACAGAGGATATTTAGCCTGGGAAAACAAAGAAGCAGAAACATAATTAATCAAAGTGGACAGGTTGTGGTTTTTATTACTTTGCTAAACAGACCAGACCTAGTTTGCATCCCATGACTATTATGAACGCAGTCTCCAAAGTGTCAAACACCAGAAGATGTTCACCCTAAAGACAATAATATACGGTGCACAGTGCCATGAAAGGGCAGTCAGGAGCGGTTGTCCACCAGTTAATAGGTATCCAAAAAAAATATTGCGGAAGGCGATGTTTTCTCAGACTGTTACCGTATTTTTTTTTTTTAAATGGCTCTCCGAATACTTTGGCAGCCTTTAATATACCTGGGCAGCCCACCAAAGTAAAGCCTATAAGTGTGCCAATGCTGGGAATAAAATCTGTGTGTCCTGATGGCCCAGGCAGTTAGGCAGTCCGCTGCAAGTTCAAATCTAGTTCATGAACTGTATCACATGTCATCCTGTCTCTCTTCACTGCACTGTCCAGCAAAGCAGAAACGAATGCTGCAAATGGAGTCCTGTATGGAAGCATTAACCACAAGTGTGTGGTGTCTTGCAGGGCAGCGAGGAGGGCGACGTGGACAAGAACAAGTGCTGCACGCTGTGTAACATGTCCTTCACCTCGGCGGTCGTGGCTCAGTCGCACTACCAGGGCAAAATCCACGCCAAGAGAATAAAGTTGCTGCTCGGGGAACAGCCTGCCATCACAGCCAAAGGTAGATTCATTCATTGTGTGAGTTCATTATGGTTCATCGTCTCCTCCAGAGACGGTGTAGCCTCTCCATATTCAGCTCAATGTTTTATCTCTTGCCCTCTACTCTGCTTTAATGTCTCTCTTCTCTCCTACATTCCTATCCTCTGAGAGGAAGTATAGATTACATGGCTCAGTTGAGTACTTAACTTTATGGTATCTAATATAACAATATTGTCAAGTCATATTTCATATTTCATAAAGAAGAGGTATTTTATGCATTCCTGGAGTGTTCATTTTACTCTGAATGTAAAACTGGACCCTTAAATTAACTTATTTTACTGTGCTGGAGGAGTATTCAGTGGTGTGGTATAGAACACAGAAAGTGGGTGCTTGAGAGGCTTAGCCAATAAGAGCACCCACCATGTACCTTTCAGTGTCAACCTTTGTCCTTACTTTCCTGTCATTATCCATGATCCTGTCCAAATAAATAGAATCTTTAAAAAGAGTAAAATTGTGAGAGCAGGACTAAAGTGCAGGCAACCGGAGGCAGAGCAGGTTCAAACAATACATTTATTAAACAAATAACTGGAGGGGCAAGGCCACGGCGTGGTGAAGTAGGGAGAGTTAAATAACGGAAAGCAAATCAAAACAGGCTAACAAGTCAAAAGGAGCAGGTAACAATCCCAAATCACTCTGACTGGCAAAAGGTCAAAAACACTGGAGCAGAGCAATTCTGAGACAGACCTCATTAATACATTTGGCAAGCCACACCTTGACTCCCTGGTCAATATTCAAATTTGCTTGTTAAAATAAATGCCAGAAAATGTTCAGCTTTTAAAAAAAGACATTAAAATGTAACCGAGGTAGCGGACATCGTCAGGTACTGCTTGGCAAGGATGCTGAGTCTCTTGTAACAGTATGTGTTTCCATCAGGTGGAATGCATGGCTCATTCAGGAAAATGTATTTCACTTTGCTTTGTCTCTGCTGTGCTGCTCCTTCCCGGGTAGAGCACTGATCTTGCCAAGGAGCAATCCAGGCATTTCATTGTTCCTTCCATTTCATAGACTTGACTACGAGGGAAAAGTTTGCCCAAATGACAAACTAATAGACAGCCTGCTCAAGGCCCAGTGTCAAACAGCCAGGTTTTTTTAAGCTTGAGCTGAGGGGAGATGAAAATGAAGACACATGCAACTTGTCAGCTCTCACAAAATTTAACACATTGTTTGTGGCAATTTTGGAGGTGGTGAAGTTATTTTAGCTGAAACTTTACCAATCTCAGCTACAAAAAGTCTTTGTCAATCTTGAAATGAGTTAAATGTTACTTGAGGACCCCCATGGAACTGTTGTCAAATCAAATTGTCAGTTCAATTTGAAAACGTGTTACCGCTTGATGGGTTGATTGCCTGTAGTTGGAATGTATTCATTCTGTTTGTTATGTCTGAGAGCAGCTTTTCTCACACACCGCTGTACCAATCCGCATGAAACTTTGCACACACTCCCAGTAGGCCATGGAAGAACCTCAACCCCACATTTTCCAAATCTGCGTCATGTTGGTGCTGTAACAGGCCGCTTCATGCTTTGGCCTATAACTCTTGAACCGTAGATTGTGTCATCTTCATAAACATAACATGATATTTTTTCTGTTTGCTTTTAACAATAATGGAGCTATACCTAACCCATATTCTCTGGTTCTTTAGCTGCTCACAGATGGACGGACACATGGACGGATAGCGAAATGCTGTGGGAAAAATTAGCAGCATGTGTGTTGGTCTGTGTGTGTTGCACACAGTTGGGTGATGTTATCCACCACTCTTTTGCCATCGTTCAATTCACAGGGAACACCAGAGCAGACCTGCTGATCTTCTGTTTCTGGTCTCTCTATATGACAGTGTAGCACGCCTCTCAATGAGTAGTGTTGTTTTTCGTTGGGGGTGGGAGGGGGAGGCAGCGCTTGCGTGTTGGTTGTGTCGTTTAGGCTGCTGAGCGCAGGGCAGGCCCCGAGGGGGATCTCTTTCAACGGTCTGGTTGAGCACAGATAAGTTGATTTATTATAAAAAACATTAAGAGCATAGTATGGTTCCTAGTAAATGTATCATAACACCCCTAGACTGGTCTGTTGTGGTTTCTAAGGCATTAGTAGGTTGTGATATTTGTTACTGTGTTTTGGCTTATTCATCTCTGATTCTCTCTGTCTTTGTTGCGTTTGGACTTTAACTAGGGACCTTGCCTGTTTGTGTGATATTGTTACATTATATGGATGTAATCAGTCAAATTGATTAAGTTGCTTGTCAAGACTCAAGAATCACATTACAACTAGAACAGGCCTTGCCTCAAATATGAGTTGGAAAAGTCCCCACAGTGAATAAAAGAACTGCATTTTTCTCTCTTCTGATCCTTATGCTGTCCATGGTGCTGAATGTTGCATGTCAGAGAGAAGGTCAATTACTGATTTACATTATTTTACTACAGAACTTTTCATTGTAGAAGGGTGAGACTACATTTGAAAGCTGAAGTTGTGTCAAGCTATTCATGCACACCTAGTGTTTTTAAAGTAAAATGTTGTATATCGACCTATATTTGAAATATAATTAGTTATTTCTGTAGCAGTCTGTTGCTACTGAGGGTTCCTCTCAGCTTCACGGATGGACAGACAACTGGATGCAGGTTAAATTCACATTTATTGGCCTCACACAGACACTCAGTTTAGAATGAATATAAATGCTTTCAGTGCTAAAATAAAGTCAGCCCAGGCGTACTGGGAACATTGCCTGCCACGTGGATTTGGTTCAGTTGGTAAGTTGCACTTTCAGTGCTCTTCACAGTGTCTCTTCTGTGTCTCTGTCTGTGTGGGAAGCCCCACACCCAGGTCCACTCAATAAACCTTGGCACTGCTCCCATGAGCCACTCCCCCATCTCCACCCACAGCAGAGCCCAAATCACACCCCACTACCATTTCTACACCGTTTGTTGTGTTACAAGATGGTATGGCCACTAATGAATTTAACCAACGCATTCTCACTCTCGTGGCGTGAAACGGGTGACAGCCATGGGGACGGATTTGACCATATGGCACTATTTGATGTTTCGGGTATACCCGAAATGCATGCTGACGGGGGACATTATGACTGATCAGCGCTTAACACATTAACCGCCAAGAACGTAGTCCTACGGTCCGTTAAATCCAACTGTTAAGCGCCGAGACCGTAGCCCTACGGGCTACGATCTTTTCGCGCATGCGGGTGCACTTTCGGAATTTTTTTGATCCACTTCCGTTTCCGGTTTGATGACCGGAAACGGAATTATTTGGGATCCGGTTTTGACGATCACGTCCGCCCTCGTTCTACAGACGAAACTGAAACTCAATTCTCTTCCTGTAGTTTTTTCTCCTCGCATTTCACTGTTTAACGTAATCCGCTCTACTGTAACTACAACATGGATGCCCCGTTTGACACGCGATCTTCACTGGGAGATACAGGGAGATCTCGCGGATGTAAACAGACCGGCTCAATCTCAATCTTAAGGATTTTAACAAGATCTATGGCGACATGAAAAAAACAAAAAAACAACAAAAACACCTTGGCACTGGTGAGTACATTATGAGATTAACCTCTGGCGGTCGATGTGTTAATCGGCTGAAGCGGACTTCTCAACGTTCGGCACGATGACTTGCACGCTCGGCGGTGCCTCTTGTGGCTCAAGTACGCTTCAGGCGGTACCCCGCCACCCCCCCAAGTCTTGGGTTTGAGAATGGCACTTCTGCATTCCAGTTTGGGCGTGGTTATCGGTACGCTGTTACGATGACGTGACAGGGGTTATCAAACGTTTGCCGTTTGGTCAAATCCTGCCCCATGCCGTCACTTTAGGACGACTTGGGAGTGAAAATATGTTGATTTTACAGTAATGTGTGTCCTGGAGAATATAGATATTTAAATGATGATGCAGTTTGTCATGTAACACTGTAGTACCGTTGCTATCTAGTATAGCTTATGTAGGAAATGAGTGTATCCTGGGCATTGATATCGATGCCGTCAGGAGATCTTGCCTCACCTTAGCTTTGCCAAGACCTTAGCTTTGCCAAGACCGAAACACAGTAACATCACTTGAAGCAGAGGGTGGGTGGAAAGGGTCCAGTCATATAGAGTAGAAGGTGTGTAGGTAGAACGGAGGTGAGGTGGATGGAATGTGGGAGTGGCCGGAGGAGAGAGACAGAGACATATTATGACAGAAATATGGTTACAGATGTTTAGAACCAGACCATCTGTGTGGATCTCATCCATTCTGTAGCTTTTTTTCCTTCAGATTTAACCCATTCAATCCGCGAACGCATCTGTGTCATTTTAGAGTCTTAGCTATAACCATTATTTTATACTTTGGCTATTTAAAAAAAAATCTTTAACATTTTGTGCAAATCTTTGAATACATAATATCTTTTGAAAAAACATTTTTAAGTCAAATCTTTGCTTCTGGGGGTCCCCTGTAACAATCTTTGACAACATTTTGAGATGGGGGTCCGCGGCCAAATACATATCATGTTGGGGGTCCTTGACATGAAAAAGTTTGAGAACCACTGATATAGCAACATATGTTTTTTCAAAAAACTTTACACGACATCGTAGATTGTAGAATCGGCCAAATTGCCCAAATTTTCACGATTTATCAAAAATAGCAGATCTACAAGCTCATAGCGCGGCACTCGGTACCGGGCTATGAGCTTGAATCAATTTACAAATTGGTAGTCTTGAGGGTAATGGGAGATGACTGTGGAGGCAATCAAGTTAGAATGAAGAAATATGGCGTACGTGAAATAATCACTCTCCTGGCCAGGCCACCTGAGACCGTATGGCAACTGTCACGAATGAAGGCAGATGAACCTTGAGCTCTGTTTGTTTACTAGAGCGGGTTAGTTGCCTCTTGATTGGCTTGTCTGGGCAGTTTATATGCAAAAGGTGGCATTCATTGTTTTCCTTTCTTTTTTCTCACTCACCAGTGAATTTGTTTTATCTTTGGTTATCTGTGATTCACTGTCATTGCCTGAAAAAGCCTTGTTTTATAGCAGTGCACAAAAAACCCTTTAAGGTGCATCGGGGATGGGTGATTCTATATAGATTATTAGTCTTCTAATCTTCTGTGTACATAAAAAATTGAAAACTGGGACGGGACGCGGGATAACCCCACGTTTGCAACTACTTTTGCCTGTGCACTTCACCGGGTATGGACTGGTGGATATAATACAAAAGACATTGTAATGTATTCAGAAATGTTACAGGTTTCCGGTCAAAGGATTAAATAGCCTAATTATCACTATATACCGTACGTACGTGGATGAATCCTGCCTCTGTGAAAGACCTCTGTCAGAGAGCTCTGCATCTCTTGGGAGCCGTCCCCCTCCTCACTCATCCTGTGATCTCCACGGCTCATTTTCATGTGTTTCAGCAGGTTTATGGTATTGCTACAATATACTATTGACGTTTGACACACATGAGGCACACCTGTTGCCTCATTTTCATTCAGTGGAATGAAATGGCGATCAATGCTCTCTCTGCTATACAATTGAATTGAATTAAATTGTCTCATAGTGTGTCTGTAGTCCTGCTTAAATATTTCGTTACCCAATTAATCATCCACCATTCCAAAAAAGTGACACCTTCATAAAAGTTTTGGGTAATTATTTAAACTTTCCAATAAAGGTCACTCCTACTGTTGATTCTGTTCATACTCCCTTGCAGCTTAACTCGTTAATTTAGTAGTCTTTTTTAGCGACACCTCTCGTAGCTCCGCTACTGCACATATACTGAAGCAACGCTGAAAAAGGAATGCTGCAGGGTCCTAGTGGCGAGGATATTTTGGAATGCAACAACATTTTGTCCGAAATAAGTGGAGCAAGGGGATTTGTAATTGGTTGAATAGTGTTACTTCAATGCAATCAGTGGCCTACCAATTCTCTAAAACAATGGTCTGAAAGTATTTGCCAATAATTCTGTTTACTTACTGTGGTTGAAGTGCTAGATACGTTTGGTTTGGTTCATAGGAAAATTTCAAACAAAAGGCAAAACGTTTAAGATATTCAAAGGACATATTTAAAACTCTAATAAACTATTTTTAAATCGGATTGACAACAAAGCTGACATGGTCTGAATTATTCTGATGCAATAAACAGCACCCATCTGGATCTCCAGGTTGGTTGAAATAATCATTAAGAATTCATGCTTTTTCACCCATCTCTGATGAATTGTAATTAGAGTTTGGTCGCTGTAGAAGTTTTGGCACCTCGCTGTTCAATTGCATTGCACTCTAATGATATAGTGCTTGCCTTGGAAAATCCCTATGCTATTACCTATCTTCACCCCCATGTCACTGACAGATCCAACTGTTAGCTATGCCATCTGTGGCCAATGAGCCAGGAAGGAGACAGCTCCCACTTCCCATGACAGAGCTATCAATCGTCCTGACACCCAACAAATAGTACATGGCCTCACAGTACCTCCCCTCTTTATCTGACATGAATGTACCCCCCACACGCATTCACTCTTACACATATGTACCGTGCTCTCTCTCTCTCTCTCACACTCACACACACACACACACACACACACACACACACACACACACACACACACACACACACACACACACACACACACACACACACACACAGAGTTGAGTCAGTTGAATTGACTCCACTAGTCTGGAATAAGAATGGCCCTTAGTTCAAATGAAAAATCATGGCCCACATTTATCAATATTGCATACAAACAATTTGTGCATAAGCCGTGCATACAATCATTTCTAAGAGTTAGAGTATGATTTATCCACTTGTACTGATAATAGAGAATGAATAAAAACAGCTCTGAACATGAGTATGCACAGCTTCAAATGGTAGAAATAGATGGTGATGAAATGAGGACATTGAGCAATTTAGACCTATACTTCAGTCACATAAGAGGGAAGAATGAAACATTGATTGTATTGTGTTTGTAGTGACAGAGGATTTGTCATATTGTGCTTTTAGCAGGGAGCACATATTCCCCAAGTTGAAAGTGATGAGTGTCTTAAAATGATTCCCAATGATAATGCCTGTCCAAAATAATGACCTACGTCTCGCGTTGCCAGACGATTGGAGATTTCTGCCTACCGATTAGTCTGGGGACAGAAGTAGTTGGTAGTTGGTTGAACAGCAGCGGGAATGCTCGCTAACAAACCTACGCTTATACTGCTATGAAAACCACACATTTAATACATAACAAACTTTATTGTTCATAAGAACTTTCTAAATGTTATGTGAAAAAGAATATTGTCTAGTATATAATGTTCATATATGTGTGTATTCTTTGTACTGGCAGGAGGCCCATAAATTTGATGCTGGGAAGAGATTATTATTATAAGGAAGCTAGTACAAAATAGTTACATTTGGTCACATGCTCGGATTGCTCGCAAACACATGCCTTTTTCCTCTAAATCATACAGAATTTAATGTATAGGCTACATATAGGAAGGACAATGCACAGTACATCAGAAATATAGATAGAAAATAAAACATACAGAGGTGTTTTGTCATTGAAAGATTACACACTTCCAATATCCCTGTTGTAATAACTGCAAGCATTATTCGAGGCCATTCTGTTTTTATCTCACAGTGACAATCTAAAGCACCTGTATTGTGCCTGTGCAGGGATCTGCCACAAATAGGAAATGTCAGGAAGATAAATCAGGGGCAGCAGGAGGCCCTGGGCTATCGATTTCTACATAAGTAACGTTAGCGGAGAGGCCGAACGCGTCCACTGATCCACTCATCTCATGGGACTCTGTTGTTTCAACTGGTTGTCAGCGGTAGAGGCAGAAACATTCTGTACCCGCACACCCTCAAAACACATCCACGCAGAAATTACCCATGATCGTACGGCTAACAATCCTTGTTATAGCATAACCAAATGACTAATCATTGTCATGTTCCACAGCTGAAATGATTAGCAAACCAAAAATGTGTTCCAAATCTTTCCCCTTTGGAACAGTGTTTCAGTGTTTCAGTCAGTTTTCAACAACCATGCAATAAAAATGGGTTACCACCACTACAACGGCTTCACCTTTACGGCAGTGTGGGCCGGTACTCAAAGTGGGTCATGGGCTAAAAGCAGCTACAATAGAGGAATATTGTTATGTTGTAATACATTGCGTCCTGACTGCATAATTTGGGTTCTGGTGTGAAATCAGCTGAGATTCACTGCTTGAGGATAGAGCACGAGTTATGACTACACAGAGTTTGAAATTCATTCAGGGACCGATTATTTATTTTATTTTTTATTTATTTTTTCTCCAAAGCATTTAAAGGGTAATATCAGACTGTGGTTGCTTTTTTAAACTTGTATAAAGTTTTTTTTTTTTTTACATGTAAGCTTTTAATCTGACAGCACTGATGTATCAGACCAGTCTTTTCTCGCAGGGTGTGTTTTACATATTTTTACATAGTTCACATTATGTATAACACACATAGCCTGAATAAACTAATACTGCCCATAATTTCCTTTGCCCTTTCAGTCAGGCTCTTCATGGATACAGTTGTGCTAATATGCACATATTCAGTGACCCATATACCGTTTGCCTGTTAACATGCATTTTTACTTGAATGTGTTCAACAGTACATACTCAACACAGTATGACTGAATGTTAATTGGCCATTATAATTCTTTCTATTCAAACATACTGTAGGATCCTGCATCTGGTAATTCCTCTAGATGTAAATTTTGTTTCCTATTTGCCCATCATTCTAAGTATGAATTGAGAGTTTCTGGCCTGTTTCCAGATGTCTGTAGGAACACAATAGCTGCCAATGCCGTGAATGCCATTTCCTGTCAAATCTGCAGCTTTACACAGGGATGATTCTCAATGAGATGATACTGTACTCTGTAATGTTAGCCACGATGTAGCAATGAATGGGGCTTCAAACTTTAAACTACACCCAAATACTGCATCTCAAAACAATCCTTTAATTATTCCGCTAGGTGGGGTTCAGGGTTGCAGTCTGTGTGCGTCTGTTCGCGGCTAATCTAGAAAACTGTTTGGCCAACTATCATCATATTTATTGTACACGCTATCAGCAGGCCAAGGAGGCCAATTTCAAATATGTCAAGTGACAACTACATATTTTTTACAAATTATAATCAAAGCAATTGTCCCTCTAAGCTATGGACCGGTCCGGAACTAGCCAATCACAACAGGCGATGGAATGAGCATACTGCCAGACTATGGCCCGGAACTAGCCAATCGTGGACACACACGTTGACAGCATTGTTGCTACATTAACACAAATTAACATTAACACTTCCTCCAGTTTCCCTGGAGGAAGTTACTGAGGTATGTCAAGTGACTCCACATCGGCAAATCCCATGGAATGATGAGATCCATCCTGAAATGCTGAGCTTTGGGTGTTGAGGGTCATGGTTCTCAGCAGGAAACTTGTGGATTGCCCACTCCAGGTGTAGCAGGAACGGTACAGCGTTCCCTGCACCTCACTGTTTTGACAAAAAAAAAGAGCTGAGCCAGAAGTCAAAGCTCTTGATCTACCGGTCAAACTTTGTTCCTACTCCTATATTCATGAAATGTGGGTCATGATTGAAACAAGATCGCGGATACGTGGCGAAAATGAGTTTTCCCAGGTTAAGAAGCTTGGAGAAGAGCCAATATTCTTTCACATGAAAACGAGCCCGTTGAGGTAGTTCCATGTAATATGGATGCATCTTGGATAGCTCCCCAGGGAGGTATTCCAGCCACGGCCAGCTGGCAAGAGACATCGGACCAAATAGATAGGGGGATTATATCTCCACGCCTCGGGATCCCCCAGTTAAAGTTGGCTAACGTGACCTGACTCTGGATAAGCAGTAGAAGATCGATGGATGGATCTGATGGAGAACAGTTAATGCTTGTTGCAGAACATGCCTGCCTCTTACACATACTGTACAGTGCCTACTGACACAGATGGAGAGAGAGAGAGAGAGAGAGAGAGAGAGTCAGTGAGTGTGAGAGAGTCACACGCAAGTAACATTATGCCACAAAACCACAACTTCTATTGTGTCATTTCCGCTGTCCCAGCACATATTCTGTTTTTAACAATTATCCAACATAATGTATTCAAGTAGCACTTCCTATTGGGAAACTTGTGTAGACCATTATATCCAACAGACACCACATCAAAGCACTATGTTTGACTATCCTATCTTACATTTGGGAGTGGTGCGCATGCGTGGCTGTGCCATGTGTGTCCTCCGAGGCGAGTGCAGGCGAGTGTCTGTGTCGTTCATCCAGGTCCTCCGAGGCGAGTGCAGGCGACTACAGCCGAGCGAAAAAGAAGCGGCGGCCATTGAAATGGGTCCGTCTCTCGTTTCGCTTTCGCTTTCGCGTCTCGAAACAAACACCGCTGTTGCTTTCGCTTTTGGTTTGCGTGTCGAAACGTCGACAGCGTACTACACGAGAGCCCCGCGCCCGTGTCGGTCGAGTTAAAACCGTGCGTTTGGCTACTAGAGCCCTGTGCGCGGCAAGGGGGCCAGGGCGCCCGTACCTCTGGTGTTTTACAATTTGTCTTAAGAGAGACAGCCAGAAAGAGAAGACGACACACATTTTGTCGTTACTGTGTCAGAAGTGTTAGTGTTCTTCTCCACTGAGCGTACGTTACTAGCTGTTGAATGGTTTAAAAAAAAAGGTAAATGGTGCATTTATTTAGCGCTTTTATCCAAAGCGCTTTACATTGATTGTGCCATTCACCCATTCACACACACATGCATACACCGATGGCGGAGGAAACCATGCAAGGCACCAACCTGCTCATCGGGAGCAATTAGGGGTTCAGCGTCTTGCTCAAGGACACTTCGACACTAACTCTATACTATAGAATAATATATAGAAGTTATTGGGATTGCCAGCCTTTCTCAATCTGTACATCAATGTTACGGTAGGGATGGACAAGGTTCTTTTTTGTCTGTTTGTACCAAGACACGTTTTAAATGGTGAATGTATCAAAGTAACAAATTGCGTACTTTCACACTACATATATCATCAAGACAGGGACCTAGAGTCCTAGTCCTCATTCTCTCTTCTGGCTCCCAAGCTGTGGAATAATTCCCCTCCCTTCCGTCATCTTGCTCTGCAGTCTGAAAACTCACTTCTTCACCTTCCCTTCACCTTACTCCCTAATACTCCTTATTTCTTACTTGTTAGATAGATGCTTGTTGTGTTTTACAGATATATTCTGCATTGGCCAATTGTTCACATGTTTTGTTTAGATAGATGTACAGTATGTATACTGTTTTCTTGTCCACAGATGTTTAATGTGTTAAGACGGTATGTTATTAGATGCTACTGTAGGTTTGATGCTTTCCTGTTATCCTATTACATAGTTCTTTTTTTAGACATTTTATTTACTTGACCAATTACTCTGTTGTTAGTTGACTAGAGTTCATGCTGCTTACTCTGATCTTGCACTTTGGAAGTCAGCTATACTATTTGGACAGGAAATGATTCATATCACTCCAGTCCACATACACTATATACTGTATATTCAACAGTCCATATACTCTAAGTATGACAGCTGAAAAAGTATGCAACTGGATGTAAAATAGACAGACTTTGGGCAGTCAGCGGGAAAGTCAATGGCTACAAACAGACAGACTGGGTAAAAAGCATATCCCCAAGGTGTTAAAATTGTATTTTTGATAGCCACATATTACTTTCTTTATGGTTATTTCACCTCCACTCCCATATCCCATCCAGCTGCATTTAGCCTAGTATATACCAGGCCAACAAAGCAGGTAATAGTATACTGTGTTTCCACTCATGAACTGAGCGCACGACTGCCGTTATGAGATCTGGCATGTCTGCTGTCTCCTTGACTTGATGATGATAAAGCAGGGCCATCAGGCTTGGATGATTCATCATGTACTGATGATTTTCAAAAAGAAAATCCTCTCACACATAAATGCCAAAGAAATTGTAATGCCTCAGAACTAATCCCCTCTGTACCGTGAGTTTTGGTGACTTTATGTTCTTCAAGTCTGCTACAATTCCTCATCCAAAAGTTTACAACAACATGACATTCTGTCTCTCTGCCCTACAAAGGAAAGAAAAATGACTTTTATGCCCTGTCCTCCGTAAGTTGGTATTAAAGTGAGGAGTGCACATCGAAACTTTAGTGGTATAGTTATCCAAAGGCAATGGGAGAGATTTCGCCCCTGTGTGTCTTGTCTGCGAGTCTATCTGGGGCTAATCTCGCAAACCGCTGGAATGATCAGCGCCACATTTCCTGTGCACGCTGCCAGTAGACCAAGGAAGTCATTCCACACATTTAGTTTTTTCATATATTGTCTATATTTGTTTTAAACATTGAACTTTATATATTGATAATGGAAGTCAATGATGGTCGGCTCAGGCTGAAACCACGGTCAATTATGGAGTCATAGATACAGTAGGTGACTGACATCATAGGCTGGCAACCCAGCCTAGTGGAGACAGAGATACGTACAACATGCGCTCCACTGAGCACATACTGTAAATTATTGTTATGACATTTGATATTTAAAACTGTGCCGTTTCTCTTTGTGTGGAAGCTGTGTGCACTGCATTAAAGACTGAGAACGAAACAGCCTTTGAGTGATATCAGTATATGCCTTTACTATTTACACAGGTGCATTGCTATATTATTCCTTTGATGCCATATCTGCCTGTTAGACCTGTTAGGTCTTCTGCGCTGAGTTTTGAACTGTACCTGCTGGGCATGGTTGCATTGCTCGTGCAGGCACATGCATAGATTTAAAACAGCTTTAAATTCACACCTCGACAAAGTCGTTCAAAGGCTCCCGACCCACACCAGGTGAATTAACATAGGAATGAGCCTAGAATGCATATTATCAATTGTCCATTGTGTGACCTGTAGTGTAGGTCTTAAGCTACGTGCGCGTGACGTCATTGAAATAGAGTGCAACCACGTTCGAATTCAGCAATGCAACACTGCTGCTGGGTCATCATCTATGAGACTGGAATGTGCAAGACTTTGGATAGTAGTGTAGTTGTCCTGCAATTATGAGAATTTGATGAATGGGGAGTTGGGTACCTCTCATAAGCATAAATAGTTTAGGTTAAACTCACAGGTTTGCAAGATTGTTTTTTTTTTCTTGCAGCAGGAATATTAAAACAGCTTGTGATTACACTTGAATTGTGTGTGTGTGTGTGTGTGTGTGTGTGTGTGTGTGTGTGTGTGTGTGTGTGTGTGTGTGTGTGTGTGTGTGTGTGTGTGTGTGTGTGTGTGTGTGTGTGTGTGTGTGTGTGTGTGTGTGTGTGTGTGTGCGTGCGTGCGTGCGTGCGTGCGTGCGTGCGTGCGTGCGTGCGTGCGTGCGTGCGTGCATGCATGCGTGCATGCATGCATGTGTGTCTGATGAATCTCCATTATGTATTGAAGTAGCATTGCTCTCAAGAAAACTTAAAAGCTAACACAAAGCATTATCAACAGGATGGTACTATTGACTACTTGTAATTCTTCCCAGTTATTGTTCTGAGATTTTTCTTTTTGCTAAGATGGAAACCATTATGTTACCAACCATGCACAGCTCCCAAGTGCCACACACATACCCCTGTTGTACAATAATAACATTTATACCATACCTTCATGGGGATTGGGTCGGAAATAGTAGACCTAGACAGAGTTGTTGGCTCACACAATGTTCAACAGTCTATCCACGTCGGAAGCACTAAAAATGCATATAAAATAAAGCGTCTGTCCTGCCCCCACCCCCCACTTCAGCTTTGCAGTCAGACAGAGCATAAATGATTAGGAATAAGAAGAGATGTGCAATCTTTCTTCATGCAGCAGACGATAAATAGAAAAGTGAACTTTGAGTTATCTCTTTGCTGCTAGTTTTTACATTAATTATTCATTGAACAGTTTGGATACAATTGCAAGCAATAGGCCAGATAAAATAACGAGGCTGCTGGCTATATTACCAGCTTGCAATCACTAACAAATATTAGCGTTGAGGTTTGTTTTGACAAAAAAAAAAAAAAGTGTTTTCTGTTATTACATTTGGGGTAATGACACAGATCCATTCTAATGCATTCTTAATTATACAGCAGGGGACAACAGGGTAAAATGAACACTTAGCCTATTACAGTAAAATACAAATTCTGCTCTAGTCTCGCATAGCCAGCCAACCAGGGGTCATCACCATGCTGGGCTGGGTTGGACATTTTCATCAAACTTTATTTTTGCCACGACCAATAATATTACCAGAAACTCATAGGCCTAACCCTAAATGTATACTCCTAATGTGCCATAGTGCCCATGCTCTACACATTTTACAATGATAGTATTTCTCAGTGGTATATAAAGTAGTTGAGTAAAAGTGTTATTTGAAAGTGATTCACATTTTAGGGTGGGCTGCTGGGATACTAGAATTCCAAGTAGCTTCTACATCAATCAATCAATCAATTGTGGCTAGATTCACTATTTTCTGATGTAGCTTTCAAATAGTTCAGCTACAGTTCAGTCACAACATTTTCAGTGGCACATGAACATAAAAGAGCACGACAGATGAATTTTGAGTGCATTTCATCCATCACATCAAAGGCAGAATTCTCTGTTCGAGGCGGAGATTGTCCACCAAAGGAATAATTCTCCATCTACATCCACTTGAGTCTTTTACAGTATATATAGGATGCCACAATATACAGTAGTATGGTGCTTTGTTCTAATGGTTGAAAGAACAAACGCCCATAAAAGCCTGTGCCCTTATCAGCCAGAAACTCAATCATAAACAACAAACAAAAGGTATCTTTTATACGAACATGGAAACACTTTCACCATGCCAGCCTGCCTCCACCACTCCTCTAACAATTATTTATTTTCTCAATATCAAAATCAAAGCCTGTTTATTATAAAGGATTGGCACATCATTTATCCTATCAAATATCCATGCATAAATGCATTATGAAACAGGCACTACACCATAATTGGTGTGTTCTATATAGCACACAACAATGGACAGCAGGCAACTTGATGAGTGTTGTTCTCATGAGAATATGCTAAGAACAGTCTGGATAATCCAATATCATGATGAGAGACTTGCAATTACAGTATATTCAGATTTTATTTGAGGTGTGACAGCGATAATGTAGCAGAGTAAAATAAACATTTTCTTATTTTAAATGCATTTAAAGGGATTGTAGGCGATTCAGAGATAAACAAAGGAAAAAAATCCAGCAGTTCGTTTCCCCGACCACCAGGGGGTGACGCACGGAGGACTTCCATAGAGTAAGCAGACTTCTAAACGGGCCATGCCGAATATAGGTTACTTTATTCGGATAAAATTCGCGGAACTGCCCGCCCCTGCCGGTTCTTTCATGACAAATTGACCACATATATGAAGTTAAACAACTAAATTCTATCCAAACGCTTTTTGAAAAGTAAATTATGTGCATCAAAAACGGAGTTTGAGAGCATTTTAAAACCGAAAGTAAAAAGTCCACACGGACACGGACGCGCACGGATGCGCACATGCGTGCGTGAATTTACGCACCGGATACCCGGATGTGTAACCTAAATAGTAGGGAAAATACGGATTTCAGAAAGAGGAGTGTTTTTCAATGCAGGAAAACACCCCAGCATCATTATATAGTGGCTGATAGAGGGGAAAAAATGCAAAATATATATATAGAGGTATTTTTCAAATATAGGCTTAATGTTGCCTACTATACCTTTAAATAAAAGTGAAAGTTGTGATTAATATATATACTCAAGTATAGGTCCTCCCAAAAACTACTTATGTATTGTAATAACGTACTTGTACTTATTTACTTGTATTACCTGGTATCTCTGCATTAATTAAATCAGTGTCTTACCTATTCTGAAGAAAACCTGGAGACTGGCAAGTCCTGATGTCACTCCTGCTACCATCAATGCAGCATGGTCCAAGTCTATTCACTGTATACTGTTCTATTCTCTGTATGTGATTACCTTGTTTATTGTAAGTCGCTCTGGATAATAATAATAATAATAATAAACTTTATTTGTATAGCACCTTTCATGACATGAAATGCAGCTCAAAGTGCTTTACAGAGCAAGAATACAATTACAGTTAGAACCAATTCAACAATAAAGCAAACAAAAATAAAATAAAATAAAATAAGAGTGTCTGAAGGGTGGCTAAATTGAAATTGTACATTGCACTGGCTGTACACAGGCATCAATGCAGCGTGGTACAGTACAGTCATGCTTTCCTCACACATTACATGAACAAAATAAGAACAGTGATAAAAAAAAGCTTTTCATTATTACATTATTACAGTATTAAAAAAACAAGTCTTGCCACGGACACATTTGTCCATGTACTGTACGGACACATTGATGAGCCCTGCAGACAACTATTCCACTATCTCTGTCTGAATGCTATATAGTGTTTGGCACCCGCGTCGGCTGGATTACAATTTTGACTGGGCCAGGCCGATACGGTGCGTGCCAATTTTTAAAAATTAATTAATTAATTAAACAACCATAAAACAAGAGTAACAACACACTCTCCCAGCCTTCACTACAGTAGCACCATAATACTGTGTTGATAATCTACACGGTTCCGTGTCAATTTGTGACTTCGTCACTTAGCAAGTGAGCGCACGCACACGCACACACACACACACACACACACACACACACACACACACTGACAGACTCAACTAGTCGCAAGTCACGTAACCTCTGTAATTTAATTCATGAATCCCAGGACCATAATCCATTCTCTTTCGGACTGCTTCAGGACATCTGACAGTAGCCCATGCCTCCTACAGACTGCAGTACGTAACAGGTTACACATTGATATGCACAAGTCGGCAGCTTTTGTACAGCTTGGTAAAAGGTGCGAATGGGGCAGCCAATGTATCCATTGTTGTCGGAGGAGTAGAATTGTCTTTTTCTCGCCTTCGTCTTTCAGCAGCATAAAAGGTACCAACAGACGCTACGCTTCTGGTGTCTGGAACTACACCTCCCGAAAGCTGAGAAAGGAAGTCTGTTTGTCATTTCCGTTCACGAAAATATATTTTAAAATTATCTTTACATTACATTTTTTAATTTCCATTTCTGATAAGCTATATAGGCTTTGATTATTTTTGGTTTATAGTATAAATTTGCACAACTGTAAAGATGAAACGGAAGCGAGGAGGAGGCGTCACATCCGCTTTACCCCTGGATTCTTTTCTGAGCTTCCGTGCTCCAGACTGTATGACGGAAGCATTTGAAAAATGGTGGAGGCAACAATCTGGCTTGTGAGAATAATTCTGCTCTTGTTAATGTAGCTGGTTTATCATCTATTCTATTTATCCGCATTAAAATGTTTTAGCAACTTTTTATCGTATCGGTATATCGTATATCAATTTGTTAATTGAAATGTGAATAACAATGTAAGACCACTGAATCTTTGCTACCTCAGAATCAGAATCACTGTATTTCCGTGTACTTACATAAGGAAACCCTTATATGTATGACGTGCAATTAATCTAAAAGTTACCAGCACAACACAAGCACATATACAGTAGGTAAAGTGCCATGGTGCAATCCTTAAAAAAAAGTTACCAGCACAATTTAGTAAGTGCTGTGGTGCATTTCAGAAGTGCAATTACATTTTGTCCAGTCAAGTACAGTCCAATTAGTTTAGGTGAGTTCGTTTGGGGGGGGGGGGGGGGGTGGCAGAGGGTGCAGTTTATTTACAGTCCTCACTGAACTCGGGAAGAAGCTGTTCCGCATCCTGCTCGTTCTCGCCTTAATGCTCCTGTACCTGTTCCCCACGGGTAGGAGGGCAAACAGGCCATGGGAAGGGTGATGGAGGTCCCTTACGATGCTGGTGGATCTTCGTTCTGTAGCCTTCAGAGGCCCCGATGATCCTTCCAGCTGTCTTCACCAACCGGTTCAGCAGATGTCTCTCTTGTGCTTTGCAGCTGCCGAACCAGGAAGTGAAACCGTAGGTTAGAAGGTGGTGAGGAGAGGAGTAGGAAGGGCTGCCTTTTTGAGCCTTCGGAGGGGAAGTAGCCTCTGCTGGGCCTTCTTAATAATGGCCGTGGTGTTAGCAGTGGTGGTCAGGTCGTCTGCCAGATGGACAGGGCCGGAGAGGGACTCCAAAACTGACCGGGAGTTATACGCCCAGTCAGGCCACTCTGTGGCCGCGCGCGAAGTGCGCGGGCACGAAAAACCGCCGCGCGCGCTGTTTTTGGGGGCCTTTGGAAGGCTTTGGGGGGCCTTTACAGTTAAGTTACAGCAATTTCACTTGAAAAATTTACCATCTGTGACAGTCACACAACAGGCCTGACTGGCCTGGCCTGAGTTTAGGAGATTTTTTTTTTTTTGCTGCAGCACTTAAGCGCTGCGCTGGCTGTGGCTGGCTGGCCTGACCTGATGAGAGACAGGCAGGCCACTAAGGAGGCAGGCCACCGGGAATAGTCCCGGTCCTCCCGACGGCCAATCCGGGCCTGCAGATGGAACTCCCAGTAACTTGATGGTATTAATCGTTTCCACAGGGGTGCCATCGATGGTCGATGTGTGTGGTGGCGTATGCTGGCTCTCCTGATCACCATCTCCTTTTGTTTTGTCCACATTCAGGGAGAGATTATGCGAACTGCACCATGACGTCAATAGTTCCATCTCCTTCCTGTAAGCAGACTCATCATTCTTGAGTCCCGCCACGGTTGTGTCATCAGCGAACTTGAGGATACGGTTACTGCCAAATTTGGCAGTGCAGTCGTGGGTCAACAGACTGAACAGCAGGGGGCTCAGGACACAGCCCTGGGGCGATCCTGTGCTCACTGAGATGGTTCTCGATGGTTTGGCTGTCGACTTTGACTCTCTGTTGCCTCTGACACAGGAAGTTGAGGACCCAGGTGCAGGTGCCATAGTCCACATTCAGCAACCTCAGCTTTTCCACCAGCTGTTGTGGAATTACGGTGTTGAATGCCGAGCTGAAGTCGATGAAGAGGAGCCTGACGTAGGTGTTCTCTTTCTCGAGATGGGACAAAGTGAGATGGAGTGCAGTGTAGTTGAGACAGCGTCGTCTGTGGAGCGATTGGCTCTATATAGAAACTGTAGTGGATCCAGTTTTGCAGGGAAGCTGCCCTTGATGCGCTGCAAGACAAGAAATCCCCCGCCGCCACAAAAAAAGCATCGGAAAGTGCCGTCTGCTGCTCGTAGATTTTATTTTAAAGTTGACTCATAGCTTCCTTCACTTGGCCTCTGGTGGTAGATAGTCTGCTACAATGACGACCGGTGACAGCTCCCGTGGCAAGTAAAGCGGTCAGCATTTGACAGCCATAAGCTCTATGTGGGGTGAGCAGTGTGTAGATACCACCCTGGCACCTTGACACCACGAGTTGTTTACATAAACAGCCAGACCACCTCCAATGAGCCTACCAGCTGAGGCTAGTACTCTGTCTGTCCTGTGTAGTGTTAGCCCCTCCAGTGGAATTGCAGATGGTACTGATATTGTCTGGTCCATGCATCTTTGTCATATAACATCAACTATAGCCTAAATGAGTCATGAATGAGTCATAGAGAAATTGATGCATTGGTAGTGAAGCAGGTGGGCGCGCATAAGGTGCAGCTGGAGCTGGTCATGGATGAAGTTGGAAAATTGGAATTCATAGTTTTGTTGCGAACAGCTGGCATCAGAGTCATTTTAAGTAAGTCATCAGCATTTATTAGCTTATCTAAATAATGAACATGGTTAGATACAATTCCTGTGGAGGATACCTTGTTGTGGGTCTGTGTTTATATCTGCTCAAGCATTTTGTCCTAACCAGTTTGCATGCCTGCCAGGTCGGACCTGAACCATGCCAGGAACAATTACGCCTATCATGGAGAGCCATCTGAACCCTACATAGGATACTTGGTATCCCTTATTTATTGAGGTGTCTCCTTTATTTTTGGCAATGTGGTGTGTACCATGACACTTTCATTTAGCTATTGTTAAACAAAAGTGAGCAAAATAAATTAATCAAGCCAGTCGCAGTGACCTAACATAATTAAAGTGGTGGCTGTTAGCCATTAGTCTCTTCTTTTACACGCTGGAAGGTTGAACTTTACACTGACACAAAATGTCTAATGATAATAATTTGCTTTTGTGAAACAGATCTGGGTGAGCTCAGGGTTTCGTGTGTGTAAATGTCACAGTGGCAATTAAAAATGTCAGCAAGGTGGCCTTTCTGAATTATTTAGTGCATGGTTGGCAGAAAAAACAATTTCAGAAAAAAGTGAATACGGTTAGCGCAATTCAGACATGGCTATAATGACTTTGTGGATGCTACTAAAAACACAAGTAGGGTTAGTGTAGCTTAATTATTTATCCTACATTTTTCTGATTATTGCAATTAAAAATACAATAGGATGCCCTCAGTGCTTGGCCCCTAACTAAATAATACATGTGAAAACCATTTAAAGACATTTAAAACTGCACAATGTTAGATATCAAATACCCGCTGGAACATTCCCTTTCATACTACACTAGTTCTGCAGTGTTGACTGTTGTTCCAGAGGTTAGAAGAAATAGCAGCTCGAGTGGGATCTTGGTTGCAATTTGAAAGCAAAAATGACTTTGCAGATAAAAGACATGAAACGCTGAAGTACATTGAGTACTACTAAATATTGTTCCTCTATCACCTGCACCCTATAATAATCAACAATAAAACCATTTAAAAAATAATCAATCCAATGGTTTTGTCATCTTTCTTGGTTAAATAAAGGTAAGAACACATGGGAAGATGTTTGTGCATGAATGAAAACAAACTTGTGATAACCATCTACTGTACATGGCATTTCTTAAGGCTGGGGAGAGAGAACAACTGTTCATTCAGAAGTTGGTTCAGCAAGCATGCAGTAAAAAGTGCAACTTTGACAACGGATGCATAGCCTATACCAGGGGTCTTCAACCTTTTCAGGCCAGGGACCCCCAAACTGATGGGGTGATGGAGCAGGGACCCCCTACCTCGTAGGGTAGGGGGTAGGCCACCACATATATAGGCTATCGTATATTTATGTATAAAATTGTGTTTTATATGTATAAACATGAACAAATTGTTGCCTGGAGCCTGCTCCTACCCACAGGTTGTCCCAGTAGGTGTGCAAAAGACCTTTTCTTTCTCTACAAAATATGTATAAACATACCATGTTATTGTGCATTCAATACTAAGCTATTCAAATATATTATGTTATGTTTAAAGACATATTGACATTTTTGGAAAAGAAATTAACAAAAAGTTTTTAAAAACTATTTTTTTTAATCAAACAATTTTGCGGACCCCCTGCAGTACCTCCACGGACCCCCTAGGGGTCGCGGACCCCCTGTTGAAGACCTGTACATGGCATTTCTTAAGGCTGGGGAGAGAGAACAACTGTTCATTCAGAAGTTGGTTCAGCAAGCATGCAGTAAAAAGTGCAACTTTGACAACGGATGCATAGCCTATACCAGGGGTCTTCAACCTTTTCAGGCCAGGGACCCCCAAACTGATGGGGTGATGGAGCAGGGACCCCCTACCTCGTAGGGTAGGGGGTAGGCCACCACATATATAGGCTATCGTATATTTATGTATAAAATTGTGTTTTATATGTATAAACATGAACAAATGGTTGCCTGGAGCCTGCTCCTACCCACAGGTTGTCCCAGTAGGTGTGCAAAAGACCTTTTCTTTCTCTACAAAATATGTATAAACATGCCATGTTATTGTGCATTCAATACTAAGCTATTCAAATATATCATGTTATGTTTAAAGACATATTGACATTTTTGGAAAAGAAATTAACAAAAAGTTTTTAAAAACTATTTTTTTTAATCAAACAATTTTGCGGACCCCCTGCAGTACCTCCACGGACCCCCTAGGGGTCGCGGACCCCCTGTTGAAGACCTCTGGCCTATACAGTATGTACTGTGCAAACCCTACTGTTCCAATGTCAATTTCTGAATCACTTAATGAGCTGCAGATATGCTTTGCTAGAAGATTAAAATGCTGACAGTTCACTTCGCCTACACTGCAACTCCCCAACATCATGTGCCGTTTACTGTACTAGTGCAGCTTGCTGAGAAATGTTGCCATGTTCAGTTGCACATAATGGGATGTGAAGTAAATGTGGACCGGTTCCTGACAGCGAGCGGACAAACTGGTTACAACATTTCGCGCGAAACTGTCCTGATATGTTGCATTGTCGCCTGTCATAACAAGGCTAGGGGAGCAAACCACTAATTATTATAACTAACTAATGAATATAACTAATGAGGAGAGGAATGTCTCCATTTCATCAATATACGGCGCACACACACACACACACACACACACACACACACAGACAGACAGACAGACAGACAGACAGACAGACAGACAGACAGACAGACAGACAGACAGACAGACAGACAGACAGACAGACACTTCATGTGCGAAAGGTAGCTATATTTACTTCCCGTTACTAGTCTGGCAGTCCCACGCTGGTCTGTTGTGCAATCAGAGGCTGACTAAAGACATAATGTGCACTCATACACACACAGCCTCCTTTAGATATTTCTCCCATACGCATGCACAAACACAGTATGCATAGACATGTCTTCCTTAAATATTAATAATAAAGAAAAGAAAAGAAAAGAAAAGAAAAGAAAAGAAAAAGAAAAGGGTTGACCCGATGAAGAGCCTTGGCTCGAAACGTTGTCAATAGCAGATGAGTGTGTGGGTTTATTCTTTTTCTTCATGTTACTTACTTTCCAACCCAGCACCTCAACCAAGTGATGTGCGTATTCTATTAGTTTTCCTTAAATATTAGACAGTTCCCCTTCCTTGAGTAAAAAAGAACCACCAGATGAGGGTCTCTCATTATACTGTTTGACTGTTTGGGTCGCACTATACTGTTTGACTGTTTGAACAATCCTGAAATGTAAATATGAAGTGTGTCAGGAGCAAAGTGAGCTAGAGAAGCGACGTGTTGTCAGTCCACTATGCAATTTGAACATCCAATTTCCTTCATATAATTTGTATTTACAAAGCTTCTGACTTGATATTTATATTCCAGGAACGGGCGCAAAGCAGCCTGCAGATCTCAACCAGTAAAAGTAGTGTGGCGTAGGAACAAACACGGCTGTGAAAACTCGCTTATTTAGAGACTAGAGAGACAGAGCTATCTAATATTTGAGGGGTGGAAGTCATTGCTGCACAATGGCACGTCAGGACATTCTGATTGAAACACATGCCTTTTGAATCACTTGTTCTTGCTCACGTCACTCTATGTTAACTCGTCAAGATGAGGTGTGGGCTGAGCACCTGAGTATCTATTACTGATTAACTTGATGGCTCAGTTTTTGTTGAGGGTGTGCGATGCTGTAATATGCTTTTTTGTGGGGATAAAGGCAGTATCCACGCATGAAGGGACAAGTTAACGGCCGTGAGACAAGCACTGTATGCTCGGCATTCCATTTTGACGCATAGACTTTAGGTTTTCTTCTCAGGTCATTAAATGGAGACACTGGCGTGTTATTCAGAAGGGGCTGTGCCTCCATATAAACATGACCAGATTTATTTTGCGGCTTTGTTGACCAAACCTGATCTGATGTTTCATGGCAGATGTTCTTCCTAGTCGAAAACATTCTTGTCATCATTATTTTGATAAATCCCATCGTATTTCGAAAGTTACCATGACAATTTATAAATATGAAAAGTTTCATAGCAAAATGAGGTAACCTGGAACGCATCTGTGTCACTTTAGATTATAGCAGATATACAAGCTCATAGCACGGCACCGAGTGCCGCGCTATGAGCTTGTAGATCTGCTATTTTTGAAAAATCTTGAAAACATATATATATATATTTTTAATAAACTGTCAGGATTTAGAAAACATTTTTAAGAATCGCCTCAGGTCTTAATAGACCAATTATTTGTTTACCAACATTGAGACTGAACACACAGGTGATTGTTTCATGCAATCAATTCCCAACATAAGGTGCGTTCGGAAAAACAGCAATGAGCGCAGTCAGCGCACTGGCCAATACAAACTAATAGGCGAGTGCGCTCCGGTGCGCAATTTCTGAACGCACCCTCGGTGCTGGACCTGCGCGCGCAATACTGGTTCTTATCGCTTGCAACCAGTGTGACATCGTCTATCAAGGGGTCTATAGTTTAAGTCCTTAAATCCTTAAAAAATTATACTGGGTCTGTATTTAAAAAATACATCAAATGGCTAAATGAAGGTAAAGGCTCCTCCTAATATATTATATTGTATCATGTTATTATATTATGTGTGGTTTGGAACACAACTCATTTATCTGTTTATCTTTACTTTAATGGCCCAATGTCCCCTTGCGGATCATTCTGTTTGATCTGGTCTTCTCTTGTGCCCACATAGTATCCTCTGTTATCTTTCAGAGGTGTCGCCCAGTCCTGTGAAAATCTCCCCGGAAACCACGCCCATGATCTCTCCGCGACAGCGCCGCGACTCGGACCGCTACTGCCAGCTATGCAATGCATGGTTTAACAATCCCGGCATGGCTCAGCAACACTACGACGGCAAGAAGCACAAGAAGAACGCTGCCAGAGCTGACCTTCTAGAGCAGCTGGGCAAAACCCTGGACATGGGTGAGATAAAAGGTAATCACTGAACAAAATGGTTGAGACCTTTGACCTTTGTCCTCCAATGTCTCCTTCTCAACGTTATAACTGTCTGACAAAAAATAAAGGAGGGTGTATAATTGTCCGCTCTTCTTTTGACCAAATAAAACATAAAGAAGAATCTAATCACAATTGCTCTGGCTGCTTCAACTTTAACTTCAACTTTTAAACTGTGTGCTAGTGTAGCTCCATTAGCGTTTTAGGGGTTGTTTACGTCCATTATATGGGTCACAGAGCAGAAATTAGGTTGATTATTAACTAGACCATAATGTGGTTAGACTCACCTATGTTACTGGACATGTGTGGTGTTAAACAACAGATGTGTGTTGAACAGGTCCGTCTTTTAGCATTTAGACCTGGGACACCTGTAAGTTGTTATACCTTTCAAGCCGGGAACAGCTCTGTGAGTAGTTGCTGCTATATACAGTATATATAGCAACATACATTTTGTAAATCTTTTTTAATTGAATTGTGAAGTTTTATTTTTTACTAACTATTATCATAGAGCAGGTGATGAACATTATATAAAACATGGCTACTTATAAAACAGTGGTATGCAACATTCTTCCTCAGGCAGCGTTTATACAGGTACTGTATATGCTGCCTGAGGAAGAGCGCTGAAATGTGTTGCGTACCTGTACAGTATGTATGCATATGTAGCCACCTACAATAAGTTTGTTGCCTGATCTATATACAGTAGGGTATTAATATTGATGTGCTTTTGTAGCACAGCTAAAGTTTTTGCTTTCTGCAGACAAGGAGTTTCCAATTTTGTGTATTTTGTATTAAAGTATATCCTGGGCCACATTGGAATCCCCAGTTTCTCACTTTATGTGAAAGAATTATTTTAATTACATTTTCAATATTTGCCTGATGAAGACCTAGAAGGTCGAAACGTTGCATAAATAAAAAGTTAGGTTTTTTTGGAGCTTGAGAACAGTGTGCGGACTTTCTTCTTCTTATCGAAGAAAAATTTTAACCATTTCAGGCCATGCATTGCCAAGCAGTTCTTCGTTCATCTTCTATGATAGTTGGTACAGTACATCAGTTACTGAAGATTATTTTGAATCCAGAGCTGATGGCAAATGTTGCAACTAATGCTATGAAATTATTTGCTCCAGTGTTTATGTCCATGTGCAGGTGTGGGGTACAGTACAGTATTATCTGATGGGTGTTAATTTGAGCCTGTGCACTGCTGAATGCCAACCCAAACTGTACTCAGCTTGACTGCCAGCTGAATGCCTAAGAGGCTGAGCATCTCTGAGTGGCCAGCCTCTGACTGTGAGAATGTCACAGGCTGTTAATTTTAGAGAGGAGGGTGCTGTGCTCCCTTATTGTTTCCTAGTCACAATAATGTCAATAACACTTACAGAATATTATTCCAGTGGGCAGATGTTCTTGGTGTAACAGCAGCAGCAGAAGAAGCCCTGAGGTGCTCTAAAGGGCAACAGTGCGTGAGAAAGACAGAATGGATTAGATAACTCCTTACAGCTGATTGGACACCGGACACTAATGTCAAGCCTGATTGTCTCTTTATTGGTTCTTCACGAGGGCTCAGGCAGGTTGGAGAGAATTTTGGTAGTTTCAGCCTGCGTAGTCCTACGTGTTGGCAGGGTTGCCAGATCTACTTATTATAATTTCCCCGCAAGATTTTATTTGAAAATAGCTGATCTACAAGCTCACAACGCGTCGCATCGCGACGCGTTGTGAGCTTGTAGATCTGCTATTTGAAAATAGCTGATGTATATGTTAAAGTGCTCATGTGGCCCATAGTCGGCTGGTTTTCCTAGACCTGATTGCTTGTTTCTCTCACAGAATCTGGCAACACTGCCTGTTGGTTACTGATTTGTGTGCATGAGTATCGTCTATGATTTCAGCATACAATTATTGATGCTTTCATCCTGACCATATTGTACCATGAGTGAATGGGTGAGAATCTCTGTTAAATACGCATTAATTCTCCCCTTAATTCTCATGATAGTCATGTCTTAGGTCTAATAACAGCTAATCTAAACATGGTGGTGTACTGCCATAAGCTGTACCTTCTGTTTTGTCCCATGGCATCTCGCTCGCATGCACACACACATGCAAACACACACACGCGCGCACACACATCATACTGTAGTAACCCAATTCCTTTCATTTAGTATTAGTAGTGATGTATTAGTTATTCATGACTTCGCTTGTCAACACTAGAGATGTGTCGACTTCAGTGTTATTGTTTGAGCGAGGTAAACACACGGTAGTACTTTGCACTGTATGTCAAAATGCAGAAGCATCTCTGCCTCACCTCTCGGGAGTAGATAGTTTCAAATAGCACACAATGTATTTTAGGCAGTTTAGTTGGCACAGAGAGACTGATAAACTGACATCAATCCATTGTGGAGGTGGAAATGTCAGCGTGCTAGCGGCATCATTCAGCATTTATGGCCTAATGAGCGCATGTCTCTGGCGATGATCAATTAATAATTAAGTAGCAAATCATCCTAAAAGGGAAAAACTAGCATTTGCTATCATGTGAATAAGGGAATGGAGCTATAGAAGGCACACAGCCAGGCTGGCAGTAGGGCAGGGCAGGAAGGGGATTGCTTAGTTCATAGGGACACAAGTAAGCTGGCAGGCCCATTCTTCATCATAAAAGATGCTACCTGAGGCATTAACACATTTACCCTATTCCATCTCTCTCTCTCCCTAACTTCTTTTTTTTCTCCAGAGGACAACCGTACCCTAGATAAAAATAGCATATAAAGGACTAGAAAGATTGCACTCTGTGGAGTGTATACCACCACCAATGCTATGTATTTTGTGTCTGCAGATAGGCACACAAAAGTGTCATGGTGGTATGTGAATCCGTTCTAATGTGTTTTGTGAGAAGCCACACCCACGCTTTGGGGAATCAATGTTAAAAGTTAGTCAGTTCTTCCTTGTCCCATGACTAACTTTTCCACAAAGTTGCGTGGTGTTGCAAGTTAAATGCCGCACCAACTGCCTTGGGCTAAACATGAACATTTGATCAGTTCTTCCCTCACCCAAGACCAAACTTTCAAAAAAGTGTTGTGCAAATCCTATCATACATTTTTGAGAAATCCTGAGAGAAACGGACAAATGGAATGGTGTGATAAAATAGTTCTACTCATGCCCCTTGAAGTATGTGCCTATTACAGATTAATTTCTCTTTCTTAACCAACAACACATTTTAAAATTATGCCTAACTTATAAATATCTAAAGATATAGTACATAGGTTGTCTGCAAGTTGTTAGACATTATCTATTTATTTTATTTGAGCAAATTAAGCTCTTCTCTCGACCAATTCCCATCAGGGGTCGCCACAGTGGATCATGTTTCCATCTGTTTCCGCATGTCCTCTCTCACCGCATCCATAAATGTCCTATTTGGCCTTCTTCTTCTCCTTGCTGTATTTCCTTTAATTTAAGCAAATTAAGCAATATGCTGTAATATTGGGTTGCACCAGTTAAACAAAATATAATAACATCTAAATTGTGCTGCTTTATAATAGCCCTCCAGTCATTAGGAGAGACATTACCCATTTTACCCAAGATTTTTGGCCTTTCCATATACAGTATGCCTAAAACCAGAACTCATTAAACAGTTTAGGCGGTAATTCTATGCAAGGATTAGAAAAGAAAAAACAACTGTGGTAAAATGTCTATTCTTGCCTATTTTTTAATTATTGAGGCTTATAATCTATATTTGATATTGATCACTCTATATGAGCGGCATTTCAGGAGTATTGGCATTAGTAAGTCTCTAAATATCATACTGTATATCACGATTGGATAGCCATCTACTCCTGTAACTTTGTTTTGAGTCTTGAAATGACACGGTCTAGCATTTCTTTCATTAACTCTCATGTCATTAATTAGATTTTTTATCAATCAGTAAATCTAGTGATTCTCAAAAACTAGTGATGGCTAAAGGTTCAGTGCTTTGGGCTGGGTGTACAACTCCAGTACCAGCTGGATGCTGTATTTTCTATAATTTATGACATGCTGCTGCTGGTATGGGGACCTTTAATTTCACGAATGGACCTTTCAGTTTGTTTTGTGTATTCTCCATGCCAATAAATCTTTAGCTCCCAGTCCATTCTCATGCTACCATTGTTTAGTGAATTTTGCATTCACCTCCATTTGGCTGTAATATTTGATTTAGCTTTTGTTTTATTGCATTTATTTGATTCAACAATTAGGGATTGTTGAGCTCTAGATGTTCTGTTTCTAAATATGTTAAATTTGTCCAGTAAATCCTTCCTTTTTCTTTATTGGAGACTATCCCTAATTACTGCTTTTGCAGTAAACCATAGTAGTCCTACATTTAGCCAGCGAAAAAAAGGTTTCTTCGCGAAGAAAGCGTCTCTTCAAAATGTGGGCGTTTTGCGGGACTTTTTGATGATTGATTCGCTATCGCTTCCCAAGTTCCCATGCTCTGGAGTTACAAGTTGCACATTTTGCTGAACAGGATAATAATAACAGCAACTTTGCATATCTCAGGTATATGTGAATATCTCAGGTATGTGTACTTGCATAGCTTTAGCATATAGACGTTAGCAAGTGATGCAATACTAGCGTGCTACCCTATAATCTGGTCACAGTGGCCGGCCACACACGATAGCGCCTGAACGGTGCACAGCTCGAGTCTGGGAGGTGCGGAAAAAACGCCTTCCGCGGAGGTCGAGGGGCCGCCCTATTTTCAGACTGTTACCACAGTCATAATTGACATTTGTATATCATTTGTTCCCTTTCTTCCCGTGACCTTAGGCACGGGTGCCAGAATTGGCACAGGGGAGGGTAGGTAATCACTGGCACACTGGCATAAGTGTGCCAGGATTTTACTTTTAGAATTAAATATTGTAATAAATGTAGTCAATTCAATTAAGTCCCCTCACATCTGTATGCAAATGACATCCTGCACATAATTCTACATTCATTCAAACTCTGAACTCTGACTGGGGAGGGAGATATGTGGTTTAATGCTCTGAGTCTAATGATCATTACAATGACCGGATGTGAAAGAAAATACTTCAAAAGAAGGAAAAATGTTATTTTGATGAGGTGTCATAATTAAAACTAATTACAAACATGGCACTTCATGTCAAAAAAGTTGCAGACCCCTGTTCTACTGTGTAGCACAGTAGTGCTTAACTCCATCTTTACGTCAGAGGAAACAGCCTTAATTTAGTATGTATAGCAACTATGCTTGCAGGGAACCCACATGTTCACCATTTTCTGCTGTGTCTTGTCTTTCTCGTGTCTTTGAGATGATTTATACCTAGTCCTCCTTCTTTGTATAGCCCCCATCATGATATTTTTAGATGAACTGCATGGTCACGCAACTTCTTTTTGCTGAGAGAAACCACAGAAACCCGTCTGGCAGCTCTCCCATTTATGCTGCCATTTTTCTCAGGTGCCAGACCCTGAAGTCCCGTGTGAACACAAATATGCGGACACAGCTGAGCTCCCATTCGGTGCATCCGACAGTTTGTCGACAGTTCTAATGCAGATAGCCTTAATGCACCATGACATTCCATTCAGATGCTAAGGTGTTAAGTGCTCTGGACTACTACAGTAAACACTTTTTTCCTCTGCCACGCTCCCTGTTTCCACTCTAGGGTGCCGGTACTGGCGCTCTCAGTTTCCTCTTTACCTGTGTTACCTATTCACTGGTGTGTCAATAGCGTGTCTGGTGACCGATGAGAGATGGTCACCAGGGCTAATTTCTTCGTGCCCTGCCTCATCCTCTTCCTCTGGCCCTCATGGACTGTGTGATTTTAAATAAATGTCTTGGGAACAGAATGAGTTACTGGATAGAATGAGATGAGTTCATACACCAGCATGTGAGTGCTCTTGACTGCATGCACCAGGTGCATAGTGCTCCTTTTGGGCTGGGAAACCTCGATGTCACTTGTTCCAGTTCCCACACTGATACCTAATGTTTAACAGTTTAAGCCTATAAATCTCAAACTTTAGAAGGCCATCATTTATTCTGCTTTCTAAGTGTGGATTCATCAGAGATGCGCTTAATTTCTAATCTGGTGTGCCTCTGTCTTTGCTTTTCAGCTTCCTTTTGTTTGTCTTTCCTTTTTAAGCAAAGTCAAATCTATTGGCCATTTGTTGACATGTTCCTATTTCTGAATAAGAGGGGTCGTCCTCGCTAAAAGCAGGTTAATTATTGATTCTCTGCCCTCATGGAATCGATTTAGATACACAATACATAGAAAGGGCAGTTGAGTGCCATTTCAATCCACTTTATGTCTCCATTCCATTCTCTTGCCTGACACCACTGTCCTGCACACCTTTCAACTTGTCTCATATGCCCAGCACGAGGGAAAATATGCAGCCTGCCTCCCATGATTGCCAGGTGATGAAATATTCAAAGGCTCCTATGGAGGAGGAGGTGCTACTGTTTGCCAGGAGCCTGTACTCCATTGTGTACACAACACACTGCAGCCACATTAAGTTGTCAAGTTGATGGTGAGAGAGCACGGAAAGTTTATTTGTATTGCACATCTCAACAAAGCAATTCAAAGTGCTTAATATAAAACATTAAGCATTAAGACATTGCAGATAATAATAATAATTAGTATTATTATAAATTACAATACAGAAGAAATGATAAAAACAACAGTTAAAGGCATTGGCCAACAGAAAGGTCTTTAGCTTTAGCTGTAGCAGACCTGCAATTTTCTGGGACATTGTTCCACATATGTGGTGCATAAAAACTGAACACGCAAAATAGTAAGAAAGGAATAGACAAAGAATGCAGGAGGTAGAAACAAGTAGAGATCGGCAGAGAGACAACATTGCAACCCACAGGCAGCAAAGCACTTAAACCCCTTTAGATTTAGTCTACTGAACCGGGGTTGGCTTTGTCCTTGGACTTCTGTTTTTATTTTGTTTTACCTCTACACCAAAACTCTTCGCCAAAAATAGTTGTAGAAATTATTTAGAACCAATAACCGACAACCGAATAATTGAGAAGCAAGTTTTTATTTTATTTTCTTACATATAAACAGATCGACAGGACAAAATTGTAATACATTTTTCATAATTGACTACATCGATTATCGATCGTCTGATTAACCACTTAACCCTGTATTATACAGTACTTCATTTTACTTTGCGGAAATGGCCTTTCTACAAGCTACGTACAAAGAATAACCGATCTACAAGCTCAAAACGCATTGTGATGCTACGCGTTGTGAGCTTGTAGAGCAGCTATTTTCACAAAAGTCTGAAATAATCGTGACATTGATTTAAAGTCATATCGCCCAGCTCTATTGCCCATACTGATAACAGAATACCTGATGCTCTGTACCTTGGTGTTTTTGTGATGGAGGTCCTTAAATGTTTCATAACTGCCTGTATTCTCCTGATAGTTCTTCTGATAGTAAGAATAGCCAGCTCTAAGTAGGCTTATGTAAAATGAATGGGCAGTATGTGTTTACATCGCTTGGACTTGTAAAAATGGAATGTACACCCCACACAAAGGACCCTATTTTACTCTAGTAGAACACACTGTATGCCTTTTAGAGATGCACCGATACAGGTTTTTTCAATTCCGATCCGATCCGATATATCAATTAGGATATTTTTCGATATCCGATATATATGCCGATATCCGAGCAAAACTTTAAATACAAAAAAAATGCATTACCTTTCAATTAAAGACATTTATTACTGAATATTTTAAAGTACAACAACAGTAGAAAAAAAACAAATACACTATGATCTATCACCAAAAGAAAATACCTACAAATAATAAATTAAAACAATGTGCATACTTAGCTGCTTCTTAAAATTGTATTAAACAAAACAAAAAAAAAAAAAATCCGATATATATATATTTTTTTCGATATCCGATACGTGAAATAAGTCATATCGGTATCGGTGCAACTATAATGCCTTTTACCGCATATAGTAGCCTACTATAAACGGAGTTCATGTATGGTCAACTAACAAAACTAGTTAACCGGGACTCCGGGAGACCCATAGCCTTAACCAGTGTATGAGTGTCAATTTTCAAATTCAATCCATTCACATACAAGGAATATAAGGCCACGGTATTATATTAGTGCTAGATTCTATTCATTCTTTAATCCTATCTATTTTTTCTTTTCCCCCCAATTTAGTCGTTATGCCAATTTATTCCCCCCCACCGGGAGGACGTACGTCCTACTCCCTCCCACCGAACACTCCTCGCAGACAGGTGCTGCCCCAGCCCGTAGGGGTACGTGCAGTGACAAATATCACTCTCCCTCAAACACAGCCAATAGACCGCCGAAGTCTGACGTCATTTACACATCCTTTGTTTGTCTACCTGGTTCGCAGTTTTCCACCCCCGTTCTGAATCCCATACACGTATTTAATATCGCGTCAAATAAGAACTGTGTTCCAAAAATAAACAAATGACCCCGGCGGGTTGACTCTTATGGATATGAAGCATCAACTGACGGTGAGAAAACGATAATGTTACTTCCGCCGAATTAGTTACATTTTCGCCAGAAACAGACTGTATCAAATATAAGTGACTAACTATCATAAACGATACAGAACCTCCTCCCTGACAATAACGCCGACACGCGGTGTTTATTTTTGGACCACAATTCTTATATGAGACGATTCTAAGATGACCCAATGTTATTCTCCATAGAGAAATTACTTCCGCAAACCTGGGGATGAACGAGTGACGTCAGGACTTCGGTGCTCTATTGTGTTTGTATATGTTACAGGGAAATTGGCATTCCAGGGAAATTGAAAAAGGAGCGCTTGTTTTTACCACCCACCCAGGCAATTCTGTAGAACCAACACTAGAGGGCAATGAATGCAAGCCAAACGCATGCACATGCGTGTGTGCATGTGTGCATGCGCACACATGCACACGCATGTGTGCGCACGCGTGTGTGCATGAGCACACATGCACACGCGTGTGTCGTCGTGGACACTGGATAGTAACCATAGACTGTAACCCATGAAAAGATCTATTCTCCCCCTATCGGTTCACAACTCGGACGGCGCTGATTCGACTAGCAGGGCGCGCCTCCTCGGCCTCAAGCTCTGCTGAGTCGGCGCGCCTCCGTCATGGACAATAACTATTATTACGTGTGCGTGTGAACGTGTGTTCAGCGTTCCCCTAGCGTAGCTTCCTGGTTGCTATGTGGGGGGGAACAACAAAAGCCAGGTCGGCCTCGTATCAAAGCCCCGCTTCGCGCCTCCTCCTCCTCGCGCCGCCTCGTATCAAAGCCCCGACTCACGCCTCCTCCTCCTCCTCGCGAGCCTCGCGTAAAAAAACATGTCTCGAAAAGCCGCGCCTAAAATCGAGCGCTCCTCTTTCAATTTCCCTGGAATGCCAATTTCTCTGTGACATATACATGGATGGATGGATGTGAATAATTATTTACATTCATCTTTATCATCCTGACTAATGTAGCAAGCTAGCGCTGCCTGGTAAGGTAGATATCAGTGTACTAGTGATTATTTGTTGCAAACCTGTTAACTGCAATTGAAAATTTATGTTTTGCAGTTAATGGTTTTATTTAGCCTATTTAAATCACGGTATAGTCCCAAGTGTTTGACTGGTACAACTCTGGGGAGTTCAGTCACACAGTGACAAACACACAATTCAGTGTGTGTGTGTGTGTGTGTGTGTGTGTGTGTGTGTGTGTGTGTGTGTGTGTGTGTGTGTGTGTGTGTGTGTGTGTGTGTGTGTGTGGGGGTGTGTGTGTGTGTGTGTGTGTGTGTGTGTGTGTGTGTGTGTGTGTGTGTGTGTGTGTGTGTGTGTGTGTGTGTGTGTGTTGACCGTTCAGTCCTGCCCATTCTCTCTCACTATTGACTGCACATTAAAATGTCAGCGGCAGGAGGGGTCAGAGTTTAATTTGGGTGAACTTTGAGGGGAGCAGCAGACATTGCCAGGGAGCAGTTAGAGGTTTGGTGCCCAGGAGATGAACTGGCATCTCTGCAGCTATAACAGTCCACACTCCATAATATGTTCCATACTGGACTTGAACCGGCCTCTCAACGCCCCTACAAAGTCCCTATAAACTGAGCTCGTGTCACCCCAAACTATGTGCTGAAGCACTTTTGCCAAGAATTGCTACAGTCTCTACAAGAAACGATATTATTTTACTCCAAAGTAACTTTTGGATCTTCTAGTACATGACGATAAGCTGCAGTCATATTTCTGAATTGTTCACTCCACTTTTTAAAATTTCCATTTTCCCTTGAACATTTTCCATTTAATGATGATGTTGATTGAGATTTATGTTCATTTTGTTTTTATGCTGTTCTGAATAATTCTGAAACAGATTAAATGGAGTGTAGTGTCGACTTAACCTTAACGTATACTATACAGATCAAATTCAAGCAAATTTAAAGTAAATTATTGGTGGATATTGTTATATCACACATATAGGACCATTCACCACACTGTTAAAATATTAAATATTTAATTTTAACCCATTCCTGTCATTAGAAATAACTTTATATTATATGATATCTTTTGCTAAATTCCATCGACTTAATGAGACTGTGGAATGATTACATGCCATGTACCATGTTGCAAATAACCAGTTAAACTGATATTCAATCACCTCTTTTTCTCTCCTACCCCGTCCCAAGGAACATGAATACTCTAAACAGAGGAATTAGCAACACATAGGCATCACCATTATGTGACATGAACTGGCAGTTACTGGCTGCAGTACAAACCAACCTTTGCCAATGCAAAAAGTAACCAAGTTTGTCTCACATCACTCTTGTCAATAACATTTCTTTTTAATCTACATAATGTGGTCACATAAGGGCCAATCAGATGTGGTTGTTAGTGATCATGGCTCACTCCACACTGACAGGCTTGGCTGTGGTCGAAATTTGGCAGTCAGCCCAACACATTATGTATTTCCGGGTGCAATGCAGCAGTTAATTGAAGAGACATATTCTGAGAGATGTAATTTGCCATATCATGCTGTATCTCTATTTTTCTTTTTCCTTTTTCTCTCTCTCCATCTCCACCTCTTTATATTCTTGTTGCTACTTCCTGGGGTCCCTTGCAATCACAATTCACAAGCCGTTTATCTTGCTACTATGCCATCTTCACCACTCACCCTGACCTTAAAATAGATCTATTACTGTCTTAATAGCCGGCTCAGACTTGCAAATTACACAGAGCTGATCAAGCTCTTCTCCGTGAGGCCATGAGGAAGGGAGGGCTTTCTGTCCCCGGTACACTGACTCATCTGGTAAGTGGCACAAATTCAAGACATTAGATTTGATGACAGAAGGAAGCGCCATACATTTCAAGCTGTTGTCAAGGCTCTCTTTGCTATACGCTGCGTCATCTGGTAAATTATGTTATTTGAAGAATGTCAACCTAGACATTCCTTTCAAAGCATTGTCACTTATCTGATATTCCATTGTTTCACACATGTGTCCAGAGACGGCCATACTATCTGTGGTTACATGCTAGCTGTTCCTGTTTTATCACTTTGAAGGGGAAATATGTTTTATTTTGTGAAAACCATTCACTGACTTGCGGCCCTGAGCCATCATACAATTGGTCCTGTAGGGTCCCAAAGCTAGCATAATATGCTCTTTCAGCCTGGGCACTACATTACAGTCAGGGAAGCGTATAGGGGAATAAGTAAAAAATGAAAAGTCTGAAAAGGGCAGATGGCCCCTGATTAATCTAGCATGAACCATGGACCCAAACCACCTTCACTATGCTCATAAACAAACCACTCGATCATGACGCTACCTTCCCTTTGTTGTTCCCTCCTAAAGGCTGAGGCAATAAGTCTCAATTAATTGAGACAACCAGAGATTTGGCCACAGATACGGTACCCAGCGAATTTACTAAATCGAGCCACCTCAATAAGAGACTGCAGTTGCTGGCTTATTGGAGAGCGAACAGGCCAGCATATATCTAAATAGCAGATGCCATGTTCTATTAATTTGCTATTTCTTTCGAAGACCATAAGGCACCAATAGTGTGGGCAAGTGGACAAATTATAGGCTGAAGGAGGAATTGCAGACAGCATTTTACATTTGCTTCTCAACCTGTTTCTATTTTCTCTGTTTGGGAAAGCTTGAATTTAATCCAAATAAATGAGACCACGGACAACATTTTCCCACTCCCCGAACCGGTTACGCTCTTCCTGGGCTGAAGGACCAAGCTCACGTTAACCAAAACAAATGACTATCCCACGACACACCGGGGAGGCGTCAGAAAGCACAGGAAATGGTGGTGATGGAGGAGAGCTTTATGGAGGCCTGGCAGGTGCCCGGCATTACATCGTTCATGCAGGGTGGTGCCAAGGCAGCGGGGGGGGGGGGAGTGCTGCAGGTGGCTGGCAGTGATGGATGCGGGGGTCCGTCACACAATCTTTCACCTTTTCAAAAAGTGTTTGAGAAGCGAGTTGTCAAAAGGGCCACCACAGAGCACACCCCTGGTGCTTGCCGCAGCACTTTAACCCCTTAAGACCGGGAAAGCATCTTGTCATTTTGACCATTATCTTATACTTTGGCTATTCAAAAATATACAAGCTCATAGCGCGGCACCGAGTGTGCTTGTAGATCTGCTATTTTTTGAAAAATCATGAAAATTTGTGGAAATCTTTGAATATATATTTTTCAAAGCAAACATTTGTAACTCAAATTGGGACCCCCCATCTCAAGATATGTTGTTCCAAGGACCCCTCAGAAGCAAGGATTTGAGTTAAAAATATTTGCTATATATTCAATGATTTGCACACATTTTCACGATTTTTCTAAAATAGCAGATCTACAAGCTCATAGCGCGGCACTCGGTGCCGCGCTTTGAGCTTGTATATCTGCTATTTTTTAATAGCCAAATAAATCAAAAAATTACACAGATTCTTTCCCGTTCTTAATGGGTTAATGTCAGTTTGCGAGCCTGTCAGGGGGATGCTCGCACAAAATTGAAATTCCAGCCCCGGTAGTGGCCGTCTTGACAGCACGGTTATGGCTACAGCCAATCAACAGATGGAGGGAATGAAAGTGAGTTGCTTGTCTCGCCCACGGGGATATCACCCTTCATCACAACGGTGGAAAACAGCTGACACCCACATCTCAGAAGTAAAGCTGTTAGCAAATAACACATTTTCAACATCATTTGGCGCTATACTTTTTTTGTCAGCCCCCGTCTGGATATAATGGCGTGAGGATCTGGACTTTTTAAATTGCAGTGCTTGATACCGTAGTGCTTCAATATGAACGGAATGATCATTAATAACAGAGATTTGACTCAAGGATGTTGGCAGATGTGAAAATTTGTGATTCAGTGGAGGAGAGCGAGACATTTATTTTGTCTTGGCCTTTTGCTCGAAGGCATGTTTCTGGGGAGGCTTAACTCAATTGTGAGAGCAAGGTAAATGTGAGGGCCATTTTTCATGCCACTGGGTCATTAATAATACATGGCAGCAATTACACAGACCACTTTAACTGCAGCGGCATTTACATTTTAGACGTTTAACTGATGCCCTTTTCAATAGAAATTCACAATAAGCAAGCAGATAAAAGGTCAAGTGCTTTGCTCAAGGACAGTGCTCAGGACATGTGGCTGTTGATGGATACGTTCACTGTTGTGAACGTATGAAGCCTTTGACAATTTACTTATGGAATTGTCTCTATTCTCACAAGGCTACTATACCTTTCCATGCAACAGGGCTTTTAATGAGTGCTATTGACGTGTTTCACGTGTTTTACCGCAATGGCGCAACGTGCCAATGACGTGTTTGACGTGTTTTTTAAAAGAAAAAAAACCCAAGATACCATTATCTGAAGATTTGCTGCTCCATTCACTCCTTGTTTAACTTATTACTGAAAAAGGCTGTATCTCGGCTCCTAAGCTTTTTTACTATGAACTTTGGGCCCAGACATGCTATTTTCAACATCAGACAATAAATGTCAACAAGGTCGCTCGTTGACATTTGTGAAACCACACAGTGTAACCCTCAGTGATTAGCACCCATCAGGGGATCGATTATACTGGAGATACAAATTCTGTGACTACTTGAAAATCTAAGATAAATTGAAAAATCTCTGGCACTGGGACTCACTTAGCCAGAAATAATTCTGGCACTCAATGAGTTAACATCTGCTACCACAGAGGAAATTAAATGAAAAAAAAATGCTTGCCACTCCTACTTGTCAGCCAAATACACCAAACATGGAGACTGAGCCTCAATGATGATTGAGAAAAAAGTACAAAGGATTGCACGGTACACAAAACTATATACAAGAGCCACACAAACCAAGTTGATGACAGATCAACTCATCAACCTCATCAACTATACCAAAACTCCAGACATCCACAACTAAATTAGTTTGAAAGAAAATGTGGCAATAGCTATGGATTTCATATGCAGCATCACAAATAACCAAATATTAAGCTTGTCTGAACATTTATGAGTGATGAAAAGTAAACTGATTATATTTTCTGCATAAGGAAACCATATCTTTATGGCTGTGTTCATTGTCATTTCCATGTCATCATTTGCTATTTGTCATATCTGTTCTGTGCCATTTTAGTTTACAAAGCCTAAAAGGAAAATATAGAACAAACTGTCATTTTGTCATTGGCATTGAACATGTTCCAATGTTCAATGCCATACAAATGAAGAGAAGTCGCACAGCTCGTTGCCACAATGCAACAAAAGTTATTTTAATAGGAAACCAATGTTTCGACCTTGGTCTTCTTCAGGGAAGACCTGGTCTTCTTCAGGGAATATCCAATATGCAATGTTCAATGCCAAAAACACATTTAAAGTGATACTAGGTAACCTTTTCAATAAAACTAAAGTTAAATTGTATATCTTTTGTGAGTGGCAAAAGTTTCACAACACCCACTCCATGAATTTCACCCCCGGAAGCCTTTTATTTATATATTTTCTATTGAACGGTGTCGGGGGGACTTTCCCGGGAAAATGACGTCATCTTAACAAAAAGGAACCTCACGCTGATTTTAAGAGAATGTAGGATTGGAAGATCGAAAACGAACAGAAAAAGAAAGCACAGCTCATGGTAACTAATGCTCCACTGGCTAAGAGAAACGATCCGCAGATAGTATAAAACAATTAAAAGAACGCTTTTTGAAACGCTTCCGGCTTCCGGTGAAAACAAATGGAATTCTGGGTAATCGAGGACTACGGAAATTGTATGCAGTGACGGTAGTGACCAGCAGAGGTTGCTAAAAATCGTTATTTGTGAATCTGCATTGTACAACTTTAAATCATTAATCACAATTAATTGTATGACAATTAATCATCAACTAAAAGTTCTTGGTCAAGACAGTTGTACAAACTGCTGGATCGATCAGCGCCAAATTTCTTGTGCATGCTACCAGTAGTAGGCTAATCACACATTTTATATATTTTTTTTACATTTCGAGTCATACAGTACGTCATAGATGACTGACGTCTCCATCTTTGACTGGCCACATGAAGTCCGAGATGAGATCCACACAGGAGCTACGCGGTTATTAGACACCCATCTTCTTAAGGATAACTGTGCATTGTGGTCTATAGTGGCGAGTGAATTCTTAACCCAACAAGGGCTACACTGTGTATAGCCCTTTTAAGTCTCATGGGCATAAAAGGGACAAGGACAGACAGATACAGATATCTCCATATATGGGCATGAAAGGGACACAGAGACACGCGGGTACTCTGTGAAACTGAGTGCCCGCATAACCGGGCGAGGCAAGGTCAGGGAAAGGCACCTGGAACTGGTGGCCAACCCAAGGCCATGGCTAGGTCAGAGATGACCAGAGCATGTAAAATGTAGTTTGATGATTTGATATAGTCTAAGTGGAGAGCATACTTTATGCATACTGTATGCTGACTGTGTTCAAACATTTGTCATTTATGTCTGAAACATGTACATTTATTGTCTTCCTATTTGTCCTATTTGTCTTTTTTAATTCCAGGTCTGAAACGAAGCTACACCTGTGAAGTCTGCAGCGTCACACTGAACTCGGTGGCACAGTATCACGCACACCTGCAGGGCTCCAAGCACCAAAACAAGTGAGCTGCTTTCTAGCTGCCATGCTCCTAAGCAGCAGCAGTTCATTTCATCTTGGTATTTTGGATGTAGAGTGTTAGAATGAATGCAAAGTGCATTAGCACAACGACTTCCGTTTTCTTTCCTTTCATCACTGCCCTTGAATTTACCCGGCTCTCAAGTTGGGGGAGGGGGGATACAGTACTGTACATTGAACGATGCACAAAGTTAGGATTTTTATCCCGTTCAATGCGGGAACGCGTCCGTGTCATTTTAGATTTCTTATACAAGCTACGAGCTTGTCTCTATTTAGCTCTAAAATCTGCATTTTTTTTTAAATCGTGAACATTTGAGCAAATCTTTGAATATATATATATTTTTTAAGCGAACATTTGTAAAATATTTTGTACCGGGGACCCCCCCCCGAAGTAAATATTTGAGTTACAAATGTACACTTTTTTTGCACAAATGTTCACGATTTTTCAAAAACAGCAGATCTGCAAGCTCGTAGCATTGTAGATCTGCTATTTTTGAGCAGCCAAAGTATAAAATAATGGTTATATCTCAAATCTAAAATGACACAGATACATTCCCGGATTGAATGGGTTAAAGAAAGCGTTGCTTCTCCAGGACAGACACATGCAGGGCAGCTCAGCTGGCATCTTCAGGCACCTTTTCCCATTTAAGTTGAGCTTTATTGAAGCAATTAGTGGAAAACTAGTCTAATTGAGTCATTTCCCCTACTTCTTTCTCACTGCTACTAATTGGTGGCTGCTGTGCCTGCAGGAGCCAATCTCTAGAAGTAAACAAACTTATAGACATAACAAACAGCCAGACAGGAGCAAAAAAAAGAAAGAGATACAAGAAATGGGCACTGATATCCAAGCATGCATGTTTTAAAAATAGTTTGTGTACGCCCCAAACAATTCTCAGGGATAAAAGACTATTTATTTACACGCACGGCATAAAAACGACATCTCAGATAACAATCCAGAACCTAACCGTGCTTACAGAAACTATCAAGATGAATATTTTCAGTAACTATGTCAAGTTGATTTAGAGAGAGAATCACCAACAACGAGGGTCTCACACGCCACACAATGGTTACGAGATACTATCCATGTAACGGAAACGTCTGCATACCTGTGCATATGCACGCATGCTGTATACAGTACGTACAAATGTCACACTGTACAAGCACATGATACTTATATTACACTTATAGATGTGTCTCTATTACACATTCATGGCTATGCACATATCCTGATACACTCATGTATCGCACATTATTTTCACAAATTAAGGTTATGCTAAACTTGCCTTAGTCCACACTACAACATTTAACACAAATATGCTAATATTTTCTATTAATTTGACCCAGTTTCCTGAGCCTTGATCGTTTGAGCCAACCTCGATGCAGTTGAGAGAGAGAGAGGGCAGTGCCTGTGAAAGGTGTGTTGGTTTAGCCAGACCTCAGCCAGTATAGGTGTGAATTGATGGGGCTTTCATGGTGCGTATATGCTGGATGTAATTCCTCCTGTTGGGCTGTCTCTCTGTCTGCACATAACCGCCAGGGATGCTGGTGCGGGGAGACGTGATGCGCCGCCTAACAGCTCGATGCTTTAGACACAGTCGGCTGCACTGCCTCAACAGCAGCACTAGTGACCCCCAATCCCCCCCTCCCCCATACAACATAAACAATGCTGCTCCTTCCCCCAGCTTACCACAAGCTCTCCCTGGCAGGGCTGATTGAAACGCATGGATTAAAGTTCTCAGTCACTACGAACTGATTTCAGTCATTTGGATTCCATACAAGGCAGCATGTCTTCCATGGAAGCACGCCGAAAATAGCCACTCTACAAGCTCACGTGTCGTGCTGCGACACGTTGTGAGCTTGTAGATCAGCTATAGTGCCATAATATTGTGCCAAACTTGACGGGGAAAGTAAATCCATACTCCATCCAGTCCCTTGCGGTGTCACACTAAACACAGTATGTTCCTCACAGTATGAATGCGTCTCTCACACAGCACTCAACCGATCCTCTTGCTGCATTCTTTGTCCTTCACCTTTGTTACTGTTCTGGGTTACTGAACAGTTGTTCTTTACTCACTTGCATCCTCTGACTGTCTTCCTCTTGCTACTGTAAGGGCCACCCCCACCCCCTAGTCATGACAGCCATATGCATGCCAATAGAGTGATTGGATCGATGTGTAACATCATATACATTAACCAACAGGGAGATCGGATCTCTGACCTTAACAATAAAGGGTCGCTTTGACAAGTTGGCATGAGAATAAAAATAGGGTCACATACATGTGCATGTAAATCAGAAGGCAATGTCTAGATTTTATAACTTTTCCTTGCTAAGCTGAACTGAGCGAGGCCAAATATAATTTTAGTGCTTTTCCACGGCACCATGGTTCTGAGAACGGTTAATAGCCTTTCCAATTGCATTTGCACTTGCGCACAGATTGCCGTGGAAAAGTTTAAACCATACCCATTTCTGGATTTTCAGCAATGTTTCCTAACCATGCTAACATTATTATTGATGCCACTGTAGTTTTTTGAAGGGATGTCTTACTACTCATGATTCCAGGTCCATTGCAGAAGAAACACAAATGATAACCGTTGACACAACGCTGTCACAGAACAGAGCAGAGTGTCTGGCATGGCACAGATTAGTTTGGCCTCAGCATGGCTGTGGAAATTGGAAAATAGCCTTTTGACTCACGAGGGGGAAGAAATGACCCGTCCCTGACAAGAGTACTAATGAGAAGTGTGATCAATACTCCTCTAACAAGCCAGCTGCAATGTTCCATAACGGCTCACTCAGTTAACCCTAACAGCAATACTGCTGTCATCTAAGGAGACTACCATAATGGACACTGTCATTTGATTTATCAACCCTATTTAGCTCTCTACCATATATATTTCCAGTCTTTTTTTAAAGATGTATTTTTGGGTTTTTATGCCTTTATGGATAGGACAGTTGGCTGACAGGAAATGGGGAGAGAGAGATGGGGAGTGTCATGCAGCAAAGGCCGTCAGGATCGGGACTCGAACCTGTGACGCGCTGTCAGGCTATATTGCGCCTATAGGTACCTGGACGGCTACGCCAGCGGTCCAGGCCCAAGTCTTTAACCACAGGTTCCGTTTTTCCCCCCCGTAAAGCTGGTGCTCATACTGTAACTTTCCTGTCTAAAGCAGCTTCTCTTACTTGTTCTGTGTGTTGGAGCATTTTCAGGGTGTTTGTCTGCTGTGACAAAAATAGCACAGAGTCCCTCTGTGGTCCCCAGTCAGGGAGTGAGGAGAGTAAGGGCTCTATGCTGAGTCCAGCCGAGATGCCAGGGGGAGACGGGGGAGGCTGGTGTGACTGGTCAGTGTTAACTAAGGCGAAACAGAGGAAGAATCTATTTGACCTCCAGATCAGAAAGTAATACTCTAGCTCTCTCCCCTCTTTAACACAAGGACAGAGACAAATCACTATGGGATAGGAAGCATTTACCAGCCAATTTAGGGATTTGTACTGTTGTTTCAAGCTGTTATGACCTCTGTGGTTGCGTGACCACAAAATGCATTCACAGGATGGCTCTCTCTCAAGTTCCTTTCATTCATTTTAAATATGATTTGGACCTGGGAATACTGCCAGAACGGCCAGGGATTATATTTTCGACGCTGTTCGTGTATGTGTGTGTCTGTCTGAGCAGATAATCTCGGGCAACGCTGGACCGATTGGCCTGAAACTTCACACGTACACTCCCAGTTGGCCAAGCAAAACCTATTTTTTTTCCAAATCAGCATCATGGTGGCATTATAACGGGCTACTTCACATTTTTGCCTATAACTCTTGAACCCTAGGTTTTACTGTACAGTCAAAAATGTTCCCTGTATTCCTTGGATCATAACGCAACTTGCCATGTAGACCACGACCATTTCTGGCAGCAATTTCCACCATTTTGTTTTCTTCTAAACACACTTTTTAGCTACAGTACTACTACTCCTACAGATTTTATCCAAAACTCACAAAAATCACATTCTCTGTGAAGTCATGTGATCAAGATGTATCATTCAGATTCTTCATATTCCATTCTGATTTGCTACGAGTGGTTTCCAAATTTTGTGGGAGGGACCCGTTTCGTCGGTTAAGTCAAAAAGACGTCATTACAGTGCCATCATCCATCCCAGGATATACAATATAATTAATCAACAATGCAGGTATTCAATTTAAACGCCTATAGACATCATATACATGAACACAGCGCCTCTGTCCCACTCCTCCCGCCCAACGCTCCCTGCTGACAGATGCCGCCCCAGCCCGTAGGAGTGCGTGCAGTGACAAATATCAGCCTCCTCGCCCGGCTTCCCTCCCCCGAACACGGGACAATTGTGTTCGATAGGCACTCGACAAAGCCGGACGCACTGGTGGATTCGAACCTCGGGTGGCACAGAGGGAAAGTACCTGCCCACTACTGCGTGGGCAGGTACTTTACCCTCTGTGCCACCCGAGCGCCCTGGTGCTTGGAATCCCAAGTACTACTTTTCATTCATTGTTTTCATTATAAGCCGTCTAATTAGACATGGTAGAACAGAAAACCGCAGTCCCTGTCCTCTGGATAAGAATTGAGGTCCAACACACTTTCACATTGTAGTATACAGTCATATGTTAAATGGATGGTCTTTCCCCATACTGGGATTATGAGAAAAAACACATCCTAGTCTGCACGGCATGATGATTTAGAGTTGATTTCAAAAACATGTTCATGCATAGAAAAGCTTTTTTTTTTGGTTCGTCATTCAGTCTGTCTGAAAGATAAATTATATTCTACATTTTTTACTCAGAGAACCGACTACTGGCCATGGTTTTAATTTGGTGCCATCAATCATTTCTGAAAGGTTTGTCACTTAAATAAAGTGGTAGATTGCAACTCTTAGAATAGGCTAGTCTCTCACACACTGTGCAGAGAGACCCATTAGCTGAATCCTCATTCTTTGCACCAGGCTGAGAATCTGTTGCTCATTCGTCTTCTAATGTTGCATGAAATGATCCGCCAATGGTAAACCCAGTGAATATCTGGAAGGAATGGTTACTCACCCTTATGGATTTGGTGGCATCATTATCCCAACATGTGCCGACAGTCATGCAAATCATCCGAGGTCGTTTCGGAACTGTAGCAGAAAAGCATAAATTCACATATGGGTATCAATGAGAAAATGGGCATTAGACAGGTACATTGTTCTGTTTTATAAATTGACCTTCTAACAGAAGCCTTGATGAACATGATTTCTCAGATGTCCTACTTTGATGACATAAATAAATTCACCTATTGATACATCATAAATATGATATACTATAATCTACGAAAAGGTGTATGCTTCAATGTGATAGCAGTTAACACAAGCTATCTCTTATTTATTTTGAGAAGAAATAAGAGCCTGCACTCCAACTTCATGGAAAAGATAGACTTTATTGTTTATTCGATCCTCTTGGGATCTTCTTCAGGTCAGGCCAAAATGACCTGAAGAAGATCCCTAGAGGATCAAAACGTTGTGATGGGCTAGCAATAAAGTCGATCTTTTCCATGGAGTTCGGGCTCTATTTCTTCTCAGCATTAGTCTTACAGTAGGTATTGGCCCATGTGTCGATGTGCATATATTTAAGTTAGCTTATCTCTTATTTATTCACATTAATATTTGCTTTCAAGTTGAGGCTGAAATATAACTGCAGTGTCATCGTGCATCTTCACATTGGCAATGCATACTGTATAGCCATTGAATCTTGCGGTAGCAGGCTATTTGGAGATGTGAATTTCTCTTCATGGTGTTAGTGTATAACGATCACATCGGCATCCATGAGTGACAGGGAAAATGACATGGCTTTGTGTGTAGCATGCTCTGACCTTTGCAGTAAATTCTAAAACATAAAAAATAAAATCCAGTTGGTAAAGCTGTCAGATAAAAGGAGCATGATATATTATGCTTATCCATGGTGGCCTGCTACACTCTTATCCAGGGGACACAAAATAGAATGCTGCATTGTGATGGACACTGGTGCTTGCATGTATGCCCACCTACTTTCCCCCATAGTCTCCCAGTGTCCTGTGCCTCACCCCCCCACGGCAAAGAGACAGTGGGAAGGCTTTCATCTATTCTCCTGTGTCTGCACCCGGTGCTACACACCGTTTGGAGAAAGGCCCTCAAAGGCAGCACAAAGGCAGGGCAAAGACATCTCTTTGAATTGCACCCTTCATCTAGCATTTGCAATGCGCCCAATTTGCTACCAATACTTTTTGTGCCCGGCCTTTCAGCATAATCACTACAATTTCCTGCCTACTGTGTGCTTGCAAGGTGGTGTTCTTTTTCTCCCCCTAGGTTAGTTGAAAAGTAAACAGGGAAAAAGGTACCTTCACCAATGAAAACACAAGCAACGGATGATGGCTGTCAGAATGTTAACCCTGCATTGGAGCACACTTCCATTCAGTGAAATCAATCAATGTTTTTTTTCGTCATTAGAATTTCATATGAAAAAGACTCCCTATCTTACACCCGGTGCAAAGTGATGCAAATAACGCAGGTGTCATTGCTAGTTTCCAACCAACGACGTTTTCATTTTCATGCGACGCACCGAAGTTAATAATATTACCAAATGCTTGTGTGCTCATCTGCTCGTCAATGGTTGTGTTGGTCCAAGTTCAAGGTCAATTAATTTAATTTGTCCCAAACTGGCCGATTTGTGTTACAGCAGAAGATTTAAAACCACATCTCACTGTCATGATTTAATATGCAGTCTAAAATGAACTGAGAATGAGCATGTGATTATTAAGTTGGTATGTCAAGATATCACAGATGTCTGGACATGAGGAGACATTGGGCTATAGGAGAAAGTCTTCTGAATGCAGCAGAACGGCTATTGCGGTGGTCCACCTCTCCTGTCCATGTGATGTTTTGCTAAGCAGAGAGCTTTTGTTTTCCCCACATCTCCTGATATCATTGTATCAGATTATTGATGTCTCAACACTAAGGTAGACAGAGCTAATCAGCATGTGGTTTTAACATCACTTGCTAATATTTTGTACTATTCAATGAATTGATAGTCAATAGATGTGAAGAAGTCTTTTTGATAACATCATAAAATATGATGACGGACATAAAAATAAAAAAAATATTTACCCAGGGGAGGTTGCTGAGCACAGATGCTCATTTTCAGCAACACCCTGCACACAGACATACACGGACATACACACATTAAAACCTGGGAGTTAACCAGTACAACCACAGTCTTATACTGTTGGCCACTGAACAGCTCCACTGGAGCAGTCAGGGGTTCAGTGCCTTACTCAAGGGTACTTCAGCTGTGTTGGAGGAGGGACAAGTGTGGCCACTAACTTCCCCTCCCAGAGTTGCCCTTTGTGGCAAGACAGTAGGGGATGAATGGCATACAGCAAATGGTCCAGCCGGCCGGGAATCAAACCGGGGACTCGCTGATCAGGGCATTTTGTCCCCATGTCATTGGCTACTGAGTTGCTCCGGGCTTTACAGTGATGAGCAGTTATTCTTAATTTTTGTTGTATTGATGTCAAACCAGTATAATATATAGCTACCGTAAAAGGCATGTCCATGTAGTACAATCAGGTTTGGAGGTTGGGAATTCAACATGACAGTTATGTGTCTTACAACTAGGACTGGGGCTACAAAGTGTCAAGTCAGTCATAGAGCAGTTGTGACTTCTAGGATATTGACTATTGCCCTTGTGAAGTCACCCGGCAACAGAGAATTCCTTAGGGTGTCATTGACAGGTCTATCTAGAGGCTTCCCTCAGTGTTCCCTCAAGCATGAGAGTCAATGCTGGAGGCTAGCCTAGGGAGAAATCCAACCCCCTCGAGGCGCTGTGCTGTACCCCACAAATCTCCACTGCTGTCAGAGTCACGTTCCTTTCTCACGCTCAACCCAATTCAAACAAGGCTACCGCATGCATACAAATAATGACATCTTCAAAGCAACTTGACGTTCCATCTCATTCCAATTCAGAGCTGTGTGCACATCGCCTACACATTTATCTTTCCTGTTCAAAGGTTTCTGCATCATGCATCATGTTTACAGTATGTAAATTAAGATGTGGTTATGATTTTAGAACCGATAAGGAGGGAGTGAAAACCAGAAAGGCAATTATTTGGACATAGGCAGACAACAGCTTGCATGTCAATAGCAACATAAATGACCATTTGGAGTGTCCTGGAGAGTCACTTTACTACCGTCTGGCAATGGTATTAAGCCACAGTTCAGTAGCTAGCAGGAAGGGTTATTCAAGGCTGATTTAATCGATTCTTTTATATATCAATAATCGATAATGTAATAAAATAATTGATTAATAATCGATCCCTATTTTGGGCATGTCATTATAGTGGAAAATAACAAAAAGAAAATAAAATCTAAATAGCTGATCTACAAGGTCACAATGAGTCATCGCATCATGGTGCATTGTGAGCTTGTAGATCTCACAATTATTGCATGACACCGTTGTGCGACAAAATATAAAGTGGTTAATCAAAAAACTAAAAACACATTACTCGAATAATCAAAAAAGTAATCGATAGAATAATCATTAAGAAAATAATCGACAGTTGCAGGCAGCCCTACTTTGGTCCAAAGTGGGATTTAAGAAAAACACTTTATAATGTACAAAGAACTTCATTCCAAAACTAAACTTTTATATTGTGATTATTATAATTTGTATTATTTATTTTATTTTAGATATCAATAACTTTTACAAAATTACAACTATAGGGGGTAACCCATCTACATTTTCAGAGAGTGGATCATATATATTTTATAGACACAATCATTAGTTTCAAAGGACAAATCTTTCTAAAAAATAGCTATATAACATTTTGAAATTTTATTTAGCATCTTCTGATTTTAAGCAAATTCTTCTTGAAGGCTTTGGCACTAAATATTAAACAAATACATTGTGCACTGGAGCAGAAAACAGCCAGGGCTAGAGAATGGAAGGGGGAAGCCGGGGTCTGACAATTTCAGAGCCCATATTTCCCCAGCACTCATTGCCTGTTTGTTGGCTCTGTGATTTATAACAAAGCCCAGGAGGAGCTCTGCCTAGTCAGGACCAGCTTTTTACGCCTTGTGCCCATGAGGTCCTGAGTGGAGGAATTTTACAAGCCACTTTACTGTACAGTCTCTGTGGAAGAGAGATATCGATGACATGAGTGGCTGCCGGCAAAAAAGCATCAAAAGGTGGGCTTGGGCAAAAGGAAGGAAAAACTATGCCATTAGGGGATAGAGGGGGAAAATCTGACTTTGATTCAAGGCTCATTTCCCCCCATCACTGACTTGCTAATTAATTCCCAAAGCACAGACAGATACTGTAACTCAAGGGCTAAACTGGATGCAAAATAGGTGATTGTCAACCTGGATAAGGGAGGGATAAATCCCCAATCTGTTCTCTTGCTAGATCTCATTATCGCTCACAAACCTACCTAGCCTATGTATGAATGTATGTATGAGTGTGATGTAGGCTGGCTATCTATCTATCCCCCTCTCCTTTAATGAATACTCTCAGGGGCATAGCGTTATTGCTGATGGAAAACATACTAATCCTTCCAGATTTAATCTGCTGCCACTCACTCCAGGCTGATTAGATATTCACTTAGATGTAGTTCTTTGTTTAAAGTAAACCATGGCTCCTGTTGAAGTGGGCCTCTCCATCTTCACTACGTGTGAACGTCCCTGTGAGCTCGGCCTTTCAACCAGGCACCTTGAATGCGGCAAGAAATAAAAGGGAGTTTTTCTGCATGATTTTTCAGTCCCATGGGGCTTTTGTGTTCACAGGCACAGCTTCATTTGACATCCCCCAAGACGTCTCCCAGAAATACATTATCATAAATAGATTGAGGGGAGGGGAGGAGAAGAAGAGAGGTGTATAGAGAACTGCCCAGGAACACATTAACAACTGGGCTGATATCTGCCCCATGTGAGAAAGGACACTTTAGAGTTCTGATGCTTTTTTACGTGGCACTGTAATGTCACCACACTGTGAACAGTGGAATTAACATGGAAAGGTGGCGCTTGCTCTAACATGGTAACACAGTCATATTAAGTACGCAGTACAGCCAAAGCAGCTACCCTGTTTATTAAGGGAGGGAAATTAACTTCAAAGGGATTTCAAAATGTCCAATGCAGAATGTAGGCACTAGGGTGAATTATGCATGAATAATGCTTCACCACATTAATGTGCTGACAGAATTCGTCGCACTCCATAGGCATGCAGGAGTGCGTGCTGCCCACATCATGTGTAGGGGTTGAGGCACTCAGGTGGTGTGGTTTATTTGGCCTATTGAAGGCTGTGAGGCTGTGTAACCTACACCCACTTCATGGTGAATTAGTTATGAGGGCACTTTGCCTTAAGGAGAAAGCTGGGAGCCTTGATATACAGTAGCTGTGAGAAATGTTCCTCTTTGTGCTCACTTTAAATCTGTGTGTGTGCGTGTTTACGGATTTACTGTATGCGAGGATGTTTATGGGTGAATATGTGTGTAGATGCATGAACGAGTGCCTGCAAGCGTCCGAGTGCGTGCATGTTTTTTTGTGCATATATGAGTGTGTGCATAGGAGTGTGTTTACACGTGCATGTTTTCATGCAGGGTGCTGCAAAAGTGGTGGGATTTGGACACTGGGCTACAGGCCATATTTCATCTCCAAGCTATTTTAAAAGCCTGTCAAAGTATATTTACCACTAAATCAACAGGCCCTTGCCAACGATTGTCTCAGACTGCTTCTTCCCATTTACCTTCACCACCGTAATTGAGCTGTTTGCCAACTTCACGTACTTTAGTAGGCTATCAGTTTTCTCATTGGTGTAATGAGGCGGCAAACTAGATATGCCAAACTATGCACTTAACACAGAGACAACATGTTTTAGCTTAGTTATCTAAACAATTAGACAAAAACATTTTTAGCTCATTGTCAAAGACCAAAATCACTTTTATTTACCTGTGAAAGTTACCGCTCTATGTGAGCCTGTCCTGGCCATGGACTATACTTTTTCTTGTGGATCTACTGGACTGTACCTGTGAAAGTTACAGTCCTTTGTAGACTGTGTGGTTGAACCGGACAATGCGCTAATACTGTCTTTGCATCTTAATCTCATGTACAGTACAATGTGCTTTGCTTTGCACCTTATATCATGTACTATATACCTGCCTTCTAGCCTCATGTACTGTACCAGCTAGATATGCTATGTGTACACAGTATGTAGATTTGTTTGCTTGTCTTTTCTCCTTGCTCTCCCTCACCTTCGCTCTTCACACAATTCTTGCTTGTAATGGGGGGGAGGGGGGGGGACTAATTATATCTGTCAACGAAGCATGTTGATCACACTTCTTTAACAGCGACGCAGCGACAGATATGCTATGTCGCTTTTTATCTTTGTATGTTTTGTAGCTGCCACTGTGAAAGCAGCCTTTATAATGAGTCAATACTCATGCATGTGAATGGCAATTACAACATCAAAGTGCCTCACATTTAAAGCAGGAATACAAAACGGAAGGAATTCCTTACCAACATGCTCAGAATGTGTTCATTTCAGAGTAGCCTCTCAAGGTACCTTACATTCTTCCTCTTTTGATATATGCCTTTTAATTTACCAACAGCCTTTGACTCCACTCTCACTGAATAAGGGGAAAGGGGCATTTGCGTACTGAGCACCCTCGGCACATAACTCTTTGTGGAACAAGTTAAAATTAAAAGACCTGTTCTCTATCGCAGGATCTTAAATGTGTGTGAAGTTCCTTGAGGCATACTGCATTAAGAAGCTGTCTCTGCTTTGTTTTGCTGGTCTTGATAAAGAACGTGACCTTGACTGCACTGCTGTGCTTTGCCTCTATGTTGTTGTTCTTCTTCTTGCTGATTTAGTTTTTTAGATAATGTTTTCAGTATTTTCTGCTTCATTTGTTAGTGATAGTATAGTAGAGAGACATAAAAGGCAGGAAAGAGAGGGGATGACATGCAGCAAAGGGCCTCGGATTGGATTCCAACCTGCGCCGACAGCAGGAAGGACTTTGCCTTCCCTAGTTGCCAGGGCACATCTGCTTTTGTTGTTTGCCTGAAACTTTTGTGTTTGTTTTGAATGCTGTTTGCCAGGTCTTCCTTCAAACCAGGTTTTGAATGTCACGGTAAAACGTGACAGCTGAGAATTACAGTGGCAGTGGGCAGAGAAACAGAGAGAGAAAAGTGTACAGTATGTGTATGTGTTGGTGTGTGAACGCCAACGCATGCGAACGCTCTTATGTTTGGCTGCGTGACGTGTGCCGCAACCTCTAGAACGGGAGTACTGTAGGAAGAGTGTAAAGACAAGAAAGAGAGAAAGACGCAGGGAGAGAGACTTAAAGGGATACTTCACTTTCGGGCCGGGGACACATTTAAAAAAAATATTAAAAATAAATGAAAAAAGTTATGGAAAATTCATGGCCCCCTCACACATTAGTAGGACACTCTAATGCGTGAGGGGGCCATGAATTTTCCATAACTTTTTTCATTTATTTTTAATATTTTTTTTAAATGTGTCGGCGGCCCGGAAGTGAAGTATCCCTTTAAAGGGGAGAGATACATAGAGAGAGGCAGAGAAGAATGCACTTCATGTCTGCTTCCAGACACAGTAGCCTACACATTGCATCAGAGCGTCCCATTCCCTGTATCTACACTGTCCTGTATCTACACAGCTCTGTATCTACACGGCTCTGTATCAACAGTCCTGTATCTACACAATCATGTATCCACTGTACACAACCCTGTATCTACAGTCCTGTATAGGTTTTTACACAGCCGGCCTGTAACTACAGTACACTGTTCTGTACCTACACAATCTTACACAGCCCTGTATCTATACTGTCCTGTATCTATGCAGTCCTGTGTAGCTCTGTACTTACATAGTTCTGTATCTACACAGTCTTGCATAGCTAAGTATCTACAGTACACTACAGTCCTGTATCTATGCCAGGGATTCTGCCGGACCATTTTAGCTTTGGCGCTCTGCAGAGACTAAATTGTCCAGCACCGCCGCGGAGACTACGTCAGAAAGATATAGGCTACCACAATGGCATAATAGCACAATATCTTTTCCATCGTGTAAGTGACACCACCCTCACAGGAGAGCGTGCACTGGGGCTTGACACGCGTGGAAACTTTGAAGCCGAACGGTTGGACGCTTCTCGGCATAAGCGGGGGGGGGGGGTTGTTATTGAATGTTGGTTATGTAATGTTGGTTGTTTAATGTTAGTAATATAATGTGTGTTGAATGTTGGTAATATGTTTGTTGTTGGATGTTGGTAATAAAATGGACACAGACAGATACGGAGATCAAGTTTGAAGTCGATCGGTCAGACAGTTCTTGCAGGGGACACACGAACAGACACACTCAGATTCTTTGTATTTATTTATGCATAGTAGTTAGTTAGTTGCCATAGCTACAACTATTGTGTTAAAAATGTCATTAAGTACTTATCTTCCTAATCCCCTTGCCTCTCTCTCTCTCTCTATCTCTCTCTGACAGCTTGAAGAATCAGATATGTGTCCAGTGAACCTCAGATGATCAACTGAAAGTCATACCAATCATTGGATTGATGTCAGACAAGCTGTTGGTCAGCTTGCCCCCGCTTCTTCTGCCTCTAGCCTGCTTCTCTTCTCTCTCATCATTTTCACTTCTCGTTCTCTTTCACTGTCTGTTTTTCGGCAGTCCTAGCAAGGAGTTTTTTTTAGTTTTTTCTCCCATCATCAACCTCCGCACCTGTCAGTATGCAAGCTTCTGCAAGTTAATAATTCTGAATTCTATCACACTTGTCTGGTCCATCCCCATTCAACACAAACTTTGATATTCCACCACAACTGCATCATGATTTATTTTGTATTTTTTTATTAGACATCAACCTGAGTGCATTTGTGGACCAACACCTCTTTATAATGCATGGAATATATAGTTTATTTACCACAGGAGTATAAAAGAGAGTGACTGGAAATTTGACTTGGGGAGATGAAGGTTTAATTTGTATTTTTTGTTTGTGTGTTGGCTTTTATTTGAATGAATGGAAAATATTTATTGTGTGTGTGTGTGTGTGTGTGTGTGTGTGTGTGTGTGTGTACACACACACACACACGTTTTAATTTATGGGTAACAGAAACCCTTACCCGCTGATACTAGTACATACAGTACTAACTTTATGGTAATGCTTCTAGTGCATATCCTTGTAAATGGAAATCCCTAATGCTTCAACAGGGTTGTTGGCAATAATTAGACTGGCAATAATGGCTGGGCTTTATTACAGATTGTGACGGTGCAGTGGATTACTGCATCTATTCTATATAGTAAGTCATCTCTCTGTGAGTCAGTGCTTTAAAGCAGTGGGTCTCAACTGATGTTACACAATTTATTTCGTTGACCCTGAAATCAGGACCCACTGTACTACTGTACTACGTATATCTTGGCTGTCGGGCAGAAGGAAAAAAAAATAGCACATCTACAAGCACACAACGCCTCGCATGTGCTTGTAGATCTGCTATTTTCACTATTTTAAAATGTTTTTTAAATAATAATTAAGAAAGGAACGGTTTTGGACATACAAGGTTTCCACCCGACTGCGACGATATGGAACAACAAACCACACAACATTGCTCTATTGAAGGCGATACTGTCAGAACATTGTGCGGACCACCATTGGGTCCCACTACTTGACAAACACTGGTTTACAGAGACCATTTAAATGATCCATGGCAGTTTCTGACACAGGAACGAAGGTACTGTTTTTAACCCATCGTGGCACTGCTAGGATCTTATCGTTGCTGTCTAAACAGGAATGATCTACAAGGAATCTGATTATCTCCCTGTTAATGGAACCAAATGTTACTTGCGGTCAGCTGGCCATTTCTTTTATACCCTCTCCTCACTAGCACCACAAACACAATAATTGTCCTCTGTTATCCGTGTTACAACCCACACCCTGAAAAGAATGCAATTCAAGTGGTGAAGTTGGATAGAGAGTATGCATCAAGTATACATCAAGGGGTTATAATAACTAGGGATGTAATGATTTTGTAGTTATCGTGATAACAAAATCCTCTCAACATTATCGTGGACCCGTGGCAGCATCTTCAATAGGTATTCAGGTGACAATGACTTTCACACAGTGGCGTTTCTGGCCATCATGGCACCCTGGCCGAGATCACCAACCGGTGACAATAGCTGATCTAAAGGCTAACAACGTGTCACGCTGCGACACATTGTGAGCTTCTTTTTTGGTGCCAGACACGATGCAAAACCAAGTGTAAATCAGACTTTAGTCAAACAGCTCTGTACCAAAACAGACAAAAGCTACATTGATAGAGCCTCAAAAAAGCACAGTGCATCTAATTAACCACAGAAGAGAAATCACAAGCTACTCAGAGCTATATTACATTCACAGATCATGTTATGACATGTGAATGGGAAATGAAAAGTTCTACGGATTTAATTTAATTTCCTACATTTCTCCCCCTAAATATCGTCATCGGTTTATCGTATCGGGAGTTTTATTAAATCATTACATCCTTAATAACACATGATATTAACCATGTTTCATTTAGACAGACATGTAAAGTTCAGAACAGTACCACAAAGGGTTCATAATAATTTCTTCCCATGATTGGAGCTCACATACAGTATACGTTGTCAGCAGTGATATTTATTTATCGTTTTCTCTTATGATACTTTCATTTCAATACAGTCTTCATCTCAGGGAGGTGCAATTGTTCGCTTTACAAGAAAACACTATTGAAAAGAGCTGACGTATACTCAATCCATTCCACTCAATGCTTGTAGAATGTGTTGGTTGTTAAAGTACAATGGGCAGAACCATAGTGGAGATGGTTTATGAAGAATATTGTAATTGTGGAATAATTTACAGCAATCCATCATTATTTGAACGCCACCCTTTGAAACCTTAAAATCTTATGTAGCATTCCTCTTTCAGATGTCATATTAGAACACTACTAACAATGTTACAGTGATGTAAATAAGAAAATTAGGTACAAGTCAAATTAATTGCTATGTACTGTACTGTTGTGGATTGGATAAACTTGTAATCAGTACCTGTATAGAGTAAAGTGATATTTTCTACACTGTCATTTCAGTGCGGTGTCACCCACGTAATCATGTTTGAAAAAAACGTAGCCTCAATTAAGGTGTTTTGGGTACTTTTGTGCTAATTTATGCCCAGTGTATTGAGATTTTGAAAAGTTTTCTGGAGGATACACCCGTTGGACACTTCTCTTTACTTTTATTACTGTTTTGAAAAGACCTCAAGACATACTGACAGCTGAAATCACGTCACCCTGGAGTTGCAGAGATGTACTGTTGAGAGATGAAAACACATCAACATTGTCATGGACTGACAACAGACTGATCTCAGAACTGACTTCTTCAAGAGACAAAAAAGAAAAAAGAAAAAAAAACATCCACGGTAATAATTTATAGACATCAGTTTTTTTTTAAATGACAACCGAGATGTGCACGTGGTTTAATGCAGCTCTTACAAAAAAAGGAAAAGAGAGAAAAAAATGAAAAAATCCTTGTTCTTGGCTCAGCCCAAATCATACATTTCTGTCGGATGTTTCCTTGGATCAAGTTGTCTGTCCTCGTTTTGTCAGAGGAAGTCCACCTGTCATACACCCCTGTAGTCCCCCATGTGCTCTAGGTTATGTGCTTTACTGTGTCTGGGAAAAAAAGGAACATTAAAGAGACACTTGCAATTACACACCACAGGTTCTGTCTGTGTTACATTGCTTTGAGTTATTTGCTCATTTTTCACTAATCACAAAAAGGAAGAATACCTATACCCATTATTTTCCTGGACCGAGTATTTCACAAAGGTGTCAATCGTTCAGAAATAGTGTTTGTACATGAGCTGGTCCACCTGGCCCTCATTGACTGCAATGCATTCCATCGAACTCAGCGGCTGCAGTTTGCCTCCCAGTGCGACGAAATCTGCCAACTGGAATTGCTGGATAGAGATTTCTTTTTTACAAAATATCTTAACAGAACCCATGAAGTGATTCTTTTTGTACGACGACTCTGGTCAATGGCCACACCCCAGATGATTTTTATTGAGCCAGACTCGTCTTGTGAACCAAAAAATAATAATAATATATATATATATATATATATATATATATATATATATATATATATATATATATATATATATATATATATATATATATATATATATATACACACACACACTAGCCTATATATAATCCTAACCTCACACAAACACTATACCTAGCCCCAACCTCATACTAACCTAACATTTGTCAGGAGATCAAAGATACACGATACACGTGCAGTGGGGTTTGAACCCTTTGATCTTGGGAACACTGAGCTAATGTCTCAACACGCTGTTCTATCAAGGTGCTGTAAGTGTTGTTCTGGATGTTATTTGAAGCGCTAGCCAATGATAGCGCTTCAATTGTGGCAACGTTAGATCTGGCATAAAGCCCTGAGGGCAACTTATCCCTTGTGCAAAAGGGCAAAAAGGGCCATGTGGTTCAATTGATACCACAGTGATGACACCAAACTTAGAGCCGCACACACATACTGTAGGCTACTGTACCATCTACCATTCTCTTCCTCCTGTGCCGTATTTGTCTCAATTAGCTTCCCTACTGTATATTCAGCTCATTTGCATTATGTAGATGATAAAAGGGGTAGAAAGACAACTGGGTACGAGACAAAGTAGACCCGGGGGCTTCGTAACACATTTCACACTCCTTAGAGCTGGGCCGCAGTCAGAGACTACGTGGCATCAAAACTCTGTACAGAGGAGCTATAAAAGCAACAGTATCTAAAAATACAAACCAAATACAAAGAGGCATATACTGTAGATATCTTACAGTGAGCTGCAAGATGTAAAGGAAATTAATTTCAATAACCCTAATGATTTACTTCATCCATCTGTTCCCATTACCAGTGGTAAACCTCATACAATGCTCACAGCTTGTATGAATATCCTGCCACACAATCAGAGGGGGGGCCCTTTTTTTACCCAAACATTTAGGTACAACTCACGGCCAAAGCAGTGCTCCAATTCTCTCCCAACTTGCTACAAAAATCGCTCATGGCTTTTCTGACAATAACATCTACTTTATTTTCCACCTTCACATGTGTCTCCACTTCTAATAATCATAAAGTGTTTGCAATATTTCGGCACGCAGTTTACTTCCGGGATGTGTGCAACGTCAAATTGATCACTACTTTGACAAGCCAATCATGTGCGAGAAAAAAGCATTGCCACATCCGTGAAACGGGCGAGAAACAAGCACTGCTGTGGTCCATGAAAACGGGCCCAAAAGAAGCGCCCAAATAAGCCGAACATCGTTTACACCATAAGCACACCTGGCAACGCAGGCTAAGCCAATCACGGGTGACAAACCTCTGCTGTGTGTGTGTGTGTGTGTGTGTGTGTGTGTGTGTGAAAAATATTGGCTTTTCGTTCACAAATCCAGGATCTACAGTATAGCACTAGCAGCCAAGGGTAAAGGGAAAGCAAAAGAATCAAGAGATGATTGTGCAGAATTCTTTTTCACTTGCATTGTTGAAAGACACATTGAAGATAACGATTTTTTGGCATATCTAAATATTTTATGTCATTCATAGGACCCCAATGGAAACAAGTCCCCAGGACTTTTTTTATGTTATCCTTTTAGCCTTAATGTCTGACTGTACCTCGTGCTGTTTACATCTCTGATTAATAAAGTATTAAATCAATCATAAAAAAAATACAATCGCACTGTAGTATATGATACGTTAAAGATAGCTTGCAAACCAATGCTCCATTCCAGAGCAAAACAAAGGGACTTTCTGACAAGGCAGCTTAAACAAGCCATTATTTTCTCTGCCATAACACCTTCAACTCTAACACCTGCAGTATTTCTTTTCATGATTAACTTTTTAATTAAATCTTCCAGCAACGTAGGGGCAGTAGGCATCCTGACCCCTGAAGATAGATAAGACTAATTAAGTCATGTAGACAACAGCTGCTCATCTGGAATGTTAAGTCATTAATTCACTCTTTTAATTTTTGTAATAATAGAATTTAAATGGGAGTGAGGGTGGGAGTCCCAAATGGGAGGCATGTAGACGTGTTACTGACATTCAAGGGGTTGTTAAGATTGGCTCAAAACAACAGGATCACATTAGCCTGACAGTCAGACAGCATTTCCTCACTTCATTATTCAGTCTGAAAGTGCTCCTATTTCAGCCGTTTTCCGAGATGGGCTTGCCGAAGAGGGAGTGATGCTGATGTCAAGCGACGGCGGTCAGATACTGTTAAATTATGTTGGTTGGTATAGCGAAAACCTGCCATTGGCATAAAATTATATAAATTAAGGGGCAATTAATACAGGCTCTATATTTGTGATTCTATTCACAACAGCTTGAAAAGCGGTAATACTTTAGAATAACTATCTGCAATAACTAATTCATTATAAATGGATAGATCAATCATGAGCTATTAGTTAATACGTTATTAATGATGTGTAATAGTTGGTTAAGGATTTATAACTATGCCTTATAGATATCTAATAGATCACTCACAAACTGGTAGTTATAAATGACTTCTTAAATGTATGTTAATCATTCACAATTATGCCTTAATAGATCACAAGCAAGCCATTAGTAAGCTATACTTATTAATGACTTGTTCACAGTTTATTAACAACTTTCAGTACAAGCTATGCTGCAAAGTCCTCCTACTTTTCTAACATCCATGGTGGAAAAGCCAACACCAGAGCACTGAAGAAGTGATACAATTCATGATTTAAAGGTTAGTAAATACATTTGTTAAGATCATGTCAATAGTTTATATACGTTATTGGGATATTATTCCCTTTGCTTGATTGGCTCAGCAGCTGATTTGAACTGGAAACAGATAACACCTTCATATGGGTTCAAATGACCCTATGGGAATCTAACCCAGAACAGGAAATGGGTATGCCACCTTCTGGAAAAGGGAACTACGATTATGCATAGAGTCTCATTTACTAACCAACTTTAGAATAACACTGGGCTACATCCTCAGATCCAGGGAGTGTGGGGGTTCACTCCTGTTCCACAGTCCTCTCTCTGTCTCTATTTGGGAACCAGAGAACAGAAGGGTTATTTTGAGGTGGATTGGGTCTGGTGAAAAAATGAGTTCTTTCTATTTATTGTTCTTCTTCCTTCTCCATCTCAGCTCATAACCCTCCAACAATCATGAAGGTTCCCACTGGGCCTGAACCGGGGAGAGAAAAACGGTTTCTGAAAGTGAGGGATAATGCAGGAATAAGCAGGAGAAAAGATGAGAACGGAAAAATGCAGGTCTATGAATTCATCACTTGTGATGTGGTTGCGGCAGGAGGCTATGCTATATCCATCTCAAGTCCCATACGGAGTCCTTCAATCCATGGCCAATATGGGTAATTGCTCTTTTCTGAAGCTGAACGAATTAGAGAGTGATTTAAAGAGCTTAGCGGTGCTTCAAGTGCTGCATGCCAGCGGAAGAGATTTTACGATCTCACGGAGAAGAGGAAGCCCCATTATCTTCAATGCATGTACAGTACCTGTGGTCATGCCAAGATATTTAGTCCCCAGGACATTGTGAATCTGTACTTTTTATATGTTCCATATTTCATAGTTTGTCTACCATTACTATGCATGCTATACGGTGGGAGTCAATTAACTCACATAAATTACTGCTACTGTACTGTGGTAGCATGTATTCACGCTTCTATTATGAATATGGTTAGGCTTACAGTATGTACATCTGCAGCTGTTGCTATGTGTTTTTTCTAAACTTTAAAATGCAATCATGTGAAGCCTCATCGAAAGTTTTACATTTGAGATCATTTTAAGGCTGGATTGCTTGACGGATTGTGCCCGACAGATTGTGGTCATAGTCCAGCCATCTCTGGATTTAAAAATACTTTAAAACTGCAGCTCATCACTAATTCCACCATGCTTTGTGGGAATAAAATCTTCACTCTACATACACAGTGGATGAAAGTCGTCGGAAAAATTAATGAACATGAATACATTTTTAAACAGAACATTAATAAAATATCTTTTGCCTCATAATTTCCAGGGGCAGCAACTACCCATCCCTCCTCAAATTTCCCTAAAGCTGTTCACAAGTTCTGCATTTATTACAGTTCACTATAGTAAGTGTATTTCACTATTTTAAACATCACACACACACACACACACACACACACACACACACACACACACACACACACACACACACACACACACACACACACACACACACACACACACACACACACACACACACACACACACACAGGAAAATGCAGCATTGCATACACAAAAATCCTGTTATCAGCTAATGTTAAACAGTTTGCAGTCGGTATAATATCCATACGATGAAGTGGCATGCATGTAGAAAAACATCCACTGCTAGTAGTAGCTAGTGCTTTACGTACTTACTGCAAGTTGTCCGACATGTTAAATACATTGGAATAACTTTTGGAATAACTGTAAAAAAAAATTATCATAGAGTTTACAGCAGCATTTACAATACTAGCATTAACATTTCAATGCTTAACAGTGCAGGGCTTTGGCTTTCAAGTTTGTAAGATGTAAGGTGGTTGGGGCTATTTGCCTTGGTAGGGCAACAGAAGCAGAGATGATATGGTATATTAATGTATATTAAAGTACAAATTATTCTAACCGAGGAGCAATTTTTATATCCAGGTAAGTGGAGGTCTCATTGGGGTTATAATTGAGGATATAATGACTTGGTAATTTTCTCTGTTGGTCATTAAGGCAACATAACAGATGCATTAGTTTTATAGACAGAAATGTTCCTTAACATTGAAACAATTTCTCATAAACCAGGATAGGTTGGTATAAAACTAGAATAATGAGCTAATAGGTCATGATGGTTCTCTACGGTCTAAAAATACTTTAAATAAATATATTCCCTTTGCTCTCTAGTACAGCACACACTCTATCTTTCTTTTCAAGGCTTTTAGTGCCTATATCCTTGCAGAATAAGGAAATCCCTAGTGGTTAAAATGGTAACATAATGAGACAGGTCTTTACAATGGTTTGTGGTGGAACTACTGAATAATACTGTATTTGACTGTATTACCTTTCTCTGTGACTCAAAGAGCCCAGAGAGATACATTTAACACACTGTCACTGTTATATCTTTAAATATTTACTTGTTTTTATGATGTGCTTAATGCTGGAAAGGTAATCTCAGGGAGGAGCATTTTGTACACTAGTACCCGTCTGTCTGTCTGTGTCCCTATTGTGCCCATGGAGATCTCTGTATCTTTAAGAAACACTGCATGATTTTTTAAACCTGAATTGGAAAAACTACTGGACACTGTCAAGTTATTAGCTATTTATTGTACCGCTTTAAAACCACAGTGAAGCCAAATCTTCATTCTATTCCAACTAGCTCAGCAAACCAGTGTTGACAGGCTCTGATTTCTTCATGATACAATAATGGAAAACAAGTCTAGTTCATTATATTTCATTCATCATTGCTTTCAATATTTCTTTCCCTATGAGAGGCACTATGTGAAGTTCCCTGCGCCAACTTTAATGCTCGTTCATTCCATCTCCTACACCATGAGTCATATGTCAGATGAAACAGCCAGAGAGGAAGGGTGTGTGTGTGTGTGTGTGTGTGTGTGTGTGTGTGTGTGTGTGTGTGTGTGTGTGTGTGTGTGTGTGTGTGTGTGTGTGTGTGTGTGTGTGTGTGTGTGTGTGTGTGTGTGTGTGTGTGTGTGTGTGTGTGTTGGGGGGGGGGATTAGTGGTTGTCTTATTCATTTTGCCCTCGCATGGCTAGGTGGCTAGATTATGCCAGGGGGACAAGTCAGGCTTGTCAAGGTATATCTATCCAACCACTGCCACTTCCTACACTTGTGCAGTCTGCGGGTCATTACAGGCTGTTATAGGATGAAAACCACAAATAAGACAAAAAGTATGTTTTTAAGACAAGGAATACCTATTTCTCATTGACATGCATGTCATTTTAAAACGACACGACAGGCTAACAGGTTTTTAAGGGCCTGAGGTCCTGCGTACTCAGTCGGCACAAATGTGAACACAACACATTCATTTCAATTCGAGTGTGAAAACGAAACAGCAAAATTGCATTGAGACAATTTTCAGATGACAGCTGCATGTACTGCTATTAGTTTTTTTCTTCTTTTCTTTTTACCACACATTTATTTCTCTCTCTAGCAAACAAGTTCCTGTCCCTAGGCCGGTGCTGTCCTGGGGGTTCCCTGGGCCTGTCAGTGTAGGTTAGTGTCGTGTGTGTGAGAGAGAGAGAGAGAGAGAGAGAGAGAGTGTGTGAGTGAGAGAGAGGGAATTGGGCTGCCACTCAACCAGGCTAAATTAGACTGGTATTCCCGGGAGTTTCCATGGCGTGCTGCTTCCAAGTCACAAAGCGGCCTCTGGGACAAGCTCACACATCACCGTGTACAGCACCGTGTCTTGACCTGAGCCGCTTTGCTCGCACACACACACACACACACACACACACACACACACTACAGACACTACTGTATATATACTGTACTTACACACACACACACAAAGTCCAAACAGTGGGTGCGTTCGGAAATACAGCACTGAGCGCACTGGCCAATACAAAGTGATAGGCGAGTGCGCTCCGGTGCGCAATTTCCGAACGCACCCATAGAAACATAGAGACAACATGCATGCATACGTACACGTGCAAAAAAGAATACACTCACTCACTCAGCACATTGACACACAGGTATATTGGTAAAAAGACTCCACATACCAAGAAATGGTTGTCACAGAAGAGCCCGAATTGAAATGGAAAGTCACTCCTTACCTTGGCTGTACATATTCTTTATTTTGTTTAATATTATTAATTTAATTTTTTTGTCTCCACCAGGCCGGATGGCCGAAGGCCGGAGACTATTTTTATGCTCCTGTCCGTTCGTTTGTGTGTCCCCGTGAGCAGCCACACACACACACACACACACACACACACACACACACACACACACACACACACACACACACACACACACACACACACACACACACACACACACACACACACACACACACACACACACACACACGACAGCTGTTAGCAGAATCTGTCTTGAGAGATTACAAGACCAACGACCACAATGGAAATAAGTCTTTGACTTTATTGTGTTTTATCCTTGATGTGTTATCTCAGTGGAAAGCATGTTTTTCATGTACTTTTATTTTTTAACATGAGATGTCCAAATCAATCAATCAATCAATCAATCAATCAATCAATAAATCAATATCCGGCACTATGTTGGACCAATCGGTGTGAAACTTTGCACGCACACTCCCACTAGGCCAAGGAATAACCTCTGCCCCCAAAACTTGTAATCGGCTTCATGGTGTCGCTATAACAGGGCCCTTCACGTTTTGGCCTATAATTCTTGAATCGTATAGTCAAACGTTTTTTTCACGCCAGGTTTCTTGGATCATGGTGCAACTCCCCATATAGACCCCGGCCATTTGTGCCAGAATAGGTTTTCTTCAAAACACACTTTCTGCTCCAACTCCAACCACTTTTGTCCAAATATATCGATAACATACATTATCCCCCTGCTTTTAAACATGCTGTTGTACACCCACTACTTAAAAAGAAAAATCTCGACGCTTCCATCCTCTCCAATTTTAGGCCCATTTCCCAGCTTCCCTTTTTATCTAAAGTCCTGGAGAAAGTCGTATACTCACAACTTCAGTCATTTTTATTATCCCATGGTCTCCACGAAAAGTTCCAGTCTGGCTTCAAACCTGGCCACAGCACAGAGACAGCCCTTCTTAGAGTTTTTAATGATTTAATTTTAACAGCTGATAACGGTTCCCCTGCTGCACTGGTGCTCCTCGACCTTTCGGCGGCCTTTGACACGGTTGACCACAATATTTTAATATCACGCCTTGAACACCTTGTTGGCATCTCCGGCACTGTCCTCACTTGGTTCCAGTCCTACCTCTCAGATAGAACCTTCTCCGTGCACATAGGGGAATTTGCGTCACCTGCAACTCCCCTCTCATGTGGAGTGCCTCAAGGCTCCATACTAGGTCCGATTTTATTTCTCCTTTATATATTACCTCTTGGTTCAATTTTTGCTAAACACAATATGCCCTTTCACTGCTATGCAGATGATGTACAAATTTATTTTCCGTTAAAAATCGACTCCAATGATCCATTCCAGCCATTTCTCTCCTGTTTCCTCGATGTCAAGGCCTGGATGGACGCCAATTTTCTCACCCTCAACGAAAATAAAACCGAAATTTTAATTTTTGGACACCATCCTGTCCCACCCTCCAACTCCCTGGGCACTTTAAATTCAAACATCCATTCCTCTGCCAAAAATCTTGGTTTTATTTTTGATAATAATTTTAAACTTGACAAACACATCAGCTCTGTTGTCAAGACAAGTTTCTTCCAGCTTAGACTTATAGCTAAAGTCAAAACCTATCTCCCAAAAAAACAGCTGGAAATGGTTATACATGCATTTATCTCCTCTAGGTTAGATTACTGTAACTCACTGTACACTGGCATTGATCAAGCTTCACTTAGGCGTCTACAGCTGGTCCAGAATGCAGCCGCCCGCCTCCTCACCGGCACAAAAAAATGGGACCATATAACCCCAGTCCTCGCCACTCTTCATTGGCTCCCTGTTCATTTTAGAATTGATTTTAAGGTTCTTTTATTTGTTTTTAAAACCATTCACGGCCTGTCACCCTCCTATCTCTCTGACATAATTGAGCCTTATATCCCAACCAGGGCCTTGAGGTCTGCGGACAAGCTACTGTTGGTCGCTCCTACGACTAATTTGAGGAGTAGGGGTGACCGTGCTTTTGCGGCTGCGGGCCCCAGGCTCTGGAATCTGCTGCCCCTCAACATTAGATCTGCCCAGTCGATTGGGGCTTTTAAAACTTTACTAAAAACTCACTTATTCTCTCTTGCTTTTAGTCGTATTTAGCTATCCTGTTCTGTCCTAATGCTGCATTGTTTTGTTTCTTTTTGTTTTTTCTTTTGTTTTTGCCCTGTGTATATATATATATTTTCTTTTTTGTAGATGCTTCTGTGTGTCTGACTTACCTTGTTTTAACCATGTTCAGCACTTTGGTCGGCTTTGGCTGTTGTAAATGTGCTATATAAATAAAGTTTGATTTGATTTGATTTGATTTGATTATCTCTCAAGTCATGTGACCAAGATGCATCAGTCAGATTGTTCATGTTCCATTCGGCTCTAACTGCCTTCCACAATTTGCAGGCCCTGGGACCTGCGCTCCGGGAGCGCACTTTTCTAGTTCTGTTTCTGCTTTCTTTTATGTGTTCTTTTAGGGGGGAAAAGGTAAGAATGGAATTCTGAGATGTGTGACAAACAGTAGGGAAAGGGAAAGTAAGATAGGAAAGAAGGAAGAAGCAGAGAAAACACACTAGATGGGATAAAAGGGGGAAAAAAATCTGTACATATACTCTCTATTATTTTCTGTACATACAAAAGGAAATGTTTTAAATTCACTCAATATTCTAATAGCCAAGATAATTAGTATTCCTCAAATGTATATCTCACGCACACATGCAAGTAATCTGGCTTGACAATGCCGTATATTGTTTATTACAGGTCAAATTATAAAGCAGCATCACTGTACATGAAGCACACTCAAATATCTAGTTATGGTGTCAAACCTTCACTATATGCTGCAGGATATGTTACAGTGGAACCTCATTAATTCCAACCTCACTCATCCAAACATAACAGTGAACTGAACCGGGTCCCTTTTTCTTTGTATTAAACTTAACATGACTTAAAGCAGCACAAAGAAGCAACAGCAATGAACCTTCCTTTTTTGAGAGAGCTTCCCATAACTCTCAGCCAAAAATAAGTTCACATAATGTGACGCATAGGCATACTGAAAACTATGGACCCCTATTTAAAAGTCCCAGTCCACACATCCCATGTGTGGTTTAAAGCATCAGAAAAATATAACTCTAATCTAAAAGTAAAAGTATTTGTCTCACCCAAATAATGTCCCAAAATTAGCTTTATGGTACCGCAAACTTTGTCCTATCCTTGCCCTCATTTAGCATTCCAGGACCTATTAATTATGCCACACCTGCAGAAGCAAGCCCTCATTAATATGCCAAGATGACACACAACATGCCAAAATCAAGAATGTCTCCAGAAAAGGAGACATCTATTCTATACTGATTCCAATCACATCTTCAATTGTGTTTTTTATTAGTTCACTTTGATAGCCCATTTGTTTAATATATTATTTGGAATTTCCAATTGATAAATGAATTGCAATGTAAATAACCTAGTATTTGCCATAATGTTATGTCTAAGTAACACAATGTAGGCAATTATAGAATAAAGTGTGTATATGAAGGGATAAACGTCAGGCTGTCATATACGTTGTTACACTGGCCATTTCATATAATTTCTATAATGTGCACATCAATGAGGTTTATTGCTGTCATAAATACACATTCTAGGCTACATGCATATCTGAATATCTCTATATCTGAAATGTTTAAATGCTCATTAGTCATTTGTTGGTACGTTCTCTACTTCTCATCTCTCTCACAGTGACACATGCGAGCATGCATGAACACACACACGTTTCATGTGTGCAAGGTAGCTATATTTACTTCCTGTTAGTCTGGCAGTCCCACCCTGATCTGTCGTCCAATCAGAGGCTGACTAAAGACATGCGTGCATATTTATGTATGTGTGTCTTTGATGAGGCTCCAACCTATAGTGCAAAGTTTTCAAGATTTAATTTTAGCCACACAAAGAATAGGATTTTTTTCAGCCCAGGAAAGCTTGTGCATTAATCCACCCTACAGTATGCCAAAACATTCATACAATCAGAATATATAGTCTTTTTTCAATGTCTTATTCAGTAACTCTCAGTTAACAATCACTGCTCAGGACCTGGGAATCCATCTACTGTTTTCATGCAAACTGTAGTATGTCAGACTCACTACACGAGGGAATACACCACTTCTATACCGTCTCCACATACAGTAGGCTAAGGTTGGGAATTTTCGTACAGTATGTGTTTATTTTGGCTTTCTGGTAATATCCACTCTGGAAGAGCATGTGTTTTCACACAAACAGTACTGTATATCTACAGTATGAAGTAAAGGGATGAATGCTCCTGTCTCTTCAATTATTCAAAGCAATCTTCACGGGCTCTGGTTGTGTTTTCTGTCTGGGATGGTCTAGAGCTAGTTTTCATGAAGCCCCTGACACTGATGAGCAATAAGCTGTTGTTAATTTGCCTACAAATACTTACCCGTTCATAATTAATGGGTCTAAAGGTCAACGGGATGCACACCCATTAGGCTCGATCACAAAACCCCACAGAGAAATGAATGCTATTATTACAGAAAAACATTGGCAAATCTCACAAGAGTAATTGTTATAGTACATGCAGAGGAAGGGGGGGGGGAAATAATTTTGAACCATGGACCAATGTGGACCAAACTCCAAGTGTCTCTAAATATGAATCAACAGAGATCATACTGTAGAGATAGCGAAAGAAATGTTTAAGACAGACACGCAGCTACTGGTTGCTGCATTATTTGTGGACAGTGGAAGAAAATCTCCAATCCAGGGTTCAACTGGGGAAACTGACCATGGAACTTAATTTACTCATTTTCATGTATCTATTAGCATTTATCTGGCTGGAGACTGAGTGAAACTAATCCATGTCAGGAAAATATTCATCACACCGTAGCAAAGACACTAAAAGTATCATCTTTAATGTACTTTATCTTTTTTTTACGAAATATGCTGACATTCTGCTTTATTTTGACAGTTTCTCATAGGAAATACTTATATTAACAAGGAAAGAGACCAGAAAATATACTTGAAGATCACAAGCTATTTGACACAATTGACTCAAGTGGAACACTTGTAACATCATTTATTTTATATTGTCTGGCAGATGCTTCTGGTTAAATATACTAATTTGTGATTGGAGAACATGTTTGACAAGTGTAATTACATTGCGCTGTAATGTACATTTGCGTGCAGCATTCTCATGTCAGCAACGCCTTCAGGCTACACTGTACTAATGTACTATGCAAGTATGCAGGACCCTTCCATACAAGAGCACTTTATGTTCATTACATTAACATTTCATTCCTGGTTTTAAGCTCCAGTGATTAGGTTGGGGTTCATTTTTTTTTTTTTCAATGTGCAAGTGCACATCTGGGAAAAGTCCTCAGCTGGCAGGATAAGGACACTCAATCATTGCACACTAGTCTATTCCATCTTGGCACTTCCACTCCCTTGCTCATTCAACAGGGAATGGGCTTGATGACTTATACTGTTGAGGAAACAGGCAAACCTTACCAGCCGCGCGTTCTCCTATGACTTCTCGTCACTGCCTAGTGGGAAAGTCAAGAAGACAATGAGCATTTTACTCATTTTACTCACTTCCACAGCACCACCCAGGCTACACAATACACATGTTATATTTAGCAAACTAACACCACAAGTGAGCAGAGCCATGGTGAACGGTTTTAATTGACACATATGAGGCGGCATACTCTGTGCCTTGCTTTTTGTCTAGAACAGCCAGTTAAAAATGCTGCCGTCCTGCTATTTTTATGCTTGAATATTCTTCAATAAAATATCTACACTTCACCCTGTGTGGAATATAGATTTTATCCATAACATTTGCCCACGAGGTGCAGAGTGTTTTGTTAAATGTGCAGTGCCTATGTGAAATATATATTTTGATTTACGTTCGCGAAAAGTAATAAACTATAGTAGGGGATAGGCAGCAGTCTGAGAAACATCGCTACAGCTGCATCACTACAGCTGCTTCAAAAATGCCCTGGGCCAGAAACAGCACTGGGCACCTGGGGAGCGTGGCTGCATGCCATGCACAACCAGGCGATCAAATGTTATAACTTTAATGGAATCATGCAGACGTATAGAGTTCTCGCTGTTGCTCTACTTTTGGAAGAGGAAATGTTCTTTTGATTCTGTACTGTAGCATTTAAAAAAGACAATAATTTGTATTAAATGTCTAGATGCGTGTGTAAAGTTCGTGACAGTGGCATATTTATATTATTGACCAATACTGCCCACAGACCACCATATTTTATGCCACACCACCTGCTTTAGGTCACAGTGCAAATTGCCTTTCACTACTGAGGAAGTGTTTCCTGGAACCAGTCTGAAAAAAGCACTATGTATGGACAGAAAGTAATTGGTCACACGTTTCCCCTTCCACTGTTCCGCACAGCCTGTTTCTGCAGTAAGGCTGATCTAGGCCTTGCCTACCGACCTGTTCCGATATTTTTTTTATAAACGGCTAACTGAATAACCGCTGACACCCCAAGTAGGCAGGGCGCCCCCCCTTCTATCATTGAGAGGAATGAGTTTGGAGATTTGTGTGCTGCAGATCGCCACAGTTAAAAGAGCGTGTCTATCATGAAGATTTGCCATGCTTTACTGAACCCAGATTTCATTTCAGTATTAAATTGAATTGGAACGGGAGTGCAATATCAGAATCTCCCAGAACATGTGATTTGGCATGGTTCTTATGAGCAATCATATCTGCTCTTTATAAGAGTCTAATACAAAATGTCAAAGGTACTTACAGAATTATGGTTACTTTGGGAATAAATGCACTACATTAAGTGGATGTTGATAATCAGAAATGGTTTAAAACTATACATGCTTATTAACATTTATTGTGTTTTTTCTTGCCATGGTCACTGAATATATTTGCATATGGGTAAGGGCAAGGCCTAAGTAATGTCAAAGGACATATAAAATAAATACAGTAAGCCGCTTACCACCCACATCAGCCTGTGGGGGGGGGAACAGTCCTGTGCCTCTCAGATAGACTAGTATAGGACAGTCCAATGCAAACGGCAAAAAAACATTCTGGAGCACATACTGTACATGCAATCTGGTCCTTTACTGGTACAAATAAGACAGATTTAGACAAGGTGCATTAGTGTTCACTAATGTGCTATAGTGCATGCAAGTCTGTTGCATGAACTCACACTTCACGTAATACTCCACTGCTTCTAGTATATAGGCCAAATAAAAAATATTGAACAAATAATATATAATGGAATTAAAAACAAACAATGCTTCTAAAATCTGAACCATTTGGCTCAGTCCCACAATTTGAACAAGAAAAATACCAACTTATTTTTTTTATTTTTTTTACCAATTTGTACAATTTTTAAGTAGTGGGGGTCTAATAATACTGAAAACTACAGGCTGGATTGCCCTTGAAATTTCTGACTAACTTCATAAACACCAGGATTCAATCTAATGATATGTGACTCCATAGCCTTCCCTCTAATGCCACCATTAGACTAACCTTTCCACTTGCACAAAGTTATCTCAAAATCTAGTGGGTAGATTGCCATGAAACTTGCTGCGCGTATCCATGCTCCCTGGAAGATGAAGCCTAACTAATTGATACTTAATATCCTTAATAGGCAGATTCCAGGGTGAACCATACTGATATTGGTGACAACACAGCTTTTCCTCTAGCACCACTATTAGACCAAATCTTGCACTTGAACATAAGATATCTGAAAATGTAATGGCCGCATTCTGAGTGCTTTCATATTCCAGATACATTGGGTGCAATGATCAGCACTTCCTCTAGGGATTAAGTATGGCTAGTATAGCTTTTAGACTCTTTGGAATTAAACAGATAGGAATTAAAAGAGATACAGCATTGGTGAGTCCCACTGGAAAGAAAGCTCTAGTGCTATTAGGGGCTACACAGTCTCTATAGTAAAACATTTAGAATTAACAAACACTTTAATTTATTAATAATTCTGTTTCTCATAAAGTACCATTTGTTTTATTTATTTTCACTTTGGTCCTATGAATCTGCATTCAATTTGCTTGTATCTCCCTTGGCTTTCTACCATTCTCTTGGTGAGCCTTATATTTGAGGATTAATTAATATTAATTGAATTAGGAATTATTTACACTCAAGAGCTATTTCTGAGAATAAATCCCCTCAGAGGCTTATCACTTGATTTGACTCATCAAAATAGATGGGATTGGTTGGATACAGAGCTCAAAACTCTCTGTGGGGTAAATGTAAACTGTCAATTTTACTCACAGGGAGTGACATTTAAATGTGTGTACGTGCATGTATGCAAGCCTTTCAGCCCATGCATGTGTAGTACCTATGTATTTGTGGACATTCAGTGTGTGGACATACAGTGCAACTAAACAGTTGAATAAAACTGACCCAAGCCTATCAGACTGTATTCTGAGGCACATCTCACACACAAACAATTCACTTTTGAGAACATTGCTTCACACCACTGTTGTATTGGTGATTTTGTTAGTGGTGGGACGCACACGTCGCTTAACACCTACACTACATGTCACACAATGGACAATTGATATGCATCTAGTTCCCCTTAAATTTGTCACTCGTCTTTACAGGCATGTACGTCATACAGCACCCACCTGGTCCATTATTGGCAATGCCTATTGAACCATTTCAGTTAAAATTTTCATGCATCATAAATGATGCAGCTGACTTTTAAGCAAAGAACTATATCTGAAAATTTGATGTGGGTCACAAACACTAACCCTTCTTTTAATGACTCTCTGCATTTTTACTTTTCTTAAGCTTTGTGTTTTGGTTCCTTTGCAGGTGGAAAAACTCCAGTGTCTCCTCAGTTATCAATTCTATATCTCACCATCTGCAACCATGGGAGTTCCTTATGCAGTTAATTCGCTAGTGGTGACAGCTCAGTGTGGCATTTTGGTGATATACTGTAACTAACATCAACCCCCTGCACCCAGGGAAAATAAAGTATGTCATAAATAAGTCATAAACACTGAAGATGGTCGACATTTGCTGTATCATCTCTCTCTCTCTGTTTCTCTGCTGCTCATCCTTTCACCTTCACATTGTCTTCTAATGAAAAAGTGAGTCCTTCACAATGAGACAAATACATGGCTCACTTGCATTGTGTAACATAGTTGTAACACTTTGAAAACCAGTGATGGACCCCTATGGGTCCCCGGACCGCACTTTGATAACCACTGGGCCGGCTGGCCAATGAGAGGAGAGATGGAATGGTAATGGCTATGAGCTGGAAAATTGCCGATCTACAAGCTCATAACGTGTCACAATGCGACACACTGCGAGTCATTTAGCTGGGGAACCCCTGGGAAGCCCTCAAGGACCCCTGGGGGTTCCCGGACCGCACTTTGGGAACATCCACTGTCAGAGTCAGCAATCATTTACCTGAGGCCCCTGGGAAGACCACAAAGACCGCTGGGGGTCCCCGGACCGCACTTTTCTGTTGGGCCCATTTTTTTTTGCATAGTTTCTTGCGTATTACGTCGCCGTGGTAATGCGTAACGGCAAGAAATTGAATTGCACACTTGTCCCGGCCGAGCCATTTATGGAGGCCATGCCTCCTTTTGTTATGTTACCCTGTTTTTCCTCCATGTTCCCAAACTGTGCCTATCCATTATTCATGTCTAGTGTCTCCCTGGCACTTTGATCACTGTAATATTTTGTAACTAAAGTAAACGCAAAAGGTGTGGTGGGTGGAAATAGTTTATGCAGCTGTCAGGGGAGAAGGCGTGGAAATGTGATCAGGAAATTTAAAGGTGCTGTCTTTCTTTATGGAACATTTCCGCACACAGAAAAACTGTGTTTGACTAACACCCTGTATCTCCCCTGCATCCTTCAGAGTTGTGTTTATATCCATAGAATTGTGTGTGTGTGTGTGTGTGTGTGTGTGTGTGTGTGTGTGTGTGTGTGTGTGTGTGTGTGTGTGTGTGTGTGTGTGTGTGTGTGTGTGTGTGTGTGTGTGTGTGTGTGTGTGTGTGTGTCTCTCTCTCTCTCTGTGTGGCAGCTAATCTCCGACGTGACGCACCCTCCTGAAGGCCACAGCAGAACCAGAAACATGTTTCACATAGGCGCCACCAGGAACACGTTTTTTGCTAAACACATTTTCTGATATTACTCCTACCGATTTTGTCCAAACCTCACGCAAATCGGTACAAATGATCAAAATGAGTCATGTGATCAAGTAGTATCAATCAGATTTTTCATATTCCATCCTGATTGGCGAAGATTGGCTTCTAAAGTTTGCAGGAGTGGCCCGTTTTGAACACAATCATGCCACAAATCATGAACGCAGCATCCGATTGCCGTGAAACTTTGCACATTCCCACTAGGCCAAGGAAGAAATGCCACCCTACATTACATTTAATCGCCTCATGGTGGTGCTATAACAGGCCGATTCACATTTTGGCCTTTAATTCTTGAACTGCAGGTCATACGATCAAAAAAGAAATCCCTTGGATTCCCTGGATCATTATGCAACTCCCCAAATAAGCCGCGGCCATTTCCATTTGACAAAATTAATGCCATTTTTTTTTCTTTGCAAAACACCTCTGTAGTCATGAGATCAAGCCATATCTGTCACATTTCTCATATTCCATTGGCTACGATTCCGATTGGCCAGATTACGCCATTTTGCGTTTTCTTCAAAACACACTTTTTGCTACTATTCCTACGGATTTTGTCCAAAACTCACACAAATCAGTACACATTATCTCTGGGAATTTGTGATCAAGATGTACGAGTCAGATTTCTCAGATCCCATTCCAATTGGCTATGACTACCTTCCAAAGTTTGCGGGCCCTGGGTAGGCAACCCGGCCAGGCGGACACCTGTGTTCCGGTGAGCACACCTTTCTAGTCATAACATGCATTTTTGCCAGGCAAATTGCCAGAT